>NW_024870720.1:1282500-1757500 GCF_019054845.1 Dipodomys spectabilis | reverse complement strand
CAAAACTGATCACCATGCCCCAAAATTATATTTCAGTACTATTAATAGATAAAAGTAAAGGTATATTCTTTTATTTTAACTAAAAATTAAATAGTAAAATCACAGGTCCTTAAGAGTTAACCTGCATACAGTTAACCAAGCACTCAGGACCTTCCTGTAAAACTTTCTAGGTCAAATTTATATGACTCAATTGTACTTATCTGCTTGAGAAAAAAATTAAAGAAATAATTGCAACTTTTCTTATAAATTACATACCTTAAGAAATTACGTTCACAAAGATAACAGGATGAAAACTCTAATTTCTGAAAATAGTAAACATTCTAGAGAAATAATTGTTGGGAAAATACTAATTTTTTAATTAGAGTTAAATATTATCTTTCTAACCATTTCACTGTTGTATTTTCATACCACTGGTCTCCAGAAACACAACAAATCAAAGAAAGATTGGACAAATGGGATTGCATGAAATTATAGAGCTTCTGCATGGCAAAGGACATAGCTAACAAGATCAGTAGAAAGCCTATGGATTGGGAGAAGATCTTCACTAGCCATACAACGGGACAAGAGTCTCATTTCTAAAATATACCTGGAACTCAAAAAGTTAAATCCCCCAACAACAAATCCTCAGAGAAACAACTGCCCAATAAATAAGTGGGCTAAAGACTTAAAGAGAAACTTCTCTGAAGAGGAAAGAAGGATGGCCAATAGACACATGAAGAGATGCTCAACCTCTCTAGCCATAAAAGAAATGCAAATCAAAACAACATTGAGATACACCTCACCTCAGTTAGAATGGCAAAAATCAAGAACTCTAATAACAACAGATGCTGGAGGGGATGTGGACCGAAGGGAACCTTACTGCATTGTTGGTGGGAATGTAAACTTGTTCAACCACTTTGGAAAGTAGTATGGAGGTTTCTCAAAAGACTCCACATAGAGCTCTCCTATGACCCAACAATTCCACTTTTGGGCATTTACCCTAATGATCACAATCAAGACCATACTAAAGCTACCAGCACAACTTTGCTTATTGCAGCATTATTTACTATAGCTAAGATATGGAACCAACCCAGATGCCCCTCAGTAGATGAATGGATCAAGAAAATGTGGTATATATACACAATGGAGTTCCATGCCTCCATCAGAAGGAATGACGTTGCCCCATTTGTTAGGAAATGGAAAATATTGGAAAAAATTATATTAAGTGAAGTAAGCCAGGCTCAAAGAAACATAGGTCCCATGGTTTCCCTTGTTTGCAATATCTAGTAGATGTCTGAAGCAAGTAGAAAAGGTCAGATAAGTTGATGTTAGGTGAAATGAACACCAAGATAAGTATTCAAATGTTTTTTTTTCTTTCTTGAGATTGTTTCTAACATATTTATAACATGATTTCTTTGTTGCTTTGTATGTCCCTCCCCAATGGTATAACCCCTGCTTTCATTGTATTTGATGTTGGTATAATTTGTAGAGGGGAAGAGCAAAAATAAATTGTTTAAATAGGGATACAGGTGGACCCACTGCAACAATGAGATGTACAAGTTGTTATGTCCAAAAAATGAACTTTACAACTTTGGCTGGGGGGTGAGGGTGGGGGATTGGTGGATGGGAGATGGGAAGGGATGAGAAGGGGAAACAAAGGAGGAGGCAACAATGCAACAATAAGAAATGTACTCATTACCTTGCCGATGTAATTGTAACCCCTCTGTATGGTATTTTCACAATAAAAAAATTTAAAAAAAGATTTAAAAGAAAACTTGAGGGGCTGGGAAGTGGCTCAGTGGTAGAGCGCTTGCCTTGCATGCCTGAGGCCCTGGGTTCGATTCCTCAGCAGCGCATAAGCAAAAAGAAAAAAAGCCAGAAGTGGCACTCTGACTCAAGTGGTAGAGCACTAGCCTTGAGCTGAAGAGCTGAGGGACAGCGCCCAGGCCCAGAGTTCAGGCTCCACGACTGGACCACACCCCCCCAAAAAAAAAGAAAACTTGAATGAGAATTACAGGAACTCTGAACCCCTGCAGAATACTTTCTAATCTTCTGTGGAAATTTAGATGGGAGGGGAGGGAAGAGAAAGTCAGACAATATCTAAATATTTTTTGTGAAACTGAAGCAGTGAAATACTCTTACATTTATTTCGGGTTTATTGGGACTTTATCTCCATGTTGCTTTGGACTAGTGGTTCTTAATTGGTATGATGTTGAACACAATGGAAGCATAGCTATATGGCACCTATTATATGTAGTGAGACCCTCTTTATTACAATTGTCAGGGCTGAGGCTATTCCAGTCTTACAAGTTGATGATACAAAACATCTTGCAGTTCCCAGGACAGACACCATGACAGAGACCATTTCAATCCAAAATGACAAAGGTTATGAGTCGAGAAGCCCTCTATTAGACCATTAAGATGAACTCAAAACCACGTATAATATTATGATAGCCTCCTGGGAAATGTATGAAAATATTTTAATATGATCGTGTATTATATAAGTTGTTTAGAACTACCCAAAACACAACACGGTATTTGATACTTACATATCTTGAAATGATAGAAATTACATTTACCACACATGCTTGAAAACTTTCAGAGCACTCGTCATGGTTTAATTATCAATGATAATATCATGGTTTGAGAGGCAGAACAATAACACATAATCATCCCGTCCTTATACAATGCCTTCTATTTTGCATGCCTAGCGATCACACGGACTTTTAGGAGCCCTTCTCTAAAGCAAGGTCATCCTCCTCCATATAATCTGCTATTTTTCTTTCACAGAGGTTATGACTTAATTATATAATATTCATAGCAGATATACTCCGAATGCTTCCAACTTATCTAGAATTTTGAGTATGGAATCATGTAACATAATTGTGTAGGCCATTGCTTGTAAGATACATTCTTGTACCTAATTATATATCTGAAAAAATAACACTTTATTGACAGTAGGACCTTTGATTTTATTTCTAAGCAAGAACCATCACCACAAACACTTTACAATATTACCTTGTGCAATGGTTTGATTCCTGCATTATTACAAAGCTTCATGACTTCATATGGTGTACCACCTTTAAGAGTAATTTAGGAGAGAGTTTTGAACCAACACTGAGCTTTGCAGCGCTGGAAGTAGAAATTCACAAGTTAATGGCTTGCCCTTTTCTGACAGCACACCAGATTTTCACACTATAACTAGCACTTTGCCTCATTCACCAACTGAACAATTGACAAGAGCACTTAAGCTAGTCAGAACAGCAGAAACATCAAGTACATCAAGAGCTACTGAATAAGAAAGGAAAAAATATAATTAAAGAAAACAATGCAATGCAGAACTCTTCGCTTTTCCTGTCATTAACATCAAACATTACAGTTGGACTTTGCTACATATGGCTGTCTATTCAATAAAATCTTATAAAACATTTTTCTTGTCAAGGCATATATTTTTATTTAGTCATGTGGAAAATATGGTATTAATAAATATTATTTGAAAGAAAAAGGTTGGTGTTTTGTACTCATTGTTTTATTATTTCAGTAACTTTGTATTTATTGATTTGCTTTGTTAGAAATATTTTCCATGAACATATTGAGTTTTATGAATACAACAAGAAATTTCTTCCATAAACATTAAAGATATGTCCAGAAGTTTTTCTAGATCTGTTTTTAGAAGACGAATTGCATTAAAGTTAATTGGACTTCAGTACATCAGTTAATAACTTTTACTTAAAATTCAAGCAGTCATTTCATTCATCTTAGGTTAGTATGTTGGTTGCCAGAGTACTTGTTACCTAGAGTACTCTCAACTTATTCAACATATTAAAATATAATCATGTTGACCTGTCACAGTGGCTCATGCCTGTAACCCTTGTTACTCAGGAAGCTGAGATTTGAGAATATGATTTGAAGCCAACCTGTGCAGGAAAGTCGGTGAGATTCTTATCTCCAATTAACCACTAGAAAACCAGAAGTGTCACTGTGGTTAAAGTGGTAAAGCTCTAGCCTTGAGCAAAAAAAAGCTCATAGACAGTGTCTAGGTCTTGAATCTAAGACCATTATTGATTAAAAAATAAAAATAAAAGAATGAATATATCCATATTGAATTTCTGTATGCTTGTTTTTAAGTTTGGAATTTCTGTCTTGAACACTTAACTCTCCATTCACCAAAGACATTATTATTCAGAAACTTGGAAGTAGATGCAATTTGAAAGGTCAAATATACCATCACAAACAAGTATAGTATTTAAAAACAATATTATCAGCCTTAACTTATCCAAATGATTATACAAGGCATCTTCACTACCATTTTTGAGAACCATTTAATGAGGAAATAATATAGCCAGTTCTCTTGTAGTAATCTGTTGTGTTAAATGAGTTACATGATACTTGAAAAAAAATAAACCAAATATATGCCTGTGAATTATTCAAAGATTAAGGAGTTACAGAGTTAGCTCCCTGTATCCTACATTCCACATTCACAGTTCAACCAATCTTTGACAAAAATATTCCAAAACTTCTTTACAGAAAATGGACAATTTTAATTATTATTTTTAAACTCTATAGAAATAATATTTTCAGCTAGACAGCATGTGCATTCTAAATTTTATGTATGTAGATATATATGTATGCATAAAACATTGGTTATATGCAAACAATTTTACCATAAATTTGATGTACAAAATTTATAATTTTATATAAAAATCTTTGGCATTGATTGTTTTTGGTATCTGGAAGTTTGGAACCAATTCTTGCAAAGAGCAAGTATGACTATAATTTATTTTCAATTGTGAAGACTCATGTTTAATATCATCACAAAGTTAATACTATCTAAAAAATAAATTGATATAAGCATTTAAGTTCTTACTTCTTAAAATAAAATTTGTAGGGCTGAGGATATGGCCCAGTGGCAGAGCACTTGCCTAACAGGCTTAATACCATGGCTCTTATCCTGAGCACCATAAAAAATTTAAATTAAATTAAAATTTGAAATTACCTTCAATGTTTAATTTTTAAAATTTTATTTTATTGTAAAGATACTGTACAGAGGGGTTACAGTTACATGAGTAAAGCAATGAGCATATTTCTTGTCAAACATTGTTACCCCCCCTTCCTTTTTTATTCTACTTTCAAAATTTTGACAATGTGAAATCAACTATGAGTAGTTTAATTTTGTATTTTTAATAATGCCATCATTATTTCTTAAATACACCTCATTGAATATAGTTTGTTTTTCCTTTAGAAAGAAAAAAATATGCATGGGCTTCTACATATCAAAGACAGTATCAACCCTAAAATAATATTCCAAATCAAGAATGATTTATGGGCACTCAGTGTAGGGGATTTAATTTTAAGTGCAGCATGAAATGGAGAGACTTAGTAGCACTTAGTACTTAGAAGACTTAGTAGTGAGTGACCAAATGTAACACATTTCAAATTAACTATATCATCCTTAATTTATATGGTCAAGAGACAGGATTCCCAAATTGCATTTATTAACATTATCTGCAAATGTAAATGAATATATTTTATTTTATTCCTTAAAAATGTTTTTCAATTATGTTCACATCCTAGACTAGTGCATGTCTTATATGGCCAAACATTGACTTTTACATTATGAGACAAATATATGATTTAATTATAAGGCTCTGGAGAGGTCTGTCTCATTTATCCTGTATAATCTAGGTGGGATCTGAATAAAATTATATGTATCTTTTTAAGATAGGAGCACATGGAAGGGAAAGAGGGGGGCAATGTGACCCCAGAGGCAGAGAGGTGAAGGATAGGCCCCAAGACAAGAATCCTTTGTAGTTAAAGAAATGAGCATAGAAGGGATTCTTTCTCACAATTCTGGAAGAAACTGGTCTCACTGATAGGCTGATTTTTTACTTGTCTTTCAGAACAGTGGAAATACAAATTTCTATTTACTTACACCACTCAGGTTGTGGTAATTCATTACAGAAACTTCAGGAAGCTAATACACTGTCTTTCAGTGTTATCTACTCCAAGTATTTTAAAGATGTTGAATTGTTGTGATTCCAAATAGAACTCACTTTATTGACATAACAGAGTTTTCTTTTGATGGAAAAGTATGCAATTAAGCATCACCAGATTTATTTCTGAGTAAAAGTTCCCATCACAATAGAATATCATCCTCTAAACTGATAACAGTATATTTGCAGCATCATTCATTTCTCTGTTGATCTGTTTTCATTATAAACAACATCCCACTAAATTAGAAAAATGAATAGACAAATGTTAGAAAACATACAAATAAACATGAGGAAAATCAAGTTATCAGATCTGAGGCAAGTTTGAAAGGAAAAGTTCAATAGAAAGACACCTCAAGAAGGGATGGAATTGAGTTCCAGGGTAGCAACTGGAACAGGTTCCAGTAAAATTCAGTAATAGTAATATACTGCAGTGATAGGTAGGCCTAGTAATAACATTTATCTCACTTTCCAGAACTATGTTAACAGCAGAGTTGAAGACTGGAATGAAATAAATATTTTACAATACCACTGAAAAAATAGTACCATTTTCCAATTATTTTTCTTGGGCAAACATTTCTTCTTGGAAATAGGTTTAGTCCAGGAAATACATACTATTATTTATTTCCAGGATTTAAATAATAATATTCATTGATTATCCAAATTAAATAACTATAAGAGAAAATATATAATGAATATTATATTTTTATTATAAAGATAGTCTATATGTGAGAATAATGACAATTATATCTTTTATATCTTATGTAATTGATGCAACATTAAATCAATATATGTATATATAAGCCCTATATTATCTTAATGTAACTATTAAATGCAAAAAATTTTTAAAAGACATGGATGATAATGAAATGAACATATCAAATATAACATTTAAAATTTATTATTTTAGCTAGTAATATTCATATTTGCATATGCTTAACATAATAGCTTAATTTTAAAATGCCTTGCATTTTTTGCCTCATTTAACAATATCTCATATTCTTAGAGTTTATTGTGGTGAATTAATGTGGGAGTATTTGCATTATCTTATAAATAACATGGGCATTGTTAAAACAGAAGAAGAAAGCCAAGTCCTTTAAAAATTTAGCATATAGGGCTGGGAAGGTGGCTAAGTGGTAGAGCGCTTGCCTTGCATGCCTGAGGCCCTGGGTTCAATTCCTCAGCATCACATAAGCAAAAAGAAAAAAGCCGGAAGTGGCGCTGTGGCTCAAGTGGTAGAGTGCTAGCCGTGAGCTGAAGAGCTGAGGGACAGCGCCCAGGCCAAGAGTTCAGGCCCCATGACCAGACCCCCTCCCCCAAAAAAGTTTAGCATATATCAGTTAACTATTTGGTTATATGTCTTTTGATATGCTTGCTTCATGGCTTCTTTATGCTTATGTGAGATGAATATTACCAATATATAATGAATATTTGCTGCCAAAAATAAAATACATGAATGTCCTTAATCTAATGTATTTATATGAATATATATTAATATTATCAAAGCTTCAAGAAATCTCTTCATATTAACATAGTTTTAATTTTAAGACACTCAATACATTTATATATGTATTTATTTATTTGCAACTTTTTAAAAATTTTTTATTGTGAGAATACAGTACAGAGGAGTTACAATTATATGGGCAAGATAACAAGTACATTTCTTATCAAACATTGTTGCCTCCTCTTTGTTTCCCCTCCCCATCCTTTCCCATATACCCCCTCCCCCACCCAATCCTCCCCCCCAACAAAGTTGTAAAGTTCGTTTTTTGACTTAACGACTTGTACATCTCATTGTTGCAATGGGTCCACCTGTATCCCTATTTAAACAATTTGTTTCTTTTCCCCTTCCCCTCCACAAATTATACCAACATCAAATACTGTGAAAGCATGGGTTATGTCTTGGGGGAGGGACATATAAAGCAACATAGAAATCATCTTGTAAATATGTTTGAAGCAATTGCATGAAAGGAAAAAAAAAACATTTGAATACTTATCTTGGGGTTCATTCCCCTAAAATCAACTTATCTGACCTTTTCTGCTTGACTCAGACATACACTAGTTATTGCAAATAAGGGAAACCATGGGACCTATGTTTCTTTGGGCTTGGCTTACTTCACTTAATATAATTTTTTCCAAGTCTTTCCATTTCTTAACAAATGGGCAATGTCATTCTTTCTGATGGAGGCATAGAATTCCATTGTGTATATATACCACATTTTCTTGATCCATTCATCTTACTGAAGGGAATTTGGGTTGGTTCTTTGTCTTAGCTATGATAAATAATGCTGCAATGAACATAGTTGTGCTGGTAGCTTTAGTATGGTCTTGATTGTGATCATTTGGGTAAATGCTCAAAAGTGGGATTGTTGGGTCATAGGGGAGCTCAATGTGGAGTCTTTTGAGGAACTTCTATACTACTTTCCAAAGTGGTTGAACAAGTTTACGCTCCCACCAACAATGTAGTAAGGTTCCCTTCGGTCCATATTCCCTCCAGCATCTGTTGTTATTAGAGTTCTTGATTATAGCCATTCTAACTGGGGTGAGGTGGTATCTCAATGTTGTTTTGATTTGCATTTCTTTTATGGCTAGGGAGGTTGAGCATTTCTTCATGTGTCTATTGGCCATCCTTCGTTCCTCTTCAGAGAAGTTTCTCTTTAGCCCACTTATTTATTGGGCAGTTGTTTCTTTGAAGATTTTTGCAACATTTTTATATATGAATATATTTCTACGGTCACTGCATTGACTACAGCTTTCAAAATTATGCAACAGAAGATGAGTACAAATGCCTCAGCCACTCCGAAGACTGAGATCCTGGGTCAACATCAACCGTGGCTGAAAGCTTCAGAAAATTCCCTCTCCAAAATGAATCAGCAACCAGCAGGGTTGGAGGTGTGGCTCAAGTAGTAGTGTGCCAAATCAGAAAGCAACCAGAGCAAATGCAAAACCTTTACTTCAAACCATACTACCACAAAAAGGGACAATATGTAATAGACACTGAAGTGAAATAATCATGAACATACAATGATAATACATATTCCAGATATTTACTGAAAGGGTATATAAACTGTTTACTAACAATTTTCAGTAGTATACAGGAAGTTACATTATTACAGACGTACAATAGAAAAATCTGTTTAGAATATGACTAAGGTACATTATTAATAAAAAAATTACTATCCTAGGCAACCCCATAAATGTAGTAAACAAGGTTAAGATTGAGGAAATTGCTCCAGAGAAATTAAAAGTCTGAAAAGGTTAGCTGATTAATAAGTGGAACATATAATAGGAATGCTATATAAGATCATATGACTGATGGTTGGTTGTTGCCTGTAACTTCAGAGGTTAGTAGCTAACTAAGCAAAGATAGTGCCCAATGTATAGTGATAAGATAATGGTATATCAGTGATTGTTAAAATTTTAATATGAGTTTAATTTTGAAGAAGATAATGGGGATAGTCATTATATCAGACTTACAATGTTTCATTGCTATTACATGACATAACGCACATGAATGCAACATTTATGACTACAAAGTTTAAGCCCTTACTAGATAATAATTCAAACCAGAATTAACATTGCAAGAATAAAAAAGGTTAAAATAAGGGAGAAAAGACAGAACAAAGTAATCACCAAGAATTACTTGTCAACGGAGAAGATTAGGGATACCAGACTAGTGCCCTTTCATAGAATGAAAAAAAAACTCTCCATACACTCTTAATTTTTTAAACAAATAAGATGAATAAAACAGAATAATTGTCTCATGTTTTACCAGAGATTTGATTACTTCCTATTTATTTCTAAAGAGACTGTGAAAGCCTTTTTTACAGAGATAGATAATGGAAGAGAGTAAAAAGCAAATATATTTTTTTCAAAGGTACTTAAAAGGATAAGGAATGAATAAGTATGGGGTTTTTCTGTCACATGTAGTCACTTACAAAGACTCATCTGAGATATCCTTTGAGGTTTGAAAGGGCTTCTTTACATGTTAACTTCTGTTCAAGCATTCCACTGTTTCTGATGTGCTGCAAGAGGCCGAGCACTGAAGAGAGGGCGTGAGCTCTGATAGATGAAAACTGGCCCACATATCTCATGATGGTATGAACAATATTTATCTGTAAGAAGTAAAGATGGACATGCTTAGAATATGACATAATTTCAGTAAAAGTTAGTACCCTTAATATATTTCACAAAAAAGTAAAATTTAAAATTTGACAATCCAACTGCTACAAAATGATTTTCCGCATTGCTGTTTCTTCACCATGTTGTTTCATACCTCAATACCTAGATGACAGTCAGTTGTGCTTGAGATGGGGCAGGGGACATTAGTATAGACTTTATGTTGCAAACACTATTCTAGGCATACTTAAAAGATGACAGTAATTAGGGGGTCCATTTTGGGGTTGCATAAAGTTAAGCCAGAAATTTTGAACAAAACATAGACAGGAGGTAAGAAATAAAAGAAAATAGCTAGAGTGGGGAACCGAGTGGCTCATACCTGTAATTTTAGGCACTCAAGTGACTGAGCTAGAAGAATCATGATTTGAAGCCAGTCAGGGCAGGAAAGTCTATGAGACTCTTACCTCCACTAAACTACCATAAAAAGCCAGAAGTAGAGGTGTGGTTCAAATGGTAGAGCACTAATTATTAGCAAAAGAAGCTCAAGACCAGAGCACTGGCCTTGAGTTCAAGCACCAGGACTGGCAACCAAAAGGAAATAAATGAAAGAGAGGAAGGGAGGAAAGAAGGCAGGAAGGAAGGCAGGAAGGAAGGAAGGAAGGAAGGAAGGAAGGAAGAAAGAAAACAGTCAGGCTCCCATGAATTACACCTTTAATACTAGCTACTCAGGAGGTTGAGATCTAGACAGCCATGGTTTAAAGCCAGGCTGGACTGGGAAGAATAATTCAGAAGACCTCATCACTAACTGACTAGCAAAATGCTGGACTGGAAGTGTAGTTCAAGTAGTAGAGTGCCAGCCATGAGGAATGCCTATTCTCAGGCATTCTCTTAGTAGAAATCACTTTCTCCAGTTCTCATGAATATGACTTTTTGACATTGAGTTGTTGGTGTACATTCTCTTGGAAGAAAATGCTATGTTTATAAACATAAAAGCTTTATTTATGGGCACTATAACAATTTCTTTATGCTTCAAACTTTGAATTCGCATTTAAGAACATATTTATTATATTCATAACATTTAATATTGACCTGATATACTCAAAAAGGGAAATAGATGACAGATTCACTTATAAGAGTAACAAAGCATTGTTCTCAGGACTTCATAGTTACTCTGATAGAAAAAATAATTATAACAGAAAAGTGTATATGACAAAGTAGAAACTAAAGAAGAGTATACTTTACAATACTCAGATACAGTATGGGAATGGAACAAGTGTGGAAGAAGACATTTTTGCCAGTGTTGAGTGATACCTGTAGGAAAGCAAACTGCTTGGAATTTTTCTAAACATAGCATGTGACTCAGAAGCAGTTGTGTGGCATTCTATAAGCCAAAAACATTTCTTTCTAGAAAATAGGGCATTTTAGTAAATAGGGCATTTTATCTTTGTGTGTGATCATATATCCAAAGTGTTGTTTCATAGTGTCTTGTGAGTGAAACAAAATCAACCTTCTTTTATTTATTGGGTGCTAAGCATCAAACTCAGGGTCTCAAACTGCTAGGCAAATACTTGTACACGAATCTATAAACCCAGACCTAAAATATTGTTCTTATGAAAGAATATCAGGCACCTATGATCTCAAGACACAGAAGTCTGAAGTAGGGAGATTATGAGCCATCGTGGTATATGTGTTGTGTGTGTGTGTGTGTGTGTGTGTATTTCAGGATTATGTTTAAGCAAAATCACACAAGCTGAACAATTATTATCAGAGAGGTCCATATCCTTCTCTTGGTTTCACATACTTTTCTTCTTTATAAGTGGTTCTGTCAAGTATTTAAAAAAATCTTTCTGAGTGAAATGCTTATCTACTCATCAAGATCCAATTCAAATGTCAGCATTTTGTGAAGCTGTTCTGACTTCTAATTTTGCCTGACATTGAAGGTCTTCCTTTTCTGCCAACACAAATTTTTCACATTTACTTATTTTATAGTGCTTCGGAAGAAATGTGTTCTAGAGAGACCAGCTTTGTAAAATTATGGAGTGTTGATTGAAGCCCAGTAGTGAGCCAGGGAGTGAGGAATATCAGATCAGACAAGGATCTGACTGCAGATTCCAAACAAGTCCTCATATCAAGTAGTGGGCTGGACATATATAAACCATTATATATGTATGTATATATGTATATATATATGAAATATAGCAAAGAACATTGTAAAATAAATAAATAGGAACCCAGAAAGCAAAGCCTTTCTTCATCCTTTCATAAATCAAAGGAAGGAAGGAAGGAAGGAAAGAAGGAAGGAAGGAAGGAAGGAAGAAAGGAAGAAAGGAAGGAAGGAAGGGAAAGCGAGAGAAAAACCCACAAAAACAAATCTATATGAAACCGCATTATAATGTGAACACAAAATGTATTCTGCAACTTGGGAATTTATTAAAATGAAAGAAGATAGAATTAATGATTAATCCAAAGCTAGAAACTGGAAACCAGGGCATTTGATCATCCCAAATTTTGCCATCAGTACTAAGTTTTAAATGGAAATATGCAAACACTAAGAGCATTTGTACTTATCTGGATACTTTTGGAAAATTAGCATAGTGGGTTGAGGCATGTGTTATCTCACAAATATTTGTCTAAATAGATCAGTGAATCTATTGAGAAACCCTGAAATTCAAGCACTGACTGTTTCTATAAACATATTTAAAAAATGCTAAGATTAAAAACTCTGATCCTTTCTACTTTTAACTACCTATAAATGGCAATCAACAAACCAAACCTCATTTGAAAAAGTCAGGAACTGACTGCTAGTCCAAGTGAAAGTGCTGAATTTTGTGAACCACACTCACTTTCTAATGAGATAATTCAGTCTCAATGCTTCAGTGTCCTGTTTCATGGACATCTCCCAAATGTATCCCTTCAATTTCAGCCTCTTTAGTGTATGCAAGATTTATACTACCCATCATCTACTCAACATTAACTCTTGATTATCTAATAAAGTGTAATCCAATAGAGATATAACATAAGCCACACATGTAATTAAACAATTACTAACCACATTACAAAGTAAAACTAAATAGGTAAGCATAGTTTTATTTTATTGTCCCTTAGTCTTCAGCTTTATTAAGAAATAAAAAAATATGTGTCATATATACATGGTATTTTGATAGCTGTTTCTAATTCACATAAGGTATCTGTTACCAGATAAAGCTTAAGTTAAATAATCTACATTATTCAAATCAGTATGCCTGCAAAACTATCATTTCAAATATTAATAAATATACAATTTGGATGTTGTAAAATTTATTGTTGCAAATATTGATTCTAAGAATACCTAAGCCTTTTCAACAAATGAATTAGTACAGCTTTTTAATATACATTTATTAAATGAAATTAAGTAAAAGAAATTGTTTCTGAATCTATACTTCAAATGCTATAGGCTATCATCTCAGACTGTTCTGGTAGAGTAAGTATCTAGCATTTATAGAGACCCATTCATTTGTTTTTTTCTACCTAATTCTGCTTCTTTCTTTTCTTTTCTTTTTGGCCAGTCCTGGGACTTGAACTTGGGGCTTGGGCACTTTTCCTGAGCCTCTTTGTGGTCAAAGCTAGCACTTTACCACTTTAGCCACAACTCCACTTCCAGCTTTTTCCTGGTAGTTTATTGGAGATAAAGAGTCTCACGGACTCTTTTGCGTGGGCTGGGTTCAAACCACAATCCTCAGATCGGAGCTTCCTGAATAGCTAGGATCACAGGCATAAGCCTCAGGTGCCTGGTTTTCATACAGTTTTAAATCAAATCAAATGGTTTCTTTTAGTTCTACTGTTTTTGTACTGCAGTGGCTGAGACATCTCCTCTTTTCATAATTTACTTTGTTTAAGGTTAATTTACTTTGTCTTATCAAAGAAACAAAGCAAGTGACAGCCAAGACCTGTTCTGTGAAAGCATGTCCTAAAAATGCAATTAGAAAAATTGATCTATATCTTGACGCTGCCATTGCCAAGGACTTACATCATTTACTTCTCCTGTCTTTAATTTTCAGAAGAATAAATAGCAGGGCTTTGGGTTACTCAGTTTTTTAATCGTTGTAACGAATACTTGAGACTATCAACGTATGAAGAGCAATTTATTTATTCAGTGGTTTCTTTTAATATAGATTGGCCCTGCTATTGTTGGTCAGCTGGTACCCCACATGCAGCTGGCAAGAGGGAGAGGAAGACTAACCGGCTTAAGGCCCACTGGCTGTTTTCTTTAAAGATACATCCGCAACGATCCAAAGCCCTACCACTAAAGTTAACCTGCCAAATAATATCCTGTCACTTACCAACAGCGCCAAATTGGTTTGGAATGACTTTTTCCTCTTAATCAGGTCAGCTCTGTAGAATGGAATTACTGAAGTATCACAGTATATGTACCTGGCTTTCCTTGGAATGTTTTCCATGTACTTCAGTCTTTTCACTATAATCAAGAATTTGGAGTCTAAGTCATGTTAACATTATGGTAAATACAGCCTCAATTCAAAGATAAATATAATGAACAAAATTATATGTTATACCTGCATACTCAATGACAGCTCAATTTTGGGCTGTTTACATTAGCTTTGATAATAACTTCTTATCACGCACAGCCAAGTATGTTGATATAAATTGCTGTTAATTGATAAGAAAGAAGGATCACATAAAAATGAAGCAACACTGATTTGGAGAAAGGAAGGGAAATAAAATGCAGAAAGAAGTCCAAAAGATGACCCATTGCAACAATGATACTCACAGGACACTATGTCAGAAATGAACTACATCTTTGGGGTGGGGGGTAGGGGTGGAAAGGGATAGTGGGTGATCAACAATGGAGGGGGAACAATGTTCAATGAGAAATGTACCTTACTCATGTAACTGTAACCCATCTGTACTGTATCTTTACAATAATTTTTTTTAAATGAAGCAACACAAGTGAATCAAGTAAAAAACAGAGTTCCAGACTAATTAAAGATACGCAAGACTAGAAACAACAAAGACTCTAGAGCTATCACTGGTATGTTTTCTGAAGTGTTGAGCATCTTCTGATTTACAAATGAACAAAAACAACCTCCTGGTTAGAAGGAGGGATTGGAGACCAGCATAAAGCACTAAGTTCAGATTCTGACTTTGAAAATGACTCCGATTCAGTGACAGCGGTTTATCCTCAAAGTTCTAAGACACAAGGGCATGTTGCCTTAAATTGTTGGTAAACTTTTTTTTTTTTTTGGCCAAGTCTGTAAGCCCTTCGTGCTTCCTGTTTCATGCTGCTTAGTACTTTATTTCCATGTTCTCTTGAACCATATTCTTAGCCAACAGCATCCAAAGCATCCAATAAGGGGGCTGGTTAAGTAGGAAGTGGTAAAGAAGTGTTTCTTTATTGTGCTCCATCCAGAAGGAACTGTTCTCAGAACACAGGAGTGTTACTTATTCTTTTCTGAAACAATCACTGACAAACTGCAACTTAGACTGGACACTAGTCATTTCTGTACTAGTCCCATCACCAAACATAATGACATCTATGATGAGTGCTAATTTGGGGTTCTTCTAAGAAAGAATTGGAAGGGAAGGGAAGGTGATTGGGTGATAACAATGTAGTTATTTATATATGTATTTTGTCTTTCTCCAAAAAACATTAAAGATTCCTAAGCAAGGCCCTTTTTAATGTCCTAAACAAGGCCCTTGTTTATGTTCATATATGGGTTTAGACTCTAATCATCTTTCTTAGTTTCTACTTATTGTCCTCAAGGTGCTTGAAGTGGGAATTGGAAGGGTTTTTCTAGAACAATTTTTATTGCAAGTATTTGCTTAAGTATGTATACTGTGCAGAAAAATAATTTTAGACCTACTCTATAGTGGTATACTTAATGATTTTTATAAATTGTCACAGCCAGTTGATTTTGTTGATACACACAAAGAAATTGAAACATATACAAATTATCTGTAAAAGTATTTTAGAAAACAAAATCTTACTGCTTAGTCATTCTCCTTTCACAATGTGCTTTTAGGGGAATAGATAATCCAGTAGAGGTTTTTATTGGGAGATATACAACCACTGAAACAACAAATTGAGTGTTGTTATTGTGTCAAATACTGGTTATGAATGTAAAGATACTCTGATTTAGTGTTTCAGCTACTCTTCATCATACTAAATGCATGATACTGAAAAAATCCACACAACTCTGAGGCCTTAATATTCTTATGGTTGGAATGAAAACACTTGCATATCCCTTCAGAAACCATCATTGGCAGTGCATAAGATGATTAAATCAGCTATTAAATGATGTTTGTACCTGTCCTACATGATCAGGAACTCTGCATCATTGTTATGACAACTTATTAATAGAAACTAAAAATGTTCACAATTTATCATCTCTAAAATTGTGATGCTTGCTTTACTTGATTATCTTTAATAGGATTACTTGAAAATTAGCTGTTCTTGATATTGTTGCCATCTACTTGAAAATTAGCTGTTCTTGATATTGTTGTCATCTATACAAGGATAATCTGAGGTGTTAATTTGAGTGTATTTCTAGTATTTAAAGGTTTGGGAAAAGAAATAAGCATTTAATGATTCTTTGAGGAAGAAATATGTGTCCTGATTTCTAGTTTCTTAAAAGGTTACCTTGATGTTTTCTTATTATTGACAAGATATTTTCATCAGTTCTTGAAGGATAAATATCAAGAGAATGCAGAGAAGATGCTAGTGAACCTTCTCGATGGAACAGAGGACCATATTCTATGAACACAACAAAACTGTTTACCTTTCCAAAATAAAACAAAATAATGTGATATAGAAAACTTAAATGAAAAGAAAATTTAAAAGGATGTCAGAACCAGTGACTTTTCTTCTATTTTACATTGTATATTCATGTGCATGATATATGGCATCAAGAAATACATCCAGAACCTCTTTTGACAAATGATGAAACGTGTTACTCTATTTTCATATAGCCTACTTATTGATTTGTAACAATATGTAGAATACCAGGAACCATCCCTGAAGACACCATAGGAAAAGAGGAAGAATGAAATAAAATGATGTCCTCCAATACCTTACACATTGATAGAGAACATAGACCACAATCTAATAAAGAATAAAACAGAACATGCAGATAAGGACCAGTGAAGATAGACATTTGCGAAGATGGCCTGCAAAATGCCTTTCTGAGGAGATGATACTTGTCTTCAAACCTAAATGAAGACGTCTACTGAGATAAATGTCAAAATTCAGATTTATGAGATGTGTTACGTCCAAGAATCCCTTGTCAGATTTTCCTAGTTATTAAGTGCATGAATTTAATCACATTCATACTATCTTCTTAAAATGAGTTCATCTTCTTCTGGTGATTTCTAGATAACAATATCCACATGGCCAACCTCCTAAAGCTATTTTCTTATATCAAATTGTAAAGAATGATAGAGTTGGAATTTAAAGTCACACTCCCTTTTCATTTGATGATAATGCCAGCCAACTTCTCCAAGACTTCATATTAAATAAAGTGTGGTTAAATTTGGGGGCTTATGTTTGAATAAGGGTATTTTCATAGTTACATTCATTTTTAAAAGGGAAGTTTAATGCTCTCAAAAATCTGTTTTCTTTTTGTGTTTTTTAAGTTGGGTTAAAGTGTATGTGTGCTAACTTATGAAATATTGGAGGCTATTGTAAACTAATAAAATTTTCGTATTCTTAGCAATATGGGTCATTCTATGTGGGTGAAGTCTTGTAATGGTATTTTTATTTTGTCAATTATTTTAGCAGTGTTATCTGTAACTATACTATTTATATTAATCATAATGTGTAATAT
Source organism: Dipodomys spectabilis (assembly GCF_019054845.1). Classification (NCBI taxonomy): domain Eukaryota; kingdom Metazoa; phylum Chordata; class Mammalia; order Rodentia; family Heteromyidae; genus Dipodomys; species Dipodomys spectabilis. The sequence goes on along the minus strand of NW_024870720.1, from coordinate 1,739,595 downwards.
GAGATTCATAAAAGGTTTTATATACAATATATATATCATATCTTCATTGAATAGACTTTAAAAGGAAAAAGTGTAGATTTAAAACATATACACAGTAGGTATTGTATGAACTATATGCTGTCATTCTACCCAAAGAATCCTGGATTCTTAGTGTTTTACAAAAGAGCAGCATTGGATATTTTTATGTATGCTTCTAGATTTTAACTTCTCTTCCTTATGTTTATGAATTTAAACAATCAATCATTACTCAGGTCTTACCATGTAATGAATAATACATATGACTGATAATGCTTCCAATGGGTTATATAAAATGTGATTTTCAAATATGTCAGACAAAAATGGATCTTATACAGGAAGGAATGCTGAAGTCTTTTAGCCATGATTTTTGAAATGAGCATAACATAAAGGCTGTCATTACAACAGTTTTAAAACAGAACATCTATGTTTAAGTTTTCAATTCATCGTCAGGTATGAATGATCTGTTACTTTGAGATTTCTAACAAAATGGCCATTTTTTCCTGACCTTGAAATTGTCAGCTGAGAATGTTTGTGATTTATAATCTAGAATCTGAATTTCAGAATTAGGATGAACATTTCATTTGAACTAGAGCAAGTACATGAAAAAATGATAAACTTTTATATTATTGTAAAGAAAGTTAATACAAAACACATAAATTTATTTAGTTTTAAAGTATCTTTAAATATATAAGCTAGAAATTCTAGTGCTAGATAATGGTTCTGTTTGGAATTCCTATATACTTTTTTGAGCTATTTCATCTGGAATATGATGACTGATTATGTTGTGTGTCCAAGTAGATTTGATTAACATTTTATCCCCGTCACTTTCATGAAAAAAAAAGATGGACATAATATTGAATCACCTGCTATACATGTAGCAGTTCATTGGATCTTGTAGGATTAAAAAATGATTTAATCCTCATTTCAAATAAATACTCTTTGCTATATGTTTAGCAAAAATTTTAAGCTATTGTGAGAGAAGTTATTAGTAATTCAAACTAGCTTTGCAATTAGGAACATATATTATTAGTTCTAGATTCTGAGGTATTGTTTCAGAACTTAAGGTTTGTAATATTCAAGATAACTGATTCTTTTTTTTTACTTCTGCCAGAATATGTATTAATGGAACTCTTCTCTTTTATCTACAGATAAGAGAATAAAGTTCTCTGTAACTCATTGGTTATTACTGTGGTTGGTTGTTTTTGAAAGTAAGAAAATTTGTGTGAGTCAACTCCAATGTAGAAATTCTTGCTAATACAGATAATATAGAATGACATACTGAAATTAAGATAATTTTTAAATAATTTTAATGTAATATGTAATAATAGTAAAAATATTGATGTGAAGTGCTGTAGACTTTTGTAGTATCTTTTTTAGTTTATATTATTAAACCTATTTAATAATATCAGATAGGTATAGTTTTTTTTTTTTTCGCTCATGGGCCTGGTCACTGTCCCTCAGCTCTTCAACTCAAGGCTAGCACTCTACCACTTGAGCCACAGCATCAATTCTGGATTTTTCTGCTTATGTAGTGCTGAGGAATTCAACTCATGCATGCACGGCAAGCACTCTACAACTGATCCACCTTCCCAGCCCTAACTTGTTTTTATAATTGAAGAAATGTCATTTTGTGTTACCAGTCCAATAACAAATAGTGGTTTTTTTAAAATACAAATAGTATTAAAACTAGAAGAAAATTCACTTTTTATGCTTGGTTTTCCCTCCACCTCCAACAATATAATTCTCTGCTGTTCTTTCTTATTCCCTTTCTACATTACTTTCCTTTTCATACCTTTTAAATAATCATGGACTCCAGTGTTTAATCTTAAAATTTTATGTTTTCTTCCAGTCTGTGTTACTTGTCAAATCTTGGATATAATAACATTAGTCAAAGAAGATCAATGTTTTGTAAATCAAGACATTTCTACTTCTGATTATTTTTGCCTGAGAAGTCACATATTAAACGAGATTGATCTTCAAATCACATTATACAGTCATAATTGAGTAGAATAAGTATTATATATTTTATGTCATCACACATGTTAATGCACATATTTTATGTATTCAACAACACAGAAATATGTTCATACTCAACATGTACATAAATGGAAAACATATAGTGATGAGTATATATGGAAAAATGTCTATTAAACTGTCATGATAGAAAATAAAATGAGGCATCACAGCAAGTATGTGCATAATTGAATTTAAATAGTTCAAAATGGCCCTGTGCCTGTGCCTCATGCCTATAATCCTGGCTACTAAGAAGGCTGAGGTCTGAGGATCATAGTTCAAAATCAGCCCAGGCAGAAAAGTCATAAAAACTCTTATCTCCAATTAATCACCAGAAGACTGGAAGTGGTGCTGTGGCTCAAGGGGTAGAGCTCTTGCCTTGAGCTGAAGATCTGAGGGACAGTGCCCAGGCCCAGAGTTCAAGCCCCACAACTGTCAAAGAACAAAACAAAACAAAACAAAAAGTCCAAAATGTAGTAAGGATGTGAGGCCTCTCACGTTGTTGGCCTTCCCAAGGTCTACCTGAAGCATGCTACTTGTTTCTATTAGGCACTGGGTATCCTTGATAAAATACTCCTCTTCATGCTGGCTCACGCACGTAATCCTAACTACTCAGGAGGCTGAGATCTGAGAATTGTGGTTGGAAGCCACTCCATTGGACCCTTAACCTACAATTACCCTATCAAAGCCAGAATTAGAGCTGTGGCTCAAAATGGTAAAGCACTAGCCTTGAGCAAAAGAGCTTAGGGATAGCGTCCAGGCTCTGATTTCAAGCTGCACAAGTGACCAAAAAAAAAAAATACTTCTCTTCAGCCTTTCACTGTTTCAAGACAGAAAATGTAACCATTGGAAAGGTCATGAGGGCAAAAATGAAGAGTGAAATTTGATATGGGAATTAAAGAGCAAACTTCATCCCAATAGTTAACTATAAACTGGCAATAAATTCACAATATATAAAAAAATGAGGACACCAAAAAATAAGAATACTACAGACCAATGTTACTTCAAGATTTCCCCTTTTTTCATGCTGAGCTTGAATCTATTTGGAAATGTCCAACAGATCTTCTTTGCTATTGAATATAATCTCATTTACAAAATACTCTTCTTCAGCTTCATCCATGAAAAGTTACAAAGGCTCAATGGATGGTGTTCATCCCTTTAATAATTTATGTTGAGGATATGCCTGTTGGGAAGTTGGTTTCCAGAGCAATGCAAAATCCTTCTATGAGAAATATTAAATTTTCAAAAGGCATAAAACAATAAACATGTCACTTTGTAACATCACTTCTAACAAACAGAACTTCAGAAGCTATTCCCATGTTTCATTCCTTTGGTGAACATGGTTAAATTGTGCTCTCTAATTTTACTTAAGGACCACAATGTTGAGACTTCATTCTTTTATTTTCTGTCATTGATATCCACCTTCTTCTACCAATTCTTACACTTGATTGCATTAGAAATATTGGGTTAGTAAGTAATAGTTGTATTTCTAAACAAATCAATAATACCTTAGGCTACAAATATAGATATATGTAATGTAGCTTGTGTTTTAAAAATAGGATACCAAGCCGGGCTTGGTTGGCTCATGCCTGTAATCTTAGCTACTCTGGAGGCTGAGATCTGAGGATCACGGTTCAAAGCCAGCCCTGGCAGGAAAGTCAGTGAGACTCTTATTTCCAATAAACCACTAGAAAACCAGAAGTGGCACTGTGGCTCAAGTGGTAGAGAGCTTGCCTTGAGCTGAAGAGCCCAGGAACAGCGCCCAGGCCCAGAGTTCAAGCTCCACAACCGACAAAAAAAAAATAAGATACCATTAGGATAATTTCATATAAAAAGGTAACCTAAGGCTGAGAATGTAGCTTAGTGGTAGAGTGCTTGCCTAGCATTTGTAAAGCCCTGGATTCAATTCCTCCATACCACATAAACAGAAAAAACTGAAGTGGCACTATGTCTCAAGTAGTAGAATGATGATTGTCTTGAACAAAAGAATTTAAGGGACAGTGTCCAAGCCCTGATTTCAAGCCCCAGAACTGTCAAAGGGAAAAGTTAAGCTTTACACTTATTAGGTGAAGTAAGCCAGACTCAAAGAAACATAGGCTCCATGGTTTCCCTCATTTGTAATATTAGGATATGTCTAGGATAGTCCAAGCAGGGCATCACAATAGCTCAATAGCTATGTACACATGAACTTAATCAAAATGAACTCCAGGATATGAAAACAAGTTTTTTTGTTTTGTTTTTTTCTTTTAATGTTCTGTGTGAAGTTATTTCTGTTTTCCTACTTTTTTTCCCTTTGGTTCATCCCCTGTTGTCACCGTTTTATATTTTGGCACCCTGTGTCTTGTATATGTGTTTATCAGAAGGGGAAAACGAAAATGATGAGACAGAGGACAAAAGGTAAATAAATGGGACAGCGATACTCACATGACACTATGTTGGCAACGAACTTTACAACTTGAGGAGCCAAAGAGGAGGGAAAGTGGGAGAAAACAAGAGAAGGCGTAACAATCTTTGTCAAGAAATATACTCATTATCTTACTTACGTAACTGTAACCCCTCTGAGTATCACCCTTACAATCAAATAAAATGAAAAATAAATAATTAAGTATCTATGTCCTAAGTACTTTTAATGTTTTAAAGGGCGTGGATGTGAAGGTAAGTAAATGAATTTATACACACATAGTGTTTTACAAGACGCACTGCTCACATGCTGGGGACATTGTGGGTAAAAGTGACACCAGTGGGGACCTTTCTCATGAACATTAACCCAAACATTGATCCAAGCTATAGAAAGTGTGCTGGGTTCTTCTGTGTGATGGAACTCTTTAGAAGGCGGGGAAGGACTCCTTTTGGAGTCCTTCTTCAGAGTTTTCAGTCTATTTGGCTCTGTTTTTCCTCAGCTTTAGTAAGAAATGCTGAGAGGAATGAGTTTCTCACTTCACTTGGTTAGAAAAGGACCTGAGAAATAGGGTTGAGGGCAAGTTAGAGCCCTAGTGACTTGTCACTATTAATCTACTTCACACTGGACTCTTGTCCATGAAAAACCCATCTCAATATGAACTTATTAATAGATTAATTAATGCATTATTATTGATGTCTTTATCATTGAGTTGCTTCTCATTAGCACCACCAGTTAGGATCAAAACCTTTAACCTAGCAGCCTTTCTATTAGGGCAATTTACATACAAACCATAACCTATAGAAAGATTAATGATTTACTTTTCTTTGTATTAGAGAACTGCACCATGATGTTAGTATAGTCTCTTGTGATAGGGAACAGACATTAAGAGTTTTATATATGAGTAAAATCCTCCTCTGGAAAGGCTGCTGATCACCTCTTCAGATCATATTTGCTATCTAGTAGTAACTATTTAAAAATCACTTTATTGTACATTGCTTATTACAGAACAATTAGATGAAGAATGAGACTTCTGTGAAGCCTGGTTTTACTAGGGCTAATGTACTACACGCAAGTGACATACAAGCATATTAATATGCAGGTAGAAAATATTAAAAATATACTTTGATAACTGCAAGAAAAATATAAAATAGAATCAGGTTCTTTCTTTTTTTTTCCTTTGTTGGTCATGGGGCTTGAACACTGGCCCTGGGTGCTATCCCTCAGCTCTTCAGCTCAAGGCAAGCGCCTCTACCACTTGAGCCACAGCACCACTTCCAGTCTTCTGGTGGTTAATTGGAGATAAGAGTTTCGCGACTTTCCTGCCTGGACTGGTTTTGAACTGTGATCCTAAGACCTCAGACTCCTGAGTAGCTAGGATTACAGGCATGAGCCACGGGCATGTGGCTCAGGTTCTTTCTTATATAAGGAAATTGAAGGCACGAATCCAGAAGTGATTTGAAATTCTTGGAAAAGTTAGTTAAGGAGAAATTCATTGCTTTATCAAATATTCCCAGAAATTGTGAATTTTTTTGGGGGGGGATCTGGTCTTGGGGCCTGAACTCTGGGCCTGGGAGCTGTCTCTTAGCTCTTCAGCTCAAGGCTAGCACTCTACCACTTGAGCCACAGCGCCACTTCTGGCTCTTTTCTTTTTGCTTACGTGGTGCTGTGGAATCGAACCCAGGGCCTCATGCATGCAAGGAAAGCGCTCTACCACTGAGTCACCTTCCCAGCACCTGGTGATTTTTTTTTTTTTTTTTTTTTTGTCGGCCGTGGGGCTTGAACTCTGGGCCTGGGCGCTGTCCCTCAGCTCTTCAGCTCAAGGCGAGCGCTCAACCACTTGAGCTACAGTGCCACTTCTGGTTTCTGGTGGTTTATTGGAGATAGGAGTCTCACGGTCTCTCCTGCCCGGGCTGGCTTTGAACCGCGATCCTCAGATCTCAGCCTCCTGAGTAGCTAGGATTACAGGCGTGAGCCACCAGCGCCCGGCCTGGTGATTATTTTTAAATGAGTATTATGTCAAAAGACTCTCCTATCCACTTGAGACTTTTTATGCTAGGCAATACTCCAGGCCAAGTCTGTTAGGGTAAGATTTTGGTCGGGTATGACCAAAGAGATAAAAATCAACCATCTACACTCTGGTGATGATGCACCCAGTAAAATTTCTCTACCTTTCACATTTTTTTTTTCTTCTGGATTTTAACTGCATTTCTTCTGTGGTCAACATACATAGAGGCTGATATAGATAATCATGAACATATGAAGAGATACGTTTATAGTTCTTTAGGTATATCTACTGTTTGTTTTTCAGAACATTTGGACATCACAAGAGTAAAGGAAGTAAAGGAAGAGATAGTATATATGAATATATATATTCTTTATTGCAAAATTGACTTTGGGATCTTGAATTAGACTTAATGTAGAGTTTCAATTTCTGGCTTCATAAGATGCTAGCGATATAAACCTGAGTGAGTTACTTGACATCTTATTTAAAGTATGTTTGTGAATAGTGAAATTGAACTTGTGAATTTAAGTTGTTACTATAGAATCTACTGCACAATAATTACTTAAGAAAAAATGGGCTTTTATTTAATGTAAGTTAAGTTGACTATTAAATTCCAAAAGTAAAGAAGTTCTGTCCGTTAGACACTGTATTCATAAATATTCATGTAATGTAACTTTTAAACCCTAAGCCATATGTTTTGGCATGAACTATTCCCTACATAATGACAGACATGCCAGTCCCATTCATCAAATGTAGTTTGGGAAGACAGAAAGGGAAAGTGGCACTAATAAATAATTCTGCATAATTTCTTTGACCCATAGATACTTAAGTTGAACTATATTAATAATTTCATAACCCATAATAGATTAATTTAGTGTAGGTTAGCACCACCAGCTGTTTTACAAATCAGTTTGTTAAAATCATATTTAATAAATCATTTTTACTTCTTGAAAATACGTTAAAAATTTAACTCTTATGTTTACCTGTATTGCCAACCCACAGAAAGAGCTCTTATGAAATCTAACTACCTAAGCAGTTGAAGGAATTACATATGTTGAAAAATAGACAAAGATCAAATAAAACACTTTTACATCACTGTAAGAGGTTGCTTAAGATAAATTTAAATTATTTTCACTCAACTACTTACATTAAATTATTTTGATCTTGGCCACAAAAAGAACTTATGTTCACAATCATCTGTTTGTACTAAAGTTTTAGATTAGATTTTGTGGAGCCTTCTACTAGAAGTTCTTAATATTTTTTTCAACAATATTTTCTCTGCACTGCCTCCTCTCACATATCACCAAATAGGATTTTTAATTAATCTTTCAAAAACCCATAAACAGATTTTTCAAAAAGAAGTTGAAAGCAATTCAATATTAATATGATACCTTCACTGGAAACAAACCTAAAAAGTACAAATGCTCTTACATAATTGATTCACTTTTACTTTAAAAGATTTATTCAAATGGTGATTGTTAATTTTGTTAAAAGATTCACTTGGATATTCTTTTAAGCAGTGTGCAGTTAGCTAGTATTTTTGTCTCACATAAATATTTTAAACGTAATATATTATGGAAACCAGTGACAAAATTCTTTCTGCTTGCCATTCATATTAAAGCTATTCACAAATACTGAGAGCAAAAAGACAACATGAAGGTTACAATATGTTTTTTCTTGGGTTTTATAAAAGTAGGATATAAAAAAGCATCAAAGTTTAGAGAAAATAAATGAGTTAAGCTTGTCATGGAAATAAATTACTATTAGTGTATATAACCTATATATTCACCTCTAAGGAGGGATCTTTTCAGGTACCATCAATGCAAACAGTATTACATGCAAGGTTTGTGTTCTTATTATTTTTCCAAATGTTTTATTTTGATAGTTCTACAAAATCCATTTTATGTTTATTCTTCACTAATTTTACTTGCAATAAACATAAATAATATGCATACATATAGACATATATGTACCAATATACCAATATAGACATATATGGAACATATTTCTGTATAAATATATTGTAGAGAGAGACAAAAAGACAGAGAGGCAGACAGACAGACAGAGGCATAGACAAGTCAGGTGCAGAGACAGAAACAGCAGAGAGGAAGAGGCAGAGAGAAAGTTTCCTGTTCTGGATGCATCTCCTTCCTCAGTCTCTCATTTTTCCTTCTTCTGAGTACATGAAAACTTTGAAGAAATCCTCTTGATCATTCCTGTCTTCTCCAACTCCACATTTCTTGACTAGGTACTGTCTCAATGAATGCAGTCTTATTTATTCTCATATTTTACATTATTTGGATTTCTATCTTTTTCCAATGGCAGTAGGGCTTCTCAAATTTCATAAAAGTGTTCCTGTCAATCCATCAATCATTAGACACCTATTTTGGCTGAGAAATGATATGAAACAACAAATATGGTATTGAGCAACATTTTTGAAAGCAGAAGATGTTATCATAAAGATGCTTGATAGCTGTGTGCATTTAATTTAACTGGAATTTAAATTTCATCGTGCATTTTTTTCATGTGACAAAATCATGGAGTGTTTTCCCTCTCAAGGAGTTAAAATTTCATGAATGGAACGGTTGAATACATAATGGTATATCAATTCAATCAATGTGTCCACAGTCTGAAGAGAGGATAGAAAAAGTGAGATAGAAAATTATATTTTAAAGTGCACTAAAAGAAACAGCATGTAAAATTCTCCATGGCCTATGAGTGTAGATGTTTATTGTGTGACTCATGTAAAATTAGAGAATAGCAGTCATAATGCAGTGCTAATATAGCCATTTTATCCATTTTCAAAGTTCTCTGAAAGCTTTTATTCTTATATTTAAAAATATTAAAGAAATAAATTTATTTTTTGAGCACAATAGAGGAATTGAAGATCTTAGAAGTAAGGACTGTGATTTTTCCAAATTACCATAAAGAGAAAGCATGAAAACTCAAGGCATGCGTATAAGAAGATTGCTTTTTTATTTTAAAATGTTATACTGCACAATCTTAATGAAATACAATTATGAAGTAAAATGTGACATATTCAACAAGTCAAGAATAAATTGAGGTGTTTAATACAGTATCACATTGCTTACCTACCACTTGACATTTAGATATTTGAGACTGCTCTTTCAGTTATTTTGAATTATACCACATAACATATTATTGGCTGTACTGTATTTTTATCAGAGTTACTCTGAGGTCCAATATGTTATTCTTCCTATATATCTGAAATGGTACCATTTGGTCAGCAATTCTTTACATCCTTCTTTCATGTCCTTCCTATAGCTTTTGGTTACCATCCTTGGATCTCTATTTTCACAAGCTTAAGAAGTTAGTGAGGGCCAGGCTCCAGTGTCTCACACCAGTAATCCTAGTTACTCAGGAGGGTGAGATCACATTTCAAAGCCAGCCTGGACAATAAAGGACATAAGACTCTTATCTCCAATTAACCACCAGAAAACCAGAAGTGGTGTTGTGGCTCAAGTGGTAGAGCCTTCGCCATGAGCTGAAGAGTTCAGGGATAGTTCCCAGGTCCAGAGTTCAAGCCCCATGACTGACAAAACAATTAAATAAATAAAATAAAAATAAAGAAGCTGGTGAGCAAATTCAATATGTGTCCTGAGGCAGTATTATGTCACTGATCATGATATCTTCAAGATTCACTGATGTTATCCAAATGACTGGATTCCCCTTTCCTGTTTGAGTCTTATATTCCATTTTATTTATTAAACTGCTGATGGAAAATTATGTCTCTTCTAACTTGTATCTGTGAAAAATGCTTAATGAGCATAGAAGAGCTGATATTCTTTGGATATATTTGTTTTGTATACATTTAAATACCACGTTCAACATTTACTAGCTAGATGACTTTAGAAGACTGACTGACATGGACATATCCTTCTCTCTAAAACAGGAATAATATCATTGCCCATTTGACAGGCAAATTACAAAAAGAATGTCTGGCACAAAACAAGCACTCTTCTTAAAAGCAAGTTAATGAATCCTTTTTGAAACAAAGTTCTGTGAGACCAAGGACTCATTTATGTGAGTACTGTAGATGAATATGTAATGCTCAAAATTTAAAGATTCATAATAAATATTTGTTGGCAAATGATTGAATGAATGAGTTCATGGATGGGAAGATGCATTAGAGTAGATAGAAAAGATTTCACAAAAAGCATAGGGAATTTGGAGAATGAAATACCCAACTATATACAATGAGAGGTATTTTAAAAAAAATAAATCACATTTGGAAAATATTACAGCAGATAACAAAAATAGCACTTTATACTTCCTCAAGATAGTTAATTCAATTTTTTTCCTACTGTATAGCTCTTTCCTGAATATGAAAAGTATTTTTGTGAGAATTTCCTTTGATACATACCTTGCTGTAATTTACTGTGTCTTTGTTCAACATCATTTCCAGTGGTTGAGCTCAGGTTCGAGTAGTATACTGTATTGTAAATAAGTATAATCAAATTACTGAAAAAATAAGGAATAACATTTGATAAGATCCTTGAATTCATATTATACAGAAAAGATAGCAACTAGCTAAAGCTCAGAATACTTGTACAGAATTAGCGTCATTTTTAGCTTTCAGGATTCCTTTTCTTGTTTTTGCTAGGGATATTCCTGAAATAGCACATGTGCGCGCGCGCACACACACACACACATACACACACAGAGTTTTGTTGTTTTCAACATCAAGTCATCACATTTGCAGTGAATTGTCTTAAAATCATACTTGAAATATATCCCACTGTATTGATTTTCTGTCTGATTTGAAATGCAAAACATCATTGACTTGCAAGGCAATAAAGCAAGTGGCGGGAAATAGTCTATCGCTTTTTCTCTGTGTAGCACAACTGCTATCCAAGTGTTTTCAGACTCCATGGAGATTTGAATCAGTCCTTTTGTGAGGTGATAATCAACTTCTTTCTAATTCATTTAGGGAGTGCAACATTGACTTAGAAGTGTTCTGAGAAATGCAACGTATTTCTTTAAGAAGTAAGTTGCATGAAGAAAATCAATCTCTCTGGGCCAGTTCCAGCCCATTAGGCATATATTTATTTGTCTACTAATTCAAAAGTTTAGTTATTCAAAATAAAGATATGTATATTTATACATGTGTCTATATTTATGTGTATATTTATTTGTGTGAGCATTTATTCCATGAAAATACCACAAAAGACTGAACATTTTCTCCTCAAAATATTTCCATTTTAATGGATAGAAACAAATAAATATATTCTAAAGAAAAGTAACAAGCAATTTGTAAACATCTTTAATGAAAGTTAGTAAAGAAAAAAATCACCATGGGATAGGCAATGATGGAGAAATTTGGACTGCTCAAAATAGTTTCTCTTAGGATGTTATATTCACTTTTGAGGTGTGAAGAATGTCCAATAAGCCATAAAAATATGTAAAGAAAAACATTACAGAGCTAGGTCAAGTATTATGCAAATTCTTCAGAGGGTTGTAATTTGAAGATTTCACAGGACTGAGAAAAAATAAGGATAGAAAGAAAGGAAAAGGTTGTAGAAAGTAATAACTTTATAAGAAGCTAACAGATAAATAATGTGGTTATGGGGTTAGAGGTTAGAGATTTCTTTTATAATTGCAGTTGTGACTGGAAGATGAATTGCATTGCCAGTTTTGTCATTGTTGTATTAGGCTGGCTTTCTGGAATGAAACTCATGATTCTTTATCACAGCCTCTTGAGAACTGGAATTACAGACATGTACCAAACATGCCCAACTTGAAACATCATTTCTTCAACACTGTTATATGAAATAGATAATTTAAAGCAGTGCTTGCACATGAATGTTACACATACACAAAATGTGCTGTTTGTGTAAGATTTTCATCTATAGATCTTCCTATGATTCTCCTTTGCTGATAAGAATGTTGAGAAGACACAGAGAAATGCAGGAATATATTTCAAGAGACACAATTCAGTATCTCTGCTCAGATTGGGTTAATGAATGACTGCCAACGGATTCAGTGTGGCCCCAACTTCCTAAGCTTTAAGAAAAAAAAAGAAATGAGATAGTTCCATTACAAATAAGTAGGAGGAAATAATAAAACACAGGACTGTGTTTCTTACAAGAAACTCATTTGATTATTGTGTTAAAGAATTATTGAACTCAGTTACTTATCCTCATGTTGTTTTATCACAATGGATGATTGAGTTTAATGCCAGTCTCAGTAATGGAGAAGGACCAAAGTGGATTTGTTGAATTGGGTAAATGTTTAACATAATTGACAAAAATAACTGAGCTGAAAAATTAACGTGAGTAGTTGATTCTACTTTATTTTATTTTATCCTAATTTGTGCTGGTACAAGGATTTAAATTAAAGGATTTAAATTAAAGCCTTGTACTTGGCTTTCTTGCTCAAGGTAAACATTCCAATACTTGAGCCATGTCTCCACTCCTAGATGAAGTCTTACAATCTTTTCTGACCAAGCTGGTTTTATATCATGAACCTCTAGGACTCAAGTCTCTGGATTACAGGCATAAGCCTACACTACAAAGCTGATCTTAAAAGATAGGATTTTAAAATGTACCCATTTGAAGTTGTGATTTAATGTTTCTCAATTTTATATTTCATCATATTAAAAGGAAAGATATAATTAAATACAAGAAAAGTATTGCTTTCTTTTCTCTTTTTTGAAGTTGAATTCAACTATTAATTTTAACACCTTGACATGCTAGAATAACAAAATTATCTCTTGTAGGTCAATTGTGTACCAAGTAAGACTACTCTGAGTAATCTTTCTTTCTCAAAATCACCAGAAGCTCTCACAATGTAATAAACTTCTGGGTATATACTTAGGATTAAGAAATATTGCAATATTATTGTCTAGTTTCACTTGGTTATTTTATAAACTTTTTCTTGTTTAAATTTAATTTTGTTGTCAAGGTGATACACAGAGGGGTTATAGCTACATACTGGAGGTAGTGAGTACATTTCTTGTTGAACTTGTTACCCTCTCCAAAATTTTTTCCCACTTACCCTCCTCCCCATCCCCACAAGTTGCAGAGTTCATTTCGTGTGTGTGTGTGTGTGTGTGTGTGTGTGTGTGTGTGTGTGTGTCGGTTGTGGGGCCTGAACTCTGGGCCTGGGTGTTGTCCCTCAGCTCTTCAGCTTAAAGCTAGCACTCTACCACTTGAGCCACAGCGCCACTTCTGGGTTTTTCTGCTTATGTGGTGCTAAGGAATCTAACCCAGGGCCTCATGCATACAAGGCAAGGACTCTACCGCTGAGCCACGTTCCCAGCCCTGTAGAGTTCATTTCTAACATACTGCCTTGTGAGTATTGCTGTTGAATTGGTTTGCTCTTTGTCCTGTATCTCACCATTTTGTTGTTCCACTTTCCATTCCCTAATTCAGATTAACATATATAAAATATCTAGGATGCCAAAATCAAATACAGTGACAAAAGGTGATAAACCATAGGGAAAAGAAGAAAAAAGAAATAACATAGTACTTTAAAAACAACAATAACAAAGAAAAACTTCTTGTTTCCATTTCTCAGAGTTCATTTCACTTAGCATCATCTTATATGGTCATATGTACAGACGTATTGAACTATTCTCCTCAACTTCTAGGACTGTCCTTGACTTGTACTAATTATTACAAATGAAGGAACCCATGGGATCTATATTTCTTTGGGTAGGGCTCATATCTCTTCATATGATTTTTTTACGAGCACAACTGTTTATTGCAGCATTATTTACCATAGCTAAGATATGGAACCAACCCAGATTTCCCTCTGTAGATGAATAGATCAAGAAAATGTGGTATATATACACATTGAAATTCTATGCTTTCATAAAAAAGATTTGGAGAGATTTGCAGATATTGTTTTCTTTGGTGGAAAGTAGTCATGTTCCAATAAATAGTTTTTGTAATCATTCCATACAATTGTTTTCTCACCATGTTTTGAGTAGTTACTAAGTAACCCTTATGTGTGTCATATAATTATAGTTGCCAATAATGCTGTTTAGAGTTTTATTATATGGTATTTAGAATTAAATTTGCATTTACACTTATTACCCTATTTTACCAGTATTTATATATTTATAAAAATATATATGAAAGTTAAAATTGAAATGCATTGATATCTTTTACAGTTTTATTTTTAAGGAGTTGTACGAAGTGATTTCGTTCCATCTGCCAGATTATGAGTGCAATTCCCTAAGTCAGGTTGTGAGTACTATGAGTTATGAGAAAAATGGTCCAGTTGTGGGACCTGAAATCTGGGCCTGGGCGCTGTCCCTCAGCTCTTCAGCTCAAGGTTAGTGCTCTACCACTTGAGCCACAGCGCCACTTCTGGCTTTTTTTTTTCTTTTTGCTTATGTGGTGCTGAGGAATCGAACCCAGGGAGTCAGGCATGCAAGGCAAGCGCTCTACCATTGAGCCACCTTCCCAGCTCGAGTTATGAGAAAAATGGAAGGAGTGATATTGACCAAGACACATTGTACTCATATCCCTTACATTAAAAATGAAACTATAGTTGATCAATTGAATAATTGACTAGATGTAATTTTCAGTATTTAATGAACATATATCTTATCCACCACAAATATAAAAACCTATAATGTATGCTAGATGAAAACAAACAAACAGATGAAGGTTCTCAGGTTCACAAAAAGCTATGTTTACATTAATGAAGCATCTATCATTGATTGGAAAATTTCATCATTAACAATTGACTAACAAAATATATATATATATGTATATATATAAATATATACATATAAACATACAAATAGTTAAAACAAAGTTCATTTTTAATTTATATGTGAACTTTAATTCATGGATCTCAGAGACCAGAACTATAGTTACCATTGGCTTAAAGAAGGAGGGTTGGTATAGATTACATATTTGTCAAATGTTATGAACAATAACAAGAGATGTATTACACAATATGATGATTATAGAGAGCAATGATCTTTAATATAATTAGAAATCACTAGGAGCAGATATGTAAATGTTATTTAAAATGGGTACTGATTTTTTTCATTTTTTTATTGTGAAAATACCATACAGAGGGGTTGCAATTACATGGGCAAGATAATGAGTACTTTTCTTTTTCTTTTTTTTTTTTTGGTCTGGTCGTGGGGCCTGAACTCTGTTGTTCCTCATCTCTTCAGCTCAAGGCTAGCGCTCTACCACTTGAGCCACAGCACCACTTACAGGTTTTTTCTTTTTTGCTTATGTAGTGCTGAGTAATTGAACCCATGGCCTCATGCATGCAAGGCAAGCGCTCTACCACTGAGCCACCTTTCTAACCCATTGACTACATTTCTTATCAAGGATTGTTGCCTCCTCTTTGTTTTCCCTTTCCATCCCTTCCCTCTCCCCCGCTATGCCCCTCCACCCCTCCTCCAAAGTTCATAACCAATCTACAACGCGTGAAAAAATTCATTTGTATGTAAACATATATACATATACATATATATACATATACACACTGGTATTCATATATGCCTCTAGGTATATACTTGCTTGTGTGTATATGTATGTATGTATGTGTATATATATATATATATATATATATATATATATATATATATAGTACAGGAGAGATATTTGGTTGTGGTTAATAAAATTTATTTTACAACTGAGTCTTCATATTTAAACAGAATTATTTGTACCTATTTTAAATAAGTTTTTATTTTAAATTACTGCATTATAATGATATACTGTTATAATGATAAAAATTTGTGCTCTATAACTTATTTTTGTTCTTTTTTTTCCTTTATGCTTGTGCTTGTCTTTGAACTCAAGCCCTGGGAACTCTCTGTAAGATTCTTTTGCTCAAGGTTAGCATTCTAGCACTTAAGCCACATCTCCACTTCTGGCTTTTTAATTTTTTTTTTAAATTTTTGGACTTTAGTGTCTCATGGACTTTCCTGCTCAGGCTCGTTTCAAACTTCAGTCCTCATATCTCAGCTAGGGTTACAGGCATGACCCAACAGCTCCTGGCTATATGTTACTTTTTCAAATAATTTGTAGCATATTTAAAGTAGTTTACATTAATTTTAGCATGTTTAAGGTATTCTCAAATCACTGCTTTTTAGTCCCATTAGTTGCAGAAAGTTAAAACGGATTTTGAATATCTGGGGTTAGAACTCAGTAATCAAGTACTCACTTGCAAAGCATGCAAAAAGCCCTGAATTCAATTTCAAATACAGAAGAAAAAGTACCATTTTTTAGTACTCATAAGAAGTTACAGAAGTATATAGGAAGATTTTCTAAATATCTCCCATAGAATCTCATGAAAAAATATCATTAACTATTTGAAAAGCTGCATAATATTCTCCCTGTTTCAGAAGTTTTAGATAATATTATTTCATGAATTCTTTAGTGAACATGATACTGAGCTATTCATAAGTGTATTCAGAGTAAGCTTTCTTCTGTTTTTGAAAGATTGTGATGTTAGTTGTGATTGTATATTTATGACTTTCAAAGACTTTTATGTATATTAAACTTATAAAAACTGGACTGGAAATAAATAAAATTTATCTCTTTTTCTAAAAGAGTAATTGAATGTTTAACTATATTATTTATTATTTGAAAGCCAAATGTAAACTAAACACGGCTATGTTGCCCTTTATATTGTTCAATCTTTTGCTGACTCCACTGTAAATTCTACAAAATTCAGTGATTATCTTTGAAGTGTTTTCTGTCACCCCAAGGAGAAAGTAGAAAGACATGTAAGTGACATGATTGGCTAGTGGATAGCATGCACTATGAGGAGGAACTGATGTAGTAGAGTTTTATGTTTGTATTGCTGTCATAGGAAATTACAGAAAACAAAATATTATGAAAATCAATTTCATTTCACATTGCATTTAAAATTTCTATTTTGTTGAAATGCTTTACTAAATTTAATTTAAAAATAAAAACATTGATCTATAATATCCATAGGAAATGCATGCATGTATGACATCATAATACACATGTAATGACAACAAATGCTTATTTTAGTTTGATATCAAAATCTAAAATCTGAATGCTTTTCATTTTTTCTCCTTCATGAAAGTCACTCTAATGGTTAGTAAATTCATTAGTGTTCCTTGATTTTTAAATTATTTCAGGCTTCTTCATTACCTTGATTACATTATCTTATACTGTGACCCCTAAAACTATTCTTTTTATTCTTTGACTTATAAATCAATGCTTATCAGAATTTTTGTAGCAAATGAAGGACCTTTGTTCATAATGTATGCACAATAAGGAAAAAGTTTAATTTTTATTTTGCTTGAAAGTAAATCTCCATACATTCATTCAAATTTACTTTAAGAACTGTCTTTCAAAGTCTCCCATGTGTTTACTGGAAACTAATATTAGACAAAATGCCTCTAAGACATGATAGATATGTAGTTTAAATGAAAACATAGTGAATCTGCCATCATGGAGTTTGTATTATATCATTCTGATTCTAGCTTATTTTGCATGAATATATTTATATATTACTTCTCCTGTTTTAAAATTTGAACTCTTAAAATTTTAATGAATGTTTTGTCTTCTTTTGGTTCAGTTTTATTCTGTTTGATAATAATTATGAGATAATTAGTATCTTTGCAACTCTAAGCTTGTAATGACAATGTTTTTCTTACAGTGTAATATAATTTGAAGTCAGGAGTTGTGTTATCTCCAGCATTATTCTTTTTGACTCAGGTATATTTTGGCTATTTAAGTCTTCACTGTTTTCATATTAACTTTAGGAAGAACTTTTTTTTCCCCATGAATAACTTCTATTGGAATTTTGGCATGGCATGTTTGGAGTATATAGATTTATTTTTGTAATGTAATCATTTTCTACAATATTTCCATGTGCATTTTAACTATTTCCATTGTTTGGTACAGTCATCAATTTCTTAAATGATTTAGAGGTCTTTTATTTCTTCAGTAAATTTATTTTTTATGATTGATTGTTTTTCTGATTTCTTTCTCTCTTTGCTCATTGTTACTGAATAGAAAACTACTGCTTTAAGTACTTTTTTTGTATCTTAAAAGTGTACTAAAAGTGTTATGGTCCAGAACTATCACTTTGAGCATCTATCTGAAGAGGTGTAAGTACGGATTCAGTAGAAATGCTTGCATACCTATGTTTATTGCAGCATTATTCATAATAAGCAAGCTAAAGAGTCACTGTAATTGAGAAATAGAATAAGAACATGTGGTATATGTACAAAGTAGCGTATTATTCAGCCATAAATAACCAATGCCTTATATGTAATATCTTGGCTACTCAGGAGGCTGATACATGATGGCAGAGCAGCTTAGGTAGAGAATTTGAGACTTTTTTTTTTACTTAAATAGCAAAGAGACAGAAGTGGTGCCATGGCTCAACAAATAGAGCTAATCCATGAGCAAAAGAGTGGAGCAAGAAGAAGAGGCCCTACATTCAACCTCCAATACCAGCATAAGAATAAAGCAATAAGTTAATTAAACAGAAAAGGGTAAAAGAAATGAAGTATGTCATTTGGATAAAAAGGTTTCCTTGGAAATGGAGATTATAATGTTAAGCATAATAAGCCAGATTCACAAGGGTGAAAGACATAGGCCAAAATGTAGATATAGAATATGTAACAGTGAGACTTTTTTAAGATGATGAACCTGGAAGGAGAGAAAGAATATAATGAAGGGTGTATAATCTCAAAATATATCTTATCTGTGCACATAGTAACAGAGACATAGAGGTGAAGGAAAAAAAGAGGGTAAGGTATGAATGATTCAAGTATAGCTTGAATTCATGACAGGCCATAATGAGATACTTATGTACAATTAACATATGGGAAAACCCCAACTAATATCAGAATATAAAAGTTTGGTTTGAGGATAGTCACCAAGAAAGCTGAGAACATGGAGAAGGGTGAATAGAGTAAAAGTATTTATATGCATGTAAGGAAATAAAACAATGAAGCCTCCTGAAATTTCTTTTAGAAAGTAGAATGGGAGCACAAGGGAGACCAATAAGACGAGTTTGAGTGATATAATTTGTATGCATGTATAGAAGCACCACAATCAAACTTCTCCTGTAAGTGATACTTGATAAAACAAAGTTAAAGACATCACACACTTTAATATAAAAATTCAATTGATCATACTCATTTCTTATCTTCACTGTGATGCCTTTATGTATGGTAACTGATTCTGTTACTTTAAAATTAATCTTGAATTAAAAACATAGAGGAGATCTCTCCACCCAGTTTAGGTCTCATATTGAAACAAATCCAAACTGAAACAATTTGCTAAATGCTTTTACTTCCAGAATCTCAACACAAAATGGAAAAAAATAATAATTTCACATACACAGTTTTGTTGTTCCTCTTTCTGAAGGAAGAATACTCTTTGCAGCTAGAATAAGATACACTTTAAATGCAAATTAAAGGCAAAACAAGTCACTTCAAGCCTGACAATTGTTTACATTTGGTTAGACTGACTTAAAAATATTGTTGATCTCTATTCAAAAGTATATGGGCATACATTTATATAAACAAAAATACTGAGTTCAATCTAACCCCTCTATCCTATCTTAAAATTGTCTCCTTTCAGTATAAACATAAATAAATAAAGTGTTTGATCAGGAATTCAGCAGTAGAATCTGAAGTAAAAAATACTACAAAAGCATCTTGTTGGCAAAAATAAGTGTTTCTG
This sequence comes from Dipodomys spectabilis, assembly GCF_019054845.1. Classification (NCBI taxonomy): domain Eukaryota; kingdom Metazoa; phylum Chordata; class Mammalia; order Rodentia; family Heteromyidae; genus Dipodomys; species Dipodomys spectabilis. The sequence continues at coordinate 1,719,485 of NW_024870720.1, read as the reverse complement.
AAAATTTCTTCTCTTCCAACTTAGTATAACAGATTCTTTCACCTAAGATTTGGAACAAATCTCTTACTATCTTGAATTGTGAAAATATTGTGCATAAGTATAGTAGTATCCAAGTGCCTTGAGATTTCCAAAGGGTATTTTCAAGACAACATTTAACTAAATGTAGCCAGTGTTCAAGTTGTTAATATAGGCTTTCCAGCAGGGGATACATGGGGATAAATTTTTAACTTTTTACACTCAGTCATTTGAATTGCTATCAATAATTTATCAAGCAATGATTAATACTAACAAGTAAAATTACTTGTAAAAATCTTTGGTAAGTCTCATCATTAATATGGATTTAATATACTCTTATAAGTACGAAATAGTCAATAGAAGTTAATACAGTTTGTATTAAAGGTTCTCTTTTTAAAGGGCTGCATAGATAACTGACATGAAAAAGTACAATTTGAGTAGACTATATGGGAAGGATCTTACAAAATTTTATCAATAAAAGTCTATAAAATTATTGCACTTCACTTCTAAATTTCACCTTCAAGTGCAAATATTCCATTGCATGTAGACCTCAATGAACAAATATGACAGTGAACACTAAATGACTTTGAACAATATTAGGGAATCAGAATTTAATAGCCAAATGTCTTAAAATCAATATGACTAAAACTGCATGTTTTATAAGGAATAAATTAGAATGATATGGCCCAAGTTTTATGGGTGGCCTAGAACTTATACTCTAATAAAATTATTTTATTAGCTAAAAAATTAGAATAATTAAAGAAGGAATAAAATGGAAGAAAGAAAGATGAAATAAAAGAAGAGAGAGATTAAAAGGGAGGAAGGAGTGAAGAAAAGAAGAAAAGAAGGAAGGAAGGAAGGGAAGAAGCAAGGAAGCAAAGAAGGAAGAAAAAAAGGAAGAAAAAGGGAAGAAAAGACAGATTTATAGAAAAAAATCTTATGTGGCTGTCAATAACCTAAATTAAATTTTCTTCAATTTTCCCACATTGGATTCTGCAATCTCCAAATTTCCATGTTATTTTTAAGGTAAATATATCAAAGTGCAAGTAAAGTATAAATTTTCCATTACTATATAGGTAATGAAGTACAGAACTAGGATTTTAAACTATTGACATTCAGCTACCTGATGGCACTCTGGACTTAAACATAAATTGACAAGAAAAATGCTTACATCTCCTTAATTACTTTTATTTTGACCTGTTTTTCTGATAAATGTTATAAACACTAGCAAAGACTTGGGAGTGAAATGTGTGTAGATTTTTAATAAGAGAAATAAAATCAAACAAAAAATAAGCATTAAAATATTTTATTTTAAAATCTTTTCTCCCCAAAATTCTGAGTAAGAACTAAATAAATGTAGCTAAAATTAAGAAGAAAGAAATAAAACAGAAAAAGGCCTAACTGAGGCTTAAATATTTATTTTACAACTTGTTCCAAAGGCTGTTTTTCATCAATTCTTGCTGAAATCTCCTATAATAATAATATAATAAAATAATAATAAAAAACGGAGTTACCTTTTCAGATTGTTTAAAAGGCTGTGGCAATACAATCAATGTAAGTGAGATTATGCTACTTTACTAAATTGCTTCCCTGCAAATTCTATAACACCAACATAAGGTCAGCTGTGTTTCCCAATAGAAAATTAAACTATACTAAATTAAACTACACTAGAGGGAAGTGCTTGGCTAAGGAAGTTTCGCCTCCTTAATCAGTGACTATCGTTTATGCAGTTTGTTCATTTCCCTGCAAGGATTTTGCTTGGTCAATAAAAATGGATAGAAGTAAAAGGACATAAAAACCCCTTCTTTACAAAGTAGAAAAGAAAAAAAGCCCTCTCATTTGAAGTATAATTCAACTCCTTGTCCTCAATAAATTAAAGAAAGATTTGAGAAGAAGCTCAGCCTGGTCAGTCTTCACTTGATTTAGCCCTTCTGGTCTTACAGTGGAGTGACATACTTCCCTGTCTTCCCTCTAGCTTCTCTGAGAAATAAACTTGTCAATTCAGTATGATAATTCCAAAAGCAAATGGTTCATTGCCCCCTTGTTGGATTGAATCTATTGGTATTTTAAATAAAGCCTTTTGCAATAGGTTTGCTAGTATTCCACTGTTGTTTATTTTGTTCTAACCTCACTCATCATTTGGAAATAGTACTTATTAGGTAACAGTGGTTCTAACATAAACATTGTATGTGATATATTTTGGACTGAAAAAATGGGAAAAATAAGAAATTCTTCCATTTTCCTGTTAGTGGCACTGCAAAAATGATAGCAGACTTCTAATTGCTTTCCCATGCAGGATTTTTACTAGTGAACCTACAACTATAATCTTGTGTATTTACAAGTTTCTTCTGTTGAGCATTATTAGTCTGATTGATTGAATCCATTCAATTTCATAGCTTGCCACAAAGTCAAGCCTCTAATAACAATGACAGAGTGCCTTTGAGAAATTGAGATTGAAGACTAAAATTCTGAATTTTGAAAAGATCTGTTTTTTTCATGTTCTTCATGGTTTTTTATTTTTTGCAAACTCATCTATGATCAGTTTCTTAATGGTAATAAAGTTATGGTTGGTTCTATTTTTTAACCTTTTTATTTTTATTATCTTTAAGTAGCTGTACAAAGGGGTTTCAAAAGTTCAACAAATCAGCTAAGAACTAAAATGAATCTTGATCAATCTACTTGTTAAAATATATACATGTCAACTAAGAGGCTGGAAAAATAATAAAACACATTAAAATTTATATATGATCTTTTTGTTTCTTTGTATATTTTTGTCGGTCGTGGGACTTGAACTCTGGGCCTGAGCGCTGTCCCTCAGTCTTCAGCTCAAGGCGAGTACTCTACCACTTAACTACAGTGCCACTTCTGGTTTTCCGGTAGTTTTTATTGGAGATAGAGTTTCACAGACTTTCTTGCCCCGGTTGGCTTTGAACCATGATCCTCAGATCTCAGCCTCCTGAGTAGCTCAGATTACAGGCATGAGCCACCGGCGCCCGGCTATATGATTGTTTTAAAGAATACCTTTAGTTTTAGTTTAGTTTTAGTTATTTCATTACCCATGAAGGAGTTGACTATGAGAATATTTAGGTACCTACAAATCATAGAATAAAATACTAATTAGTCAAATAATAGAGAGTTACCTATACAAATATTACTTTTGAAATATAATTAAAAAGTGAATGATTTGATACAATCTCATGAGAACGAGAGTATAATTAAAACAATCATCTCAATGTTACCTAGAATGTAAAAGGCAGCATCAGAATACAGATTTTTTTTTTTGGAGGTATTTCCTTTAGATCAGCAGATGAGCACAAACAGAATTGAGAAACTGCCTTCCCATTTGAATAGTTTCATCAGCACTAGTTTCAAATGGAATGATTTCTTTTCTGTCCTTAGGTGTAGGGGGGGGTGAAGAAAGATGTCAGGAACCAAGACCTTATTTTTATCTGTTGGGAGAAAAGAGGATACCAGGACAGGAAGTATCCATCATTCAGTTTTTCTAAAATGCTGACAGTCTGAATCATAGTACATGAATCATGGATTAATTGAGATTGAGATTATTATCCATTGTAATACTGGTTAACTAAAGATTTACTATGGGAATTAGCTCATGTGGCGATAGAGGGTAAAATGTCTTGCCACATGCTCCCTGCGAGGTGGAGATAGAAGAAAGCTAAGGGTATAATTGAGACTGTGAAGAGGAGGAAACTTCTGATTGGCATTACAAAGCAAGAAAATTGATATGAAAATGGATATGAATCCTGCAGTCTACAAGCCCAAGAACCAAGACCCTTTATAGAAAAGATGACTGCCTCAACTTGGAGATAACTTATATTTTCATCATCCATTTTTTTATTTTTGTCTTTTGAAAAATAATTGTGTATCTTTTTGGAGTAAAATATGATATTTTAATGCATCTATATATGGTGTGTCAATCAACTCAAGCATTCAGGTATGTATTTGATATTTCAGACATATACATATAAAATCCTTTCTTAGATATTTTAAAAATTATTTTATTTTAAATTTTCTCAAGTATAAAAGAAAGACATTTCTCATATATATATATATATATAAATGTGTATATATATGTGTATGTTTGTTTAAGTAGTTTTACAAAGTGATTTCTTCCTAAATATTTTAAATTATATTAAATTACAAGGCTAATGACTATGATTACTCTGTGTGTAATAGAACAGAACTTTTTCTAGCTGTTTGTGATTATTTCCCTCTTAACTAATCTCTCATTATTTCCTGGCTTAATCATACACTAATTGGCCTCTTGCACAACTATTTTTTTATTGTGAAAATACTGTTCAGAGGGGTTACAATTACATGGGCAAGATAATGAGTACATTTCTTATCAAGCATTGTAGCCTCCTCCTTTGTTTCCCCTTCCCATCCCTTCCCATCCTCCCCCCGCCCCCCCAATCCTCCCCGCTCCCCCCCCCCACCAAAGTTGTAAAGTTCGTTTTCTACATAACGACATGTACACCTCATTGTTGCAATGGGTCCACCTGTATCCCTATTTAAATGATTTGTTTTTCCCCTTCCCTTCCACAAACTATACTGACATCAAATACAGTGAAAGCAGGGGTTATACTGTGGGTGAGGGACATACAAAGCAACAAAGAAATAATCTTATAAATGCGTTAGAAACAATCACATGAAAGAAAAAAATCATTTGAATACATATTTTAGGGTTCATTTTCCTAACATTACCTTATCTGACCTTTTCTGCTTGACTCAGACTTATTTGTATCTTTACTTCATTGAGCTCAGCTTCTTTTTTTTTTAAATGTCAGCATATGGGTCAAATCATATAGTACTTGTCTTTCTATGCCTGGCTATTTTCATTTAACATTATGATTTCTAGTTCCACCACCCTAGTTGCTGACAGGATTTTATCATTTATGATGACTGAGTAATATTGCATTATTCACATTTAACACTTTGTCTTTATGCATGAATTTGTTGATATATGTATTAATTGACTTCTTAGTTATTGTCAAGAGTATTGCGATAAATATGACAGTGCCACCTTTAGTATATTGATTTAATTTCCTTACGACATATCCCTTTGTTCCACAGGCTCCATGGTGCCCACCAATAAAAGCAGATCTATTTTACTCTGTGTCATGATTGAAATGTGAATATCTTGAAGAAACATACCTTAACAGATACACCCAGAAATGATATCATGTTGATACATTGTATCAAGTTGATACATTAAAGATCATACTTGGCAAAACAAAAGTGGAAAGGAATGAAGAGCACTAGCATCCTTAGAATTTTTTTTTTTTTTTTTTTTAGGTAAAGGGTAGGTTTATTCAGTAGACCTGCTGGGACCAGGCAAGGTTGGCACTCCACGTGGCTGGGAAAGAGAGGAAAGAGAGAGAAAAGAGCTAGAAAAGAGCAGAGAGAGCAAGAAAAGAACAGAGAGAGCTAGGATAGAACAGCGAGAGGCATCCTTAGAATTTTTATTTGTTGAAAGGAAGACCTTTTACTTTTATATTTTAATGACCAGAATTTAGTCACCAAGCTTATTTGAAAAGCTTCTGAGATTATATCTATGTAATTAATATAGAATATAGTTATAGAATTCTATATATAGAATTTTTTACATTATATTATATATAATATGTATTATATATAATATAAATAACATACAATTTATATGCAATAATATACAAATAATATATTAGATACATTATATATTTTATATAGAAATATAATATATACCATATATAATATATAGTATGTGACATATACTATATAATATATGCAATATGATGTATACATCATGTATATAATTATGTATATATTATGCATACAATTATAAATATTACATCTGTATTACAGATATAAGTATGCATATTATGTGTGCATAATTATATATTATTATGTATATATACAATATAATGCAATATATACAGTAATATTGTTATATGAAATACATTTAATGCATATCATTTGTATGTTCTTATATATGTATTTGCATATATTGTATTGGGAAGAAGGTGGAAATGGGTGTAGGAGATGGGACTTTTTTTCCACAACCCTTTGTAAAGCAAAAAAACCTGTAAGACTTTTCATAAGCTTTGTCAGGGAAGAAAAATGAGTTTTAAAACAGCACTTTGTCCCAGCCTAGCCACCTCACAGCTCTTGCTCTTGATAAATTGGCTGCTTGTGACAAATTACTCCTCAAACTCCGAGAAGATTGATCTATTTTGTGATAGGTGAAGTATGTTCTTTGGAAACTTTCACCACCATCCCACACCCTGCAGGGGCCTAAAATGTTCTGTGGTGACCATAACTACTTTCTGCTGCCTTTTTGGCAATAGATGAAAACATGTTATTTCAGGCTTTGTTTAGTTGATTTTGGAGTTTTTTAAGGCAGTGTATATCACTAAGGTAGCTCAAGCTGGCCTTGATCCCTGGATTCTCCTAAATCAGCCCGAAGTTCTGAGATGAAAAGAATGAAACACTATACTAATGAACATAATCTACTCACTATGTGTAATATAGACTTACATGTTTAGGTTCATTAAATGCAATGCTCTGATAAATTAACCAAACTTACTGTCTGTCAGATCATCTGGAGCTTTTAGTGGACAGAATATAAACCACATAATTCAATGAGCTGGGACAAATACGTATTTAAGATGAGAACTTGTCATATTTCAAAATTTAATATTAATCTTTAAGCAGCATGTCTACTTTCAGGTTTAGAAACTAAATACCTAAGGCTTCTGTGATTCAAATACAATTATAATTTCTCATTTATTGCACTTCATAACTCTCATCACTCATACATACCTAATTCAATCATTCCTGTTAGAGTTTTTCCAATTCAAAAATAATATAAAATTATATTTGTTAAATTATAAATGTGAGTATAAAATATTAATTCCTGGTGTCCATGTTCTTAAATGAGATTCTACCATTTTATGAAATTTAAAGCCATACCTGCTTTGTTGTGCCCATTATGTGATGTAGTCTATGTCTTCAGCATTTCTGTTAAAGTTTCTTAAGTCTTATTACTAACCCTTGACACTGCAAAATACATCCGGCACAGTAATACATTCCTTTAATATTTTAAGATAAAAATACGTTGTGTTTGACATAGGTAGACATTGCTGAAAAGCTTTCTTATGCTTAGCAATAACAGCAAAGCTAACTTTACATTTCTGAATATCCATAAGTTTTTACAGATGTCACAAATATTTGTGATTAGGGACAAACATAAAAATGAGGACAAAATAGCCAGAAATATTTCAAAGACATATAATATGAACTATTTTATGATTTCCACAAATATAATACATTTTAGTATACGTTAATGGCTGACTCTGGAATAACAAGATTATTATCTGTATTTTTACAGTAACAACAGTGATGCCAAGAGACACAAATAAGTCTACTCAAAGTTATAATTTAGAGTCTTCTGGCTTAGGCCCCTGCAAGAGATCTTATGATATGTCTACTGATTATTATTTTGTTAAATGACATTTCATACAGGTATAGAATTATTGTAGACTTGTCCAGTGTCCCTGTATTAGTTTCTTCACAAATAAAACACTAAGGTAAACATATTAAGTATGTTCACCTTTCTGTAACAAACTATCAGAATCTGGGTGATTTTGGTCAGCAGAAATTTAGAATTTACTGTTCAAATTCAGGACCTCATCAATATAGACAGAACACTCTCTCTCCTGATGGAAGTGATGAGGGGTCTCTTGAGCCTCTTTTTACTAGGGCCTTGGTTCCCTTCATTAGGGAGAATGGCCTTATCACCTAAATGGCTTCATCACCTAACATTTGATTAATAAGCAAATGAACATATGAATTGTAAGAGGATCATAAATATTGCTCCAATAACAGGTCAAAGTTCCCTCTGTTTTGACACCAAACATTTCCCTTAACTCCTTATTTCCAAAATCTGTCCTGTGCTTTATAAACTTACTCAGAAAATAGAATAAATTGGGTCTTGGTGGCACATGTATTATCCTATCTACTTAGGAAACTGAGATATGATTATCGCAGATCAAAACTATCCCTGACCAGAAAGTCTGTGAGACTCTTAGATCCAATTAACCAGAGAAAAAGCCAGAAATAGAGTTATGTCTCCAGGAGTGAAGTTCTATTGAACAAAAAGCTCAGAGACAGCACCTATCCCTCAGTTCATGCCCCAAGACTGACATGCACAAGAAAAGTTTATATCCATTCAATTAACTACTTACTTTAGGAAATTATATTATACCCATAAGTTGAACAAGGGAGCATTTCATAGTGAGGTTTTCATGCACATAACATATCCCCCATAAACTCTATTCCTCTTTAGCTCTCCCTAATTTTGAAACAATTTCAACTATATATCTTTTTCTAATTTCATATTCAAATATAGATTTTTTTTATCTAATTATGAATTATACTACAAAATATTCAAGATACTAAGTTGTAACATTAGGCTTAGCGGTAAACATAGTCCCTTTTTCCTTAAGATATTTCACAATTTTTCTAAGTTATTCTCTCTTTTATGATTCCCCAGGAGTTTGTAATAATCTGAAATTTCCATTCTCTGCTAGCATTAAGTGCTGAGCCTTCAGGCAATATGCTCTTAAGTATCACTCAAGTATCACACATAGTTTCTTGAAAATTACACTCTTACCATTTCAACTACCATTCACTATGTGTATGAACATGTGTCTGTGCTAAATCCCAGAGATAAGTCACACCACACATCTTCAGCTGAATCATCACATTCCCCTGTTATTTTACTTCCCCCCCTTCTTTTGGTGGAAGTTATTCCCGTGACTTGGTATCTAAAGTAAGAAATCTGAAGGTCAGTATCTTCTTTCCTCACTTCTCTTCACAACTCATACTAATAAGCCTTTTTGACATTTAAATAAATCCACATTTCTCAAATATTTCACTTTTTCCTTTGAAATCAGCAAGTTAACTCCCTGTTTTCTGCCTGGAACTCTAACAGTTCATGATACTTATACCAGTGAATGCCCAGATGCAAACCAAATCTTGCCTCATCTTCTTATACACACACACACACACACACACACACACACACACACACACACACACACCACTGACTCCTCTTGAAATATATAAAAATATATTTCTTGTTATATCTTTTTGTGGAAGTGCATATGCATCCTGAGTGACATATTGACATGTTCTTTATTTTCTGTCATTTACTGAAAGAACAAAAAAACATAAATTTAAAAGAAAGGTATTTGATTCAGATTGACAGTCTTTTTATTTAATGACATTTTCAGCTGAAAGTAGGTAACATTTATTTTTTTTAATATGTTGAGCAAAGCAATTTAACTTGTTTTTGTTGCTTGAGTTTGTGTGGCCTCTTCATGTATCCTACATGTATCTGCTACAAATAAGTTCATGACAACTAGACATACTGCTATAATTTTTATTTCTGTTTTGTAGGGTTTTGTTGAACCATATAACAGTAATGGCTTTTCAAGCTATTTTTATACATTTTAAGGAAGTGAATAATAATATCATGATATTAGACACTATATCCTATTCAATGATTTATTCAATATTCCAAATAGATTGCATATACATATATACTCTATTTTTATAGTTCTTATTTGTTTTCTACCATACAAATACCTATATATTGAGAGGGACAGCAGTAGGGTTTGAACTCAGGGCTTAATGTTTTCTATGTAGGAGCTCCACATAAATCAGTTCTTTATGCTTTGGTTATTTTTGAGATAGAGTTCAGATTTTTACCCCAGCTAAGACAGACCACGGTTCTCCTATTTATGCTTTCTTCTGTTCTCCTATTTATGCTTTCTTCTGTAGCATAGAGGGCAGATGTGAACAGATTATTCCAGATTGTTTTTCTTTTAAGATGAGGTCTCATGAACTTTATGGCTTCTGATAGCTTGCAATTACAATCCTGTAGATAATCAGTCTAATCAGTAAGTAGGAGTACAGGAATAGGTCACCACACCTAGATAGTCATCAAATTTTTACATAGTAAGCAAGGTTTCCTTTTTGTATAGTTCTTGAATGGGACAATATATATTTTCTCAGGCAGCCAGGCCTCTGCTACATCATAAGATTTCAGCCACAGTCATGGAATTATAAAGCTAAACATATCTTTCAATATTAATGAAGAATAAATATCAATTTGTATATGAACATTAATAAGTGGAGATGTCATAGGAAAAGATAAAGAAAATGGTCATTATATTTTCTTTATGTAGATATACCTTTTTTTAAAATGCTGGTTGTAGGGATTGAACTCAAGGCCTGGTGCTCTGTCCCTGAGCTTTTTTAAAAAGCTCAAGGCCAGTGCTCCATCACTTGAGCCACAACTCCACGTCCAGTGTTTTTGGTAGTTCAGCGGAGATAAGAATCTCCTAGACTTTCCTGCCTGGGCTGCTTTTTTACTCTGATCCTTATATCTCAGCTTCCTGAGTAGCTAAGATTATGAATATGAGCCACAGCTATATGGCTGGATTTTCTTTTTTACCAGAAAAATTGACCTTGGAGTTAGTAGTACTAAGTTAGTTTCAGGGAAAATGGAATTGAGAACATTCACTCAAAGTTTTATATTATTTGGTTCTTTTTTATAAATGAAAATGTAAAACTGGATTATGTAACACCTCACATTTCTTTAAGCTCAAATATCATACGTTTCCATGATTATAAGAGCTGTAAAATTAATTAATCTTGGTGATGCATGGATCGTGTCAAGGGCTAGTGATGTAGAGAATACCATTGATGATAATGTTTACGATATTTTAGTGCCATGCCTTTGCAAAAAATTACCTCATTTGACTATTTCACTGATTGTTTTGCTAGGTAAGTGTTATTTCCTCCATTTTGCAAATGAGAAAATTGAGTTTCAGATAATTTAACTAACATGCCTATATCATAACATATAATGCTTAAAATACTGTTTTCAAACATGAGGCTATCTGTAAGTCATATCATTTTTCTTTACTGGTGTCTTGTTTTCCCCAGTTTCATGCAAATATAATAGTGTACATTTTTTTCTGCAAATTGAAGTTTACTAGAGCTATGTAACTAGTTACGATCAATGACCTTAAGCTGAATTTATATGGATTTTTTGATACTAATATAGAAAACAACAGTGACCTTGTAGTTGCTTTTGTTTTGAGGGGGGAGGCAAGGAGAAAAAAACTTCCAAATGAGGTTGCTCCAAGATGGTGATGCTTTTACCCAGGTGGTTGTTGCTGGTGGAACAGTTTACCTCATCTAGCTATAGAATATTTCTGAAAACTATATTTCATTGTTGTTTCATTCACCGAAAATTGCATATTTTTTTTAGCCCAAAAGAATCTATCCTATACAAGCATAATAAAGGTATCTTGTTTTTAACAGATATTTGAATTATTTCCCTATTATTAGGTATGTTTTTTAATCAGCTTCTTGATAGACAATGTTAACTATCATGAAAAGAATGAACCGTTATCTTATGTAAGGTTTATTTATTACTAGTTTTCTCTTTCCCATATGTCTTGGAATTTGCCCACCCCTGAATTGGTTTGGCTTACTTAGTCATCTGTTGGCCTACCACTTAATTTTATTTACACATTTTTAATTTTACTGATTATTTTGGAGACAGAGTGTTTCTTACATTTTTGCCTGAGTTGGCATCAAACCAAGACTTTTCATATCTCAGCCCCTTGAGAAGCTGGAGTTATAGAAATTACCCACCAATATTTGGCTCTCCTATGGAAAAATTTAATTTTTACACATCATGATTAATAAACACATAGGAAAGCCATGTTTTAGAAAATTTAAGGTTCTTTCAATATTGATTTAGAATAAAAACATTTTTGATTTCCTATACTGACATTGGTCAGAAGCATTTACTTATTAAAGTCATGTCTTAATCAGATTCAATCAGAAATCAGACAATGCTTTTTTTTTCATAGGAATAACACTTCCCCGAATTATGTATGTTACTGGAAATAAAGGGCTATGAATGAGGGAATTGGAAGAACTGAGAAATAGCTCTGACTATCTCTTTGGAATCAGACAGTTCCTGCTGCCCTTGTAAAAAATACCTTTGAAAATGGCTGATGTTTCTATTGGGATGGAATTAAAGTTTACTACCTGATCAGCATTTATGTTTTGCAGAAGACATTAACATGGAATTAAGAAGAGCAAGAAGTAGATAGAATTCACCTAAATCTCTTCCATTTTTTCTCATTGCTTCTAATACAATTTTCATAAATACTTGTGATTCACCTCCCTTTTCCAAAATACACAAATATTTTTCTTTTGCTGCAAATCAATAAAGGAGCCCAGAGGGTATGAGATTCTAGGTAATGTTCTTAATTTAGTCAAGTTAACAATTCTGAAAATTGCTATGAGGCAATTGTTTTCCTGTAATTTGATTTTATTTATAAAATATTGAATTTTGCTCCAGCAATTTTTAAATTTATTAGTAAGGATTATATGTGGCTATACACTGAAACCCACAAGGATAAAAATCCTTCTTGTTTCCAAAATAATTGTGGCAACATATAATTAAATGGTGCCCTAAATAATTAAATCTATATAAAATAAATATTTATACTATTTTATAAACAGAGGTCTTTAAAAATAGTGTGTAGTTATCTTGGCATAACTGAATTTACTGTTCTATAGATTGCAATGATTCATTTAGATTGATTTTTAGATTTAAGTATGTAGTACACATATTTAAAATGAAAACAGTAATATAGTAAGGTAAATAGTAAGCTCTTCACTAGAGACTTATAAAATGTGTTAAATTCAACATGTTGAGAGATACACATGGAAAGAAGGATAATACCTCACAAATTCTTGAAAGTTTAAAAACAACCAAGAAAATGTTTTACATATTTGCTACTATATAAAATTTGATGGGAGAGTAGTATATTTTGCTGTTGATTTTAATAGACATTATTATTAATAGCTATGTACTTCATATTCAGCTAATGAACACTGAAAAATAACATACTTAAACACTTTCCAAATAAAATGCCTGAATTGACAATAAGAAATACAAATGTTATTATCTGTTAAATTTGTATTATATTTCCCTTGGGTGTGGAGAGACGTGCTAAAATTATTTTTCCTAGGGCTGGGAAGGTGGCTCAGTGGTAGAGCGCTTGCCTTGCATGCCTGAGGTCCTAAGTTCGATTCCTCAACACCACATAAAGCAAAAAAGAAAAAAGCCAGAAGTGGCGCTGTGGCTCAAGAGGTAGTGCGCTAGCCTTGAGCTGAAGAGCTGAGGGACAGCGCCCAGGCCCAGAGTTCAAACCCCATGACCGAACCCCCCCCAAAAAATATTTTTCCTAATCTTATCATTTCACAAATTATCCCCAAAAAACACCAGATAAAAACACACTCTGCAACTTATAAATTAAGCACCTAGAGAAATGACTGAATAAACTTTATATTTGCTTCTTTAATTACCCCATATAAATTACCCAATCAAATACTGAAGAAATACAATTTGTCCTTACACACACACAGAATGAAATAATGTTTGAACAGTATAATCTTAAGAAAGGCAAATTAAATAACTAAAATTTCATTCTTTCTTCTTTTATTTTTTTTGGTTGTGGGGCTTGAACTCTGGGCCTGGGTGCTGTCCCTCAACTCTTCAGCTCAAAGAGAGCTCTCTACTGATTGAGCCACAGTGCCACTTCCTAAAATTTTATTCTATACAAAAATAAAAGCACCTACAGGAAGAGCCATTGCAGGCATACATTTTTTTTTTAAGAAATGATGTTTTGAAATAAACTGAAATAGATCTTGAGGTGGGCATTTTAGTTGGATTAACATAGAAAGCACAGTGCTTGACTTAGAAGAATCACATGGTCTTTTTGAGATAGAGTAAGATACACAATTATTATTTACATGGCCATAGAAGAATGTAATAACCCCTCCTAAAGCAAAGCTGTGAAGACAACCTTTCTGTGGCTTTATTAAAATATCTAGATCAGAAGAGCTACTTTGTTCCTAAATTTGAGAGATGATATAAAAATGCAAGTAATGGAAATAATAGGATATAGGTGATAGGAGTGTGACTTTGTGTGTGTGCTTGTATGTGTTCATGTGCTTCCACATTTGTGTGCTTGTGAGAACACATTCATCATTAAAATAGTGAGCTTATTTAATCCTAAAGCATTACATTTACATACTGTGTTTTATAAGCCATTTATTCCTTATGGAGAAATAAATTAAAAGTAAATAAAAATGTGATTTTAAAAAAGTAAACCTAAATTTCTTATTTTTTCCATTCAGTTATTGATTCATTCTCCTTGTTATTTTATTTTTACTTTTTTGATAGTATCAGAGCTTGAATTCAGGACCTAGAGCTATCACTCATGGCTATCTTTCTACTCCTTGAGCCACAACTCCATCCAACATTTCCCATGTGAATCAAAGATGGTGTCTTTAGGATCTTTTACCCAGGCTGCCTTTAAGCCATTATTTGGAGAGCTCACCCTCCTGAGTAGCTAGGATTATAAGAATGAACAACTGATGCCTGGATTTCTTTTCATTCTTGATGAAGGTAAATGATAGATCCTAGTGTTTACTATAATGAAGGAATATCGAAAAATTATGATGTGGCCTTTGATTCAACATGAAATTTACTTTCCTAAAGTCCTCAAAAATAAATTATACTACACTGATAACTAGTCCTTTGGGCATTGAATCCTATGAGGTAATTTAATAGTACTTAAAATTCTGCAATTTATAAAATATATATTAATCTAATGATATCAGATTCATTACAAAACTTAATACTCATATCTCAGTCTCATGAATAATTATTCTGTGTCTCAGTTTATTAGTGATCATAAAGTGACAACACAAATCAAAGTGAATTTTCATATTATGTACATAATATTAATGAAAATATAACTAATGGATGGTAATTAACACACCTCTTTCCTTGAGAATTAATGCATTGGAGAATGCCCATGGAAGATGAGTCTGATCTTCACATTACTGCTTTTCAATTAGTGGAAGCTAAATGTGCAGTTCATTTTGACCTCTGGGAATAAGACATGTCTTTAAATAAAAATGAAACTAATTTTCTTTATGGAATATACAAGACACACACAAAGGCACACACACCTATATTTCTGTGCACTTAGACATACACACTCACATATAAATACACACACATATATATACTATATATATATGTGTGTATATATATATATATACGTATATATATATATATATGTCTTATATAATCTCACCCAGTCAACCACCTAGTTAAAATATTTATGCTGAGTAACACATGCCTAGCCCTGCACTGAAAGCTGTCATTTGCAGAGCAGAATGTATATATTCTTGAATCAAAAGTTTAATGTTTTGATTTCCATTGTAGTTTAGCCTCTTGATTTTTGTGGGATCTTTCAAGTGAAATACAGAGAGCTTGGTCATAATGTATTAAGGCTTATATTGAAATATTCCTTGGCAGTGTATCTGTTTCTAAGAAATATACCTATTTGTCCTTTCCTCATGTTAAGGGCTGAATTTTGGCTTTGTAAATTTCTTAGTGTATTAAACTTCTTAGTAAAACCATGCAAAAAGCTTAGTCAGTGTCTGGATTATGTTAACTACTTCAAAACTTCACAAATTTCACAAAAATCACATTGAACAGAAAACCTATAAAATTTGCTAACACATAGAATGACCAAGGAAGAACTTACAGGTTCATGGATGCATTAGTTCATTTTCTGTTGGTAGTAACACAAGACTACAGCACCGGTAAGTTGTATTGAAAATAAGTATGATTTGGCAGGTCATCATAGGCCTTGAAATCCATGTTTGATGGGACATCTGGTTACATTCTTCTACTAGCAGAGTCCAGAGGTGCTCAACATTGAAACATGTTTTTCTTCTCTGTTTTCCTTTCCCCTTTCAGAAAGCATGGATGCTGATGGATTTAATTGAATCCTACTTACTTACCTTATGAAGCCCCATCTCTAAACATCACTGTTGATTTACATTTTTTAGCATTTTTGTATTTCACAATGGGGTGTAAATTTCAGCATATGAACCATTGGATGATACTTTGAAGCCTGACCAAACTACAGCAATGTGTTGTCCTACTTTCCTAAAGAAGAATTACATTTGCAGAAAATCATACTTAACATTTAGCATCTCTCCCCAAACCAAAGACTGCAAAAATAGTATAAGAAGGATATGGAAAAGCAAAATATCTTTCTGAGTAAAGATTTTGAGCCAATCTCTTATGTAAAATGAGGGTAAGTTGCTGAGACTTTTGAGTATGTTCACATTTCTTTCCATTAGAGGTCATTTTAGTTAAAAAGGTTACATATAATGAAAAGATACCCTACGTCATAACACCACTTCATTATCATCTTTGGATGTGACTGACTTTCTTCCTTCTCTTTTCAGCCAATTATCCATTTCTTTCATCACGCTTTTATCTCTAATCTTCCTGGATCTTCTTTTCTTCATTCTTTCATCAGCACTTAAACAAACATGTACATGTTCATCTGTGGCAACCTAGGGGAATCAACTTACAAAGAGGAAAGATATATATGGCTTGGAGTTTTGGAGGTTTCAGTGCTTTAACGAGGTAACCTCATGGCTTGTGGCAGGCAGCACAGAGTGTGGCAGAGAAAGCTGCTAAGTGCACAGAAGCTGGACAGCAAAGAGAGAGACTAATGTGTAGGGTTCTTAATACTATCTTCTATGGCATATCTTCAGTGATTGAACTTTCTCCAAGTAGACTCCAGCTCTTAAGAGTTTAACCACCTACCAATGACAGTACAGATTGGGCCCAGCATATGGATCATGGGGGAGAACTCAAAACTTAAACTGTAAAAAATTTATCTGCCTACATGTCAGTATCCTTTTCATTGAAATCATTTTATTAATGTACATGTCCCAACCTAAAAAATGGGGAGGAGAGAGAGAGAGAGAGACAGAGAGAGAGAGAGAGAGACAGACAGACAGACAGACAGACAGACAGACAGAGAGAGACAGAGAGAGACAGAAAGAGACAGAGACAGAGCCAGAGACAGAGAGAGAGGGAGGGGGGAAGGAGGAGGGACAGAAGAAGAAACAGAAACAGAGAGAGAGTGAGCAAGAACATATTGATCAAGGCAGAGATGGATACAGAGAGACAGAGAGAAAGAGAGGGACAGATTGAGAGACAGGAAAGAAGAGTTATGGGAACAAAAAAACACATATTTTACTTGTTTTTTTTTTCTTTTTCAATTTTTTAATTGTGAAAATACTGTACAGAGGGATTACAATTACAAGAGCAAGGTTAATGAGTACATTTCTTATCAAACATTGTTGCCTCCTTCTTTGTTTCCCCTTCCCCATCCTTTCCCATCTCTCCCAAATTAACACCCCCCCCAAAGTTGTGAAGTTCATTTTTCGACATAACATCATGTACATATCATTGTTGCAATGGGTCCACCTGTATTCCTATTTAAACAAATTGTTTTTTCCTTTCCCCTCCACAAAGTATACCAACATCAAATACAGTGAAAACAGGGGTTATACCATGGGAGAAGAACATACAAAGCAACAAAGAAATCATCTTATAAATATGTTAGAAACAATTGCAAGAAAGAAAAGAATATTTGAATCTTTATTTATCTTGGGGTTCATTTTGCCTACCATCAACTTATCTGACAGTTTCTGCTTGTCTCAGACATATGAACCTTACTGCATTGTTGGTGGGAGTGTAAACTTGTTCAATTACTTTGGAAAGTAGTATGGAGGTTTTTCAAGACTTCACGTAGAGCTCTCCTATGACCCAACAATCCCACTTTTGGACATTTACCCAAGTGATCACAAACAAGACCATACTAAAGCTACTAGCACAACCATGTTTATTGCAACATTATTTACCATAGCTAAGATATGGAACCAATGAAGATGCCCCTCAGTAGATGAATGGATCAAGAAAATGTGGTATATATACACAATGGAATTCTATGCCTCCATCAGAAAAAATGACATTGCCCCATTTGTTAGGAAATGGAAAGACTTGGAAAACATTATATTAA
Organism: Dipodomys spectabilis; assembly: GCF_019054845.1. Taxonomy (NCBI): domain Eukaryota; kingdom Metazoa; phylum Chordata; class Mammalia; order Rodentia; family Heteromyidae; genus Dipodomys; species Dipodomys spectabilis. Next base: position 1,701,405 of record NW_024870720.1, on the reverse strand, counting down.
GTGAAGTAAGCCAGGCCCAAAGAAACATAGGTCCCATGGTTTCCCTTATTCACATATTTTACTTGTGAAAGACATTGTTTTTGGAGAGAAGAAGAAACAGGAAATACAATGTAAAAACTAGACTAATTTATTCACAAAAGTGTTGGTCTACTATATAGAACTAAATTAAGGACTTAAATGTTGGCAAAATGATAAAAGATTTTTCAAAAGAAAGCCATTTTGTGATTATGCTTGAAGTTTTAAAACAACAATAGCTACATCCTTCTGAGAAGACCTCCTTGTCCCATAAGCTGCTTCCTATGTTATTAATTTTGCCCTTATAAGAAAAAAAACATTTCTTAGGACCAAAACAAATGATAAATGTCAGAAATGTTGTAAACATATTTCCTCAGAGATTTGAGGGTAAAATTTAAGGCATAAAATTAAGGTCTCCAGGAAACAAAAGATAATCTGTTACATACTTATACCATATTTTTGGGAACAAAGATGATGCCTAGATAAAAGAGACAGAAAAATCAGTACGAATATAACTTGTCAAAGTGAATATTAGGTTAAAGTTTCCCAAATTATAAACTTTCATATATTGAACTGCCCACTTTATTGCTATATTTACATCTCTTAATTTCATTATGCTTTTCACGTATTAAATTTCCTTGTCACGTGCATGGTAAAGTTGAGCTTGTGAAGCTCAATACAATATGTTTGGCATGTGGTTATAAATACAATTTAGCTTTGAGCTCATGAAAACAGCATGGTAGGAAAACAGAACAGAAAGCTCTTGTCAAAATTAGCTCAATGAGTATGAGAACAGAGGGATTGTACAAGAGGATGGAAAGATAGAATGGAAGCCTGGAACAGCCAAAAAGTTCAGGAAAGCCTCCCACTGGAAGAATGGGCAAGGTCCCTTAGAAAGGTTGAATGATAACGAACACTTATCTAGGGTAGTGGCATGAATTTTACCTAGAATGATTAATACCTCAGTAATATCAAACCCAACACCATCATGTTGACCATCCTTTGCCATTCCCTAGAAAATTTAAGCAGTGAGTATGATTAATGCAGATACCTGAGTGCATAATGAATAACACTGATAATAAACTGAAGTATGTTGCTTGTTATCTCTATGCATAGGAAACACAGACTATGTCTTTTGTATTGCTCTTTTGTATTCTCATTTGTAACCCACTCATCATACTGAAGTAGTTTTTTCCTTTCCTTCTTTTGTGATAGACTAGAGAGATAGCGGTTCCTCAGTAGAGCAAACAGTAAGTGATCATCCACTCTGAGGAGCATCAGATGACCTTGTGTCTTAGGCCTGCATTCTTACCTTAAGACTAACTATGCAGATGTTAAGGATTCATAGTATCTCCCTCAAACATCCTTGCATTAAATGTATTCCTCAATGCATAGTTGTTAGCTGCCTCATTTTGTCAAGTTCTATATGGCAGAAATTTGAATACCCTAGAACCCACCAGAATTTTACAAAAGTCCAGATTTAATCACTAGGCATGACTGGCTTCAAAAAGTGATATCTATGTTTTGTATAGTTGTTTATTCCTCATCAATGTGCATGGTAAAAACTGCGATTTGGCCAAATGTTTGCCTAGCTTCTGTTAGTCCTAGGCTGTATCCTAAAAATGACCTCAGCCTATGTACTTATATTTTGTGTTAAAAATATACCAAAAATTGCAATTCTGCCAACTCCAAACCGTATATTGTCCCAAGGCAGAAAGACAAACCATTTTCTGTAATTCTTTCTTTATCCTCTTATTTAATCTTCTACACTTCTGCACTCCTCTCTAAGTCTCTCTCTCACACTCTCTAACAAACACACCAAGTTTAACTTCTGTGCTTTTTGTTTCTTGTTTCTTATTCCCATGAAAAACTTGTTCTACATAGTGTAAAAGAGTCTTAATTAAAACTTGTGCTTATCCAGTGGTATTATTTCTTTGACAACAGATATCACTCTATTGAGTATAATCAGTTGTCCCAGACAGCATACCAAATTTACCCTTATATTTTGACTTATGATACATCTTGTGTATGACCAAATAATTTTTCTATATTCCCAAACTCTTGGCTATCTTTGGTAATCAGAGCAAATGTTCTTCTAGATTGTCCACTTAGAGTTTAGGCCTTGATCTTTAGTTTTAGTTTTTGTTTTACTGCCAGTCATGGGGCCTGAAATCTGGACCTGGGTGTGGTTCCTCAGTGCTTCAGCTCAAGGCTAGCGCCCTACCACTTGAGCCACAGAACCACTTCTGGCATTTTCTGTTATGTGGTGCTGAGGAATCAAACCCAGGGCCTCATGCATGCAAGGTAAGCACTCTACCACTGCCCCACCTTCCCAGGCTGTTCTTTAGTTTTTTGATCCTGCTGTAACCTTGGGCATGATCAAGCATAAAATATACGCTTCCTCTCTGTGATGGTTGTATACAATGTCCAGAGAATAGCCTGATGTCTTTTCCACAATACTTCATTTAATACCAATTCAACAGTGTCTTGGTTTTTAACTTTTCCTTCTGTTATGAAAGGCAAAAGTGGAAGTTTGTTCTGTCACTGTATCTTAGAGTTGTATAGAGAGAAAGAGGCTCCAGCTGGCCCTCAAATAGTTTGAGAACCTGCATAGATTTCCAAGACTGAAATCCTACATTTTTTTCAAACCATAATATAACTTCATCCAGCATGACTATTTGGCCATTTCAGTCTTAGATGACTTCAGAGTTGCTAAATGAATCACAATTAACTATGAAATTTTAATGCATCTCTTAGAATGTTGGAAAGATTTTCTGGTAAGTTTTGCTTTTAAACACATTTTACACAAAGTAATACTACATAGTTTTTTTTTTTTTTTACTAATGGCTGTAAAATAAAAGCTTATTGTATGATTACAGTACCACTGCCTTTTATCTGTATTTTCAATATACAATTGTAATTTTAAATCTATGATTTGTTTTGAATAATCTTATATATGCTCAATGCAGCAGCTGCTCATTTTGCTTCCTAAGAGATTCTTTGTACTGTAAAGGGCATGGGGAAATCATTACCAATATACTCATAAGATTTTGTCCAACATTTCTGAAATGTGTTGGCTGGTATAGGATTGGCCTTGATTATACTTGGAATGAAAGCACCAATACAGATTTAGAAAGTGCTGACACAGTATCACTGGCTTATATATCTATAACCAGGCTGCTTCCAATTTTACAAGAAGTTCCAGCTGGCAATGTTAACATTTTTCAAAAGTTGAAAGCAATAGGAAATAACCTTAGGCTTAATAGTCTTCTTTTTTCTAACAATAAGATTGAAAAAATTATTGATTCTTTTCAATTTTCCAATATAGATACCATTGTAAAAACAGTTTACCATTTGAAAATAGAATTAATGCTCAAACGTAAAAGTAGGGGACCAGATTTATATACATACACTATTCAAATACAGAAAAATATGGAAAATTCCTAGCTTTTCCTTCTTGTTTGTAAATTTATACACGTACATTCATGTATGTACATATATGTACATACACACATATATTTCATTTTATCCAATCACTTTTATAAACTCTAACCCAATGCCATAAGAAGATCTGTCTGAAGATAAAAGCTACCACTTCTTTTATACTATTTTAATTTCTGGAGTTAGAAGTCCATGTGAATAAACACATACAGATGGGATTTGTTAGAAGTCTTCTCGGAGGCTGAATATTAAAAGCATTGGGCTTTATAGGAAGAAGAACCTGATCCAATCATTTAAAAAGGCAAGGCAGTAGTTAGCTGTCATGTTTTTAGGCTTCAGAGAACATGTGCTTTTCATTCTTACTCTCTGGGCCAGATTTTTCCACCCTTTTAATCAAAATTGTGTAAAATAGTCTGTAGTAAATTAAGTCACAAGATTTTACCAACAAACTTGGTAGGAGGTGGAGGTCATCTGTCAGTTCCTCTTCCTAAGTTGTTCTAAAGTGTTCATATTAGTCTGTGAATGTCCATTCAACAGGAAAATGGATGAAGCAAAACTGCATTGAAATTCTATATGATCTCAATCAGAGTGGTCAACATCAACCAAAGACACAAGCGAAAAGAAACTGTGTGTGAAGATGTGGCTGGAAAAGGAAACTTTATATGCTGTCAATGGGAACGAACTTTGGGATAGCCACTGTGAAAATCAGGTTTGAGTTTCTTCCAAACACAAACTATGGAACTGCCATCAAATTGATATATAACAATCTCAGTATATATAAAAAGGAATCAAAGTAAGCATACAATAGAGATACTAGCAGATATCAGCGAAAGAAGACTAGGAGAATATGGAAAGCAAACATTGGCTGGTGTTAGAGCGTGGATATAATCTAAACATGTTAAAGACATATTTGAAAATAGCACAAAATCTATAGTTTTGTATATTAATATATATTCACGGTCTAATAAGCCAAACATTGAATTAATTCCACTAACAAATTGAGAACTCCTTTCTCTTATGAATAAATGTTTTCTTTTTTAGAATATTTTCAATTTTTCCAAAGTACCGGTCATTTTAACAACAGCAACATTTTGATAAACAAGATGTCATGAAAGTTAGTATTGTGAAAATGTTCTCACAGAAATTAAAATTCATGTCAAATGTAAGCCCCAAATTAGGACCCAAATACTTAAACAAGAGCATTTACAACCAACTGTATTAGGGTCTTCAAAGGTACTGGGAAATTAACACAAGAAACTTGGTCGTAATTGGCATGGCTAATGTCACAAAAGGCACCAAATAGCACTGAAGTAGTGATTTATCATGTTAAACCAGAACCAAAGTTAGTAGTTTTCTGACACAAGGTACCAAAGGTCTGAAACAAAGAAAACCTTTTGAGACTTCAAAGAAGGAAACTTCACACTATGCAAAATAGCTTGAGGTGATGCCTTGAGCTATATAATTAGTCAATGAATGTTTATTTTGATAGAATAATGACTATATCAATTTGGTAGAGAAGTTGAAAGCACTACTCAGTGAGAAAGCTGTTGAATTCTATTGCAACGTGTACCCTATTCTCCTTGGTAATGATATCTGAATTAAAACCTCATGAGAAAGTCAGTTATTTTTTTCTTAAGTCTAAGATTCCCCTGAATTGCAAATTATTACTTTTCTCCACATAACTATGATGGTCGCTTTCAATTTCTGCTGGGAAGCAGCAGTTTGCAAAGCCAAATTGACGTTTAAGAGCACTGTGAGAATCTACCACAGGTCTTTCAGAAAATAGTATAGATTTGTTTGGTAGGGGATTTATAGAGGAATTACAATGACTCCTTTAGAACTTTCAAAATTCCTGGCAAACTTCCTTGGCATTGATGAGTATTGATCCATTATTCTCTTGAATGGCAGAAAGGCTGTCTTACTCATCTTTTTCTCTTTTCTATCATGTATACTGAAAGCTTTTAAGCATATTCAATAGACACACAATAACATGTCCTTCCATCCAACAGCACACACACAGCTACACTAGTTGTGTAACACTACCATTAAGTGAAGTTTCACTGTAGGTAAAATTCCGGTGAAGAGACTTTCATAATTTTTTACTTATTTCAAAATGTAGAGATTCTTTTCTCTGACAAGCTATTTAATTACTTCTTTATTATTGTCTTATGTTGCCATTTAACAGAGCAGCTTATGAATGCAAAATATCTTGATCAATGTCACCCCTTTCAGTAATCTCACTCATCCTTTCTCTATCTGTCCCTTCCCTCAATCTTCTTAATTTGGTAGGTATTCATTGGATTCTAGCCTGTATTTTCTCCCTTTTTTACTCTTCATTTGTCTACCCCTTTCTCCTTAACCTAATTCCCCCCTTTTGTTTTATTTTGCTGAACTTTGACATTGCCTTTCTAAGAAATTTGAATTCTCCCTTCAATCTCCTGTATCTCATTTAATGCATTTGTATTTACTTGTATACCACTCAACATATTTAATGATAAGTTTATGAGCAAAATCTAGCTTCCACATAGAAGGGGAAGCATATAACCTTTGCTCCCTCTGGGCCTGATTTACATCACTTAACGTATTTTTCCCAAGTCTTTTCATTTATATACACATGGTCCAATATCACTGATTCGAATGGATGAGTAAAATTACATATCACAGTTCAGTCAGACTAAGAAATATTAATGTACTAAAAAACTATAATTAATAATGTGTATTTATCCTTAGACTTTTTACAATGGAATGTCCTATCCGCTTGTATTATACCTAATTAAGAGGTGTATAATATACTACCACAGTCCTTAGGATGTTGGACATGGGAAATTTGTGGCATGTTAAAAGATACGGTACATATTTAAATTTTGTTGGGCTCATTCATGGATGTACTAGGTTGATGTGTGGCTAGCTCATTTGTGCTTTGTGAAAATTCTTACCCTCCAACACTCTTGACCAAGTTTATTCCCTTTGGAGCTCTCCATCATTTCAAGACACTGAACAGAAGAAAAATTAAAAAAAAAAAACAAAACTAAAAACTTTTGAATACTTGGAGACAATGGCATTGGCTTGTCAAAATTCTATGGGCCAAATAAATAACCAGTCCAGCCTATATCCAAGTGTGGGAAAAATCAGCTGTTTTACATGGGAGGAGCTGTAAAGTAGCATTCCAAAAGAACCTGAAACAGAATTAATTAAACAACTTGAGTCTTTGATTTTTTTAGTTTACTACTCAAATATCTCTAAAAAAGTACTTCATTTATGGAAAAGCAGCGAAGTACTAAGCAACAATAAAAATTAAAGAAAAGAGAGAGAAAAGTCTAAAGAATAGACTGAACATAGGTTTTTGTTTTTGTTTTTTAGATTTTTTGGGGGGTCGAGTTTTCATTATTTTGGCTCTTAATTGTGCTATTTGAGTTTAGATGATTAATAATCTAAGATTAACTTTTTCCTTTTCCAGTGCAATTACACCAGTTGAATGACCTTTCACAGTTCGTCCCTCTGTTGGCACTATCCCAGGCTCTGGCAACCACTACATTGCTTTTAACTTTTCTGAAATCAGCTCTCCTCAATTGCATCTGTGGGTAAGGCTAGGTAGCTTTCGTCTTTGTGGATCTGGATTGTTTCACTGATGTTTATGAATCTCCAGATTCATTCATGTTGTTGAAAATGGAAGGATATCTTTTAATGAGCAAATACCATTCTGCTGAATATATATGTATACCACATTTTGTGTCTCTATTCCGCTTCAAGAGGCTCCTGAGGACATAGTCTTATGCTCAGAAGCTTACCCACAAGAGACAGACAAAGCCAGGAGAGAAAGCAATAAACCGGAAGAACACTACTAGTCTTTTTACCCCATTTAAACCTCTGAGACACTCTGTCATTGTATACTGTTAATCTCATATCCTGTGACTTTTTGGCCCATTTCTGCTGAAAGCCTGCAGAAGTCTATACAAGGTCAGGCAGAGACCTCATTAACATGTAATTAAAGTTGTTTAAGTACACGCTGCCTTACAAATTGCTGTCTTGGTTCAGAATGGATTTTGTGATGCAGTCTCCTACCCATTCAATTCTTTCCGGTTTTAAAAAAGACTCCAAGACTATGTACATAACAATGAGATAGCCAATCTCTTCTAGTTTGTAAAAGTGTCTAAATCAGGGATGTCAGTGCATTGAACTGCCATAGTAGAGGTGTAGTTGTCCAGTTTCCTCTGCGAGTGTACTTTGTGTTACTTTTGTTTGCTTTTACTCCACCTCAAGGTTTGAAAGCCCTCCATGTGTCCACCACTGAAATCCTTGGTGAGACCAGCAACCCACTGGAATGGTGCTCTTTGCAGTCACTGACAATAAGTTGATGTCATATCTTGGGCATTAAGGAAGTAAACAGTACTACAACAAACAGAGGAGTACAGAAGTCTCAACATGCTGGTATCATTTCCTTTGTATATAGTGTCAGAATCCCCATCTGGGGATTCTGTATGCAAATATTCAACCAACTTCAGGTGGAAAACACTGATAAAAGCATTTTTCATGTTTCATGAACATGTAATTATTCTTCCCATACTGTCACTATTTTATTACATTTATAACCTACATTGAATTATTTAGATAATGTAAGATAGATCTAGGATTCACAGAGATTTGGGTAAACTCTGTTCTACTTTCCATAAAGGAGTGAGGACATTGGTACCTTATGAGTTCCAGGAGCCAGTTTCTCAAGTAGAGAGGGATTACTGGATCCAATGGAGTTCTATTTTTAATATTTTGAGAAAAACCCACATTATTTTTGATTAGAGCAATAGCCATTTACATCATGCTGTTGATGGCAACAGTGTGAAAGCCTTCACTTTTCTCAACATCCCTACCAATAGTCATTACTTTTTGTCTTTTGATAATAGCCTTTCCTATAGATGTGAGACACAATCTCATTATGGAATCAGTTTAGCATTTCTCTGATGATGAGTGATGCCAGGACATCTCCTTTGGCAAATTTGTTTATTTCTTTTGGAGAAATGTGGATGGAGGTCTTTTACCCATTTATTATTTTAAACATTTTTCATTATTTTGTAATACACTGATGAAAATAAATGCCCTGTGCTCTCAGCATCAGTGGTTTTTTTACCAAACAAGAATTTCCACTGAGAAAAGTTATGGTTATTACCTAAAAACAGATGTGTTATTTTATTTTCTTGACAATGGAAGGCCTCCACAAGTCCAAAGTCACATGCAATTATAGACTACAGAGCAGAATAATAGAGCTCTACACCAGGATAAATTTTGTGCCCACTTAATTGAAACACTTGCCAAGGAGCTGGGTGAGAGCAATGTATTTCAATCACTCTATACAATGGATAAATGAGACGCATTCCTTCTAAATGGCACATTTTAGCTGTCTGGAAGCCTATTTACAGTTATGCGTGGTAGCAGAAGTTTGCCACTCTGTCTTTTACAATCAGTCCTTTTCAAGCTGTGCCTTGAAGTTGTTTATTCAGAAGAACTTTCTTAATATTGAGAAAAGGAAAATATTTTAGATGTAGCATGCACAATGATATTTTGCAGCTCTAAAATGTGTATGCATAGATCTTTTATTTTGTCCATAATTTTCCTAACATATATATGAAATGTAATGCATAAAGGCATTTTCATAAAATTTGCAGTAAATCCAGTCCCTTTAAGTTAGATCTTTTTATACTATCAAACCCCTCACTAAACATTTTTTCAGAATCTAGGGTGTAATGTTTTGAAAATTTAGTAAATCATACTATAAAACATTTAACTGTATAAAATATCAATATTCTTAAATATCATTTTATATTACCTGATAAGGTGAAAAAGAGAAGATTCAATCACCACTGAAGGACAAAATTAAAAGAATAAAAAATAGAACTGAGAGAACTGGTTTTAACAAGAGAAACAGAGTGTCTATCTAATTCATCATCCAAACTACAATGTTTCTGAGAGAGAAAGAGGGTATTATTAATAAGAAAAGTGAGACCTCAGTCATCAACTGAAACTCTGCCAGGGAAACCAGACCATATGGTTCTTCTTGTCACCACAGCTATTAGTTTTCTAATCTTAGACATATGTTACCATATATTTAGTATGCATATTAATATGGTTGAGTATTTCTTTCATTTTTACTTTTAGTTCTGAAACCTTCAAGACAAAGATTGAGATAGTGATATTATCCAAAGGTTGGAGGAAATTCACAAGGCAATGTAAAATAATTTTCATTTATTCCATGCAAGTTTAAAACCTCCCAAGTCTGAACCTTACCCACTAATGTTAATTAGGTTTAACTCTAAATTTTTTATAGTATCATAGACAGAAAAAAATAATATTCTACAAAAATGTTAATTCTTCTCTTTCTCTTTCTCCCTCTCTCATTCTCTCTCTCCTTTTTTTGTTTTGCCTTTCAGCTAAAACCTCTTTGATGAAATAAAAAATAAAGAACACACCAGCCTATGAAATGGTGGAAATTATTCTTCCTGGTGTCTGTAGAACCCTATTATGGCTTTCTTCAATATATTGGAGAAGAGTCTACTTAGCCACTTCACTCACCTCTGAAGAGAGAACTTTTAATATTTGCTTAGAGAAATTTCATGTTTCACAGATGAAATGGAATTAGTGTTTTTAAAGTAGTCTACATAAATATTAAGTATAAGTAATTGTATTTGGTTTCCTGATATGTATTTCTATGGCCATATCTTGAGGACAGTTTGTGTTGTAAAGTGCTTCTTTTCTCTAGGTTGAACGTGGAATCAAAAGATACTTGCATAAAAAGAATTGAAAGGACTGACCAGCAATACTTTATTAGAACATCACCTTATTCTTGTAGATATAGTTAATATCAGTTGCTGAAACTAGGGTGGAGGTATGGTTGGAACACAGCTACATACAATACAAAGTAGAAAGAGTGAAGGAATACATTTCAAAATACTGGTAAGAAGTGGCTGGTGAAGCTCACTAAATTAGAGAACCCAAGAACAAACAGCAAATTTGCATACAGTGCAACTTGATTGGATCTGAAGGAGTTGGTAAAGATTTCAAGGAGAGATTTAGATGAATGCTGTCAGGATTATCAGCATGCCTGCTAACAATGTGGGTTGCATAAGTTGGAAATCTGTAGAATTAGAAAGCAAGTTTCCTACAACATTTTCTGCCTTTCCCTCTTAAAAATTTCACTCCGTCACAAAGATAATTGAATTAAAAAGATCATTGAATTTAAAAAAGGACTTTCTTCTTCTTGTGCATGTTGGGATGGCTGTGAGATGAAGGGAGACTCGAGGTGCATGTTGCACGGGTTAGTGTTTATTACTTGTTTCTTTTGCTAGAGTCAGAAATACATTTTAGCTGCATTGCTTCATTGAAATGTAGTGAAAAAATATCTTGTGAGAAGCATATTAAAGAACCTGTTTAAGCATATACAATATGATGTTTAGGAATCAAATTCAGAATGGAGACCATATATATTAAATTATAATATACGTAAGTACATATTATGAGTTTTAAAACTGCTAATTACACTTTTCTTAGTTGCCCACAAGCAATTGTAAGAAAGGGGAACCTGAGATGTTCTGTCAGTAAAATTCATAATAGAATTCTCTGTGTTCCTTTGCAATAATCACATTACTTTTTAAATAGTTTTAAATCAGTGAGAAATAATGAGAAATTTCCACTATTGCATTATTCTGTTATCTTGTTGTTGTTTTTTTTTTTTTTTGTCATAGAACTCAGGCACTGGATAGTATATCTGAGCTTTTGTGCTCAAGGCTAGTGGCCTACAACTTTGAGCCACACTCCCACTTCTGGCTTTGGGGTGGTTAATTCAGGATAAGACTCACACAGATTTTCCTGCTGGGGCTGGCTTCAAACTGAGATCCCAAGATCTCAGCCTCTTGAGTAGTTAGGATTATAGGCAGGAGCCAATAGTACTCAGTTTGAAATCTCGAAATTTAAGTGCTATCTCCTCAACAAATCTATTTTCAGATGTCACATGTATATGGAAGTACATCAAGACCAATCAGGGTGCTAGATTTGTCAATCTATATTGGAAACTTTTTTTGTTGGATCTGTTTTTAATTCCTATTTCAGGAAGTTTCTCTCATATCCAAGAGAGTATTTGGGTCTCTCTATATTTCAAAATTATAAAGAAAAGATAGAAAATGTGTTACATGTATAGTCTATGAAACTTAGGAAGAACATTTTCCAATGATAGGTCTCTATAAAATCCCCAAATAATTATAGCTAGTACAAGTTTCCCAAATATCTATAAATCTGGGAAAATAATATGTAGGGAGAAGTAAGAAAAGAGAATGAGGTCAACAATAATCAGTAGGCAGAAATGATGAGATATCCAGAAGCAATTGAACTTTGGGTATAGCAAAGAAATAATGGACCAGAACCTAGAACACTAGGAAAAAGATAGACAAGAGAGAGTGCTGCCTCAAGAACAGCAGAGTTCCTTGATGAGCATCTCAGGTGCACAAACTGGTACTCTGAAAAAATAAAAGTTAAGACAGGATATCTTAGGGGAGAGTATAAGGAAAGGAAAGGGGAAGGACATGGAATGAAGGGAAAAGGAAGGATGGAGGGAGGAAGGAAGGAAGGAAGGAAGGAAGGTAGGAAGGAAGGAAGGAAGGAAGGAAGGAAGGAAGGAAGGAAGGAAGGAAGGAAAGGAGGGAGGGAGGAAGGGAGGGAGGGAGGAGATGAAGGAGTCAGGGACTTGAGAAAGGGAGGAGAGAAGGAAGGACATAAGGAAGGAAGGAGGGAAGGAGGGAAGGAAGGGAGTTTGAAGAACATTTTTTTGCTAAAGTAACACCTACACAGTTCTGTTTATTTTTCTAAGTCTTTAGCAATATTTAACAATTCTACATCTAGCTATTTAATAATAGATTACCAATGAACTTTTCACTTAATTGGACTTTCAAAATATTTTGTCTGTAAATTATTAGCATATACAAGCATAAAGGGAAGGGATAGCTATAACACAACACAGAAATAATTATGAAAAGGACTGTTGTGTATACTTTCTGCATAATCCTTGTGAAAATGTGTAGAAATAGCAGATTATTTTCTGTATCAATTAGAAATGAATGTTGAAGAAGTTATGAGCAGGTAATAATTTTGTTAGTATATATTAATTGTACAAAGAGGTTTCATTTTTACATTTCCGTGTAAACTTGTATTTCATTTTGATTCATTTAACAGGTTGCATTTGAGTTCTGTAATAGGAAAGAAGACTTAAGTTTGCTTAACTCACCACTATCACTTCATCAGAATAGCAAATTACTATAAGAAAAGCACAAGTGTTGTTCAACAATTTCATTTCCTCAGTTTTATAGGAATAATCCATTACCATCCTATGTCTTTGGGTAAATACATTAGAATCTGTAAATTTGCAGTGTATGTGTAAGATTGGCAATTTTGAGAGATTAAAGAATAGCGTATGCTAAACATCTGATGTAATCAAATAATATAGATTACTGTCTTTTCTATCTCAGGCTGAGATGTTTTCCAGATGCACATTTTTATCAAAATAGACATCTCTCCTGTATCATGGATATAATTTTATGAAATTTGTCTTTGTATGAGATTACTCTTCGAATAAGTAAATAAACTTATGAACCCTTGAGAGATTTTAAGAGGAAAATCCATATTTCTTATTTAATAAAATTATTAGTATTGGGATTTTCAGTTTACAAATCAATAATGCAACTGAGATTTAATTTACATTTCATGACCAATAAGATAAGTGTTTTATTATTAATTTCAGGTGAGTAAATTGGCTAAGAGCTTAAGGAGATTTTCTTAGTCTATTGCAGGAAAAGGTCAAACAGTAAATAAATGGGAGGTATTTGATCCAAATTGAGTTCTATGTATCCAAATGTATTGCCATCTACTTATAAATGTATTTAACTCTTTGAAATTTGCATTTATTATGAATTGAGACTTCACCTCATATACACACATGTATGGTCCTACTGGGAGAAAATGGTCATTAAATTATATACTAAAAGTCTGGAGTGTTTTTCATGAAAAGTTTTCTTTCATTACTTAATCACTGGGGAAATTAATAGAGTAAAGCAAAATTTCTTTTTTTCTTCATACTCTGCTAAGGAATAAATAGTAATAAGCTTTTAGTATTTGATTATATTTGTATATGTATATTCTTCCTATGCACATAAAAACATAGAAATATGAAATACACTTATACAAATTGATGTTATTAAACTTTGGAGAAAAGATATAAAGAGTTCACTCTTTAAAATATATCTCAAGAAATATAATGTGTAAATTACCTGTTTTTAAAAAAGCAAAGTAACATGGATAGTCTTTATCATTTTTATTATTATTTTTCACCTATATGTTAAGCTTTTAATAATTTACTTTATCTGAACATCATCTGTTGTTTTTTTCTTGAAATCTGGAAACTAGTTATGAACAAACTTAAAGTTTTACTAAGGATAGAAATAACATGAATTCATAATGAAATACCTTTATATAATTGCAATCAACTTGATTCACCTTAGCATAGATTTCTGAAATATCAGAAAGGCAAATAACCCTAAGAAAGCTATACTTTCAGGTGGTAATAATTTTATACTTCTCAAAATTATTACAAAATTCGGAAAATGATTTCAGTTTCAGTATGATATTTCTACAGTATGTAGGAATACTATATATTATTTATCATATGCACAGCTTTTGGAACATCTATTTATCTTAGTATATATAATCACATTTAGCTCATTTGCTAATTTTAAAATGTTATCTTTTATAATTTTCTTTAATGAAGTATCATTGTATGTTGTTTTCAAGTAACAAGGAAAAATCCATTGTTTCTTTTCAATGTTGTTCAGAATGTGAATTTTTTCCTATCTTTAATAACAAAAATATTCATGAAAATTACTTAAATCATCATTCATTTCACTGGAGTATTTATTTGTTTATACTGATATTTGACTATTATATCCAAACACTGTGTCTGTGCATATACAGATATACATGCACATGCATAAACACATAATCATTCATGGAAATACACAGATGACACAAAACACATGTCTATATTTGCTACATTAATGTATATGTGGATTGTTTTTTCCAGTTGGAGTTTTTGTATGGATAGAAAAACATGGAAAGATTGTCCATCCCATAGTATTAGTCCCTCCTCCCATATTTCTAAAGGGGAAATGAAGCATAAAATATCTTAAAACAGTGTTTCTTCTTTTTGCCAACAATCTGTTGAGGGTAGTTCTCCATCAGGAACATTTAACTCTACAAAACACCTCTTTCCATTATTACCCATCCTGTTTAGAGAAAACATGCTTCTCCTGGAGAAACTCCTACTTGTAGAAGATCAAGTTTATGTGTACATAGATTTAAAGGGATAGTATTCAACAATGAATAAAGTGCTAGCACAATGGGCTTCGCATCCTTTCCTCTCTACTTTTGTTAGAAAATTTTGGTTGCTCTTTTTTTTTCTTTCTTTCTTTTTTTTTTGTAATTGTGAAAATACCGTACAGAGGGGTTACAATTACATGGCAAGATAATGAGTAATTTCTTATCAAGCATTGTTGCCTCCTCCTTTGTTTCCCCTTACCATCCCTTCCAATCTCCCCCCCACCCCACTTCCCCTCCCCCCTTCCTCACCCCACCAAAGTTCTAAAGTTCGTTTTTCGACATAGCATCTTGTACATCTCCTTGTTGCAATGGGTCCACCTGTATCCCTATTTAAACCATTTGCTCCTTATGGTCTCCATTTACTGACTTCTGAACTCATATATCAAGCTGTCTTCACATGACTAGTGTGCATTTCACTTGAATCATCCCAAACTTACTTACTGATTTTCCTAGCAAAGCTGACCCACTTAACTGCTTTCTCTACCTTCGTTTTGTCAGTTCCAACCTGGAATAAGAAATGCCCTAAAGTCTTAGAATGTGAGTTCTGACACAAGTAATAATATTAAATAGGATATATAGAAATCAGTAATGTGTATCTTTCTATTGATAGAGTATTTGAAATTGCCAGAGACATATGGACGTGAAATTAGAGCTATAATATTTAATTTTTCTTTGACTATGTAATTTGTTTAAGAAAAATCTTTATTTTTTTCATAATTGATGTAAGATAATTTTCATTCAGGAGCATTTAGCATGTGCACTAAAGAACATGGATCAAAAGGGACTCATAAAATTCTAGTAAGATGGAAAATATTAAAATGTTTCTGAAGAAATTATAGTCTTACTTTTAAAAATATGTATAACTATGTCTTAGAAGTTCTACTTCTAAGAACATGCATAATTGTCAGGAGACAAAAGTGAATACCAAATAAAAATTATTGACAAAAGATACATTGCCTAAATAGAGAAAGAAACTGTTTCTAAAATTTTAAATTAAATGTTATTAAGATGCTAATTTTCATTTAACCAACTTACAAACTTAGTGCTGCTTAATGCATCAGTATTTATTGAACTGCAAAGACAAATCATTCCAAAGTTGTTTGCTACTATTTTCATTGTTACTGTGTTCAATGTAATATACATAATATTTCAGTAGAATATAGTTGAAACTTTTTGCATCTTTTTGGGAAATACTGTTTGTTTTTAATTTTTAGTTTTTGTGAACACACTGTACAGAGAGGTTACAATTACATGGGCAGGTTAATGCGTACATTTCTTATCAAGCATTGCAGCCTCCTCCTTTGTTTACCCTTCAAATCCCTTCCCATCCTCCTCCCCACTCCCCCACCCAATCCTCCCCGCTTTCCCCCTCCCGCAACATTGTAATGCTCGTTTTTGACATGACAACTTGTACTTCTCATTGTTGCAACAGGTCCACCTGTATCCTTAAATGACTTGTTTTTCTCCATCTCCTCTACAAGTTATACTGACATCAAATATAGTGAAAGCAGGGGTTATACTGTGGGGGAGGGACATACAAAACTACAAAGAGATAATCTTATAAATGCGTTAGAAACAAATGCATGAAAGGAAAAAACATTAAAATACATATCTAAGGATTCATTTTCCTAACATCACCAAATAAGGGAAACCATGGGACCTATGTTTCTTTGGGCCTGGCTTACTTCACTTGAAATACTGTTTTTTTAATTTGATTAAACAAATTTAATTCTTAGTCTTGGGTTCTATGCTTTCTAGGAAAGTGTTTTACCACTAAAATCATGCTTCTCTCTCATTCTGTTTTTCCAGTAGGTTCTCATACTGTCTGGGCTAGCCTCCAACTGTGTATTCTGTACATCTGGGATTCCAGGCAAGAACCACCATGTCCTGCATAAACTTACTGCATCCTGTTTATATTTTCCCTCTAAATTTGCAGAAAATGTACTAATTCTTAGTTGTTCTTCTATCAAATCCTTACAGCACAGCTTCCTCTTCATCTGTATTGGCTATTTTAATTTGCATATAAGTTAATTATAATTTGCATAGAAGTTAATTTTCTTATTTTAATTGGAAATGTCTACATTTCTGAGACATTGATTGAATGAATTAATGAATGAGATACAGAAGTCTGTATGTGATGTAGAATCTGACTCTGGGCAATAAATAAGATAAAAATAAAGGAAGGGTAACAATGCTAAACAAGAAATGTACTCATTACCTTATTCATGTAACTGTAACCCCTCTGAACAGCATCTTTACAATAAAATAGTTTTTAAAAAGATATTATAATCTCATTTAAATAGTATATTATTTTTTCTGTTGTTTCTAAAGTTAACATGAGCACATGAGCAATGTTGTTACTTTAACAATTTAAAATTGCTTTTCCTTACTTAATTAAAATTTTAGAATTGTTTATTTATTTATTTATTTATTATTTGGATAATTCCCTTATTGTTATGGAGGATTTTTGTTTACCTAGATAATTAACTGACATTTATTTCTAACATTCAACGTTCTTTCTTGGCTACATAATTCAATTAATTAAACTACACAGACCAATTTTTTTATAAAACAAAACATTATGTATATTATGTATGTGTATAATTATTCATCATTATACTGAAACTTTGATATTCCTAAGCACATTTTAATTTAAATTTTGATTTGGTGTTTTTTCCTTCAGTGTTTCCTGTTTTTGACCTTCAAGTAAAAAAATTACTACATATATTTTTTCTTTGATCACATTGGCTAAACCACAATCTTAAACCCTAGTCCTCATTTCAGAAAGACTCGTGTTTAGTGTTTAATTGTATTAGTCAATGGTTTAGATATATATACATATATGTGCATGTATATGTCACTATATATGTGTGCTATTTTGGTAAATATTTTTCTACCATTCTGTTTCATCTTAATTTTCCATTATGGATTTTTAAATTATGAATGCTCATGTTGAAGAAGGTGACACTGACCCAGATGTATTGTATTCATGAACTACCTCGTTTAATGGCACCTCTTTTGTACTGAAAGATAAGAAAAATAAAATTAAAAGTAACAAACAGAAAACTGGGCTAGAAATGTAGCACAAATTATAGAGTGCCAATTGAGCCAGTGTAAAGTCGTGAGTTCAAAACTTAGAATCAAACAAAAGAAAAATAAAATGAAAGAATGAAAAGGAAGAAAATTGAAAAATAATTATATCTAACTTAAGCTCATTTTAACTTTGTAAGAACCTCAGATTCTAATAACCTTGGTTGGAAAGAGCTTAACTCCACTAAGTTCTCATTTTGTAAGTAAATAAACCAAGTGCTAGGAAGTTCAAATATAATGACAAAATATACATTCAGTTCATTTCATCCACCAACTCTATGTGTGATATGAATGCAAATGTATTTCTTCCTCCTTAGTTTATGCTTAACTAAGATTAGACTTAGAATAGATAAAATACGTGTTCAGGATTCTGAATTGAGATGCTACTGAAACCAATGAATATTCTAGAATTTTTTCTTTGATGGTCTTTCAACAATTTGTGCCACAATAGAGGTAGATTGACAGACAGGGTGTTCTCTGTTGTTCTGATGTTTAAAACTAAGGATGTGACACTTGCCACTTAGTACTAATCAAGTGCCTAAAACGGAGAGAACACCTGCAAGCTACCCTTTCTTTGAATTGACTATCGCCTGTGCAGAGTGTTTTATCACTTCCTATGCCCTCTAGGGAAATGTCAAGAATTCATAACCATTTTCAGGGCTTGTCACCTTTGTTATCCAGCAACTGAGGCACTGTCATTTTGTCAAGCAATGCCAATCCCTCTTTTTCTAACATCATTGCCATTGTCACTTTCCTGACAGACATCGTGTACAATTCACATACTTGCCAAGTTTTAGACAGAGAGATTTTAAAACTTAAGGGTTGGAAAGAAGGCCTATTGTAAAATAGAGGAGCGGATGAAGGGCCCTTCATGTGCCTTGATAACAGCTGTTCAGAGTAGTTTTGAGTCTTGAGAAAGCTGTTGGAGTAGTTGTGGCAGGAACAGTCATCTATGATTCTGACTGTGAGAGTTCTGTTGGGAATGGAGAAGGCTCTTCTAAAGCTGCTACAATATTGACAAGCAGGCACCCCAGATCCAGATTCCTTCAGCTGATACTTATTTAGTATCCAATACATGTTACCCATTTCTGTGCACTTATCCATTACGTCTGTGCAACAATGGTAGGCTGCTAGTATTTTCTATACTCTTCATATGAGTTTGAGCTGGGTAAATATGTCAAATGGATGATCATTTCATAAAGGAGAAAATTGCATAATTAGGGCTGGATTCAAGAAAATCATATAGGAAACAGAGAATCCAGGTTATTGTCACAAATAAGTTTGAAAGTCACCAGCACCCAGCCAAGCCTGCTGGTGTGAGAAAAGTGGCATCTCGAGGCAATGTCAACCTAATAAGTCTTGATCCAGGCACACAGAGAGACAAGGGAACAAACACCAAACTTCCTGTTAGCCTCCTGCTGCTCTCTCCTCTTCACTGAGCCCAACTGCAGACACAGGGCCACGAGTATTGACTGGTCTATCGATCGGTCCATTCCATAAATGTCAGTGTCCAGAGACACAATGCAGGGTGGTGGACAGAAAGTGGACTGCCCAGATAAATGGAGAACATCTAGCACTTTGCCAGCTCACAAGTAGGTGAAAAAAACTCACGGAGGAAAAACAACTTTCCCAGAGTGTCCAATGGCAGATCGGAGATTTAGTTCACCTCTTCCAACCAAGCTACATGTTCTTGTTCCTGCGCCACCTTATGCCATTTCTATAAAATAGAATCTTATTTTAGCTAAAGTCGACCAACTACAAAAACGAAAACACCTTCCTATGATAAAAATGCATGTTGCAACAGTCTAAAGTTTCTCTTTCACTCAACTGAATCTCTTTTAGAGAATTCCAAATATATGTCCGTACCCATCCATACACACTTAAACATCCATACACTCACACCAAATGACCTATAAAATATATTTATAGTGAGAAAGTATTGAAGTATTATTAAATAATACATTATTAAAAAATAAGTAGAATTGCTTTTGTTAAGAAAAAGCACAATGAATCAATTGCCAAGAATCTGTAAAATTCCCATAGCAAAGATTTTTTTCTGTATATGTAAAATAGTCTTTAAGATTTTTTCTTGAGGTTGGGAGCATGACTCAGTTGTTCGAGTGCTGGCCAATGAGTGACACTTTCAGGAATTGAGTTTGAATTCTAGCCTTAGACCTAAAAGAAGTGTTGGTGTTGTTTTCCTTATAATATTATTCTAACAGGCACAATATTATTCATTCCTTTCTACTCTAAATCATTGATTATGGAAAATTTGTACTGAGTCACATACATTAATTCTGTGAAATAAAGTTATTTTATTAGAGAGTGGTCATCAGTACTTTGATATAGCATTTCTTTCATATGATAATCTGATAGCAATATAATTGCTATAATTCAAGCATATTGAATAAAGAAACCAGTTGTAACTCTGAAGAAAGGAAAACAGTTTTTGCACATATGTAATCTTTCCTGAAATACTGCCTTTGCAAAGGAACTTCTCTCTCCTTCCCGGAAAGTTTTTAAAAACAAAAAGGCTATTGAATTCATTCTGGATGCTTACATGTAGCCACAGGATGATGAAGAAATAGAGAAATGCAGCCTCCTGGAGCTGAGGTTGACAAGTGCTCAGGAATCTACAGTCCTGACTTTTTCTACCTGAGCAGCAATACCACTACCAAGGAGCCCATTAGGGTGAACTTTTGTTGTTTCAAGTTGGGCTTGTCAGCTAGAAAATATAAATATCCAACTGTGCTAACATAGTATTGTTATCCTACTTACCTCAGCACCTGTGAATACTTGAACACTTTGATTCATTGCAAATGAACTACTCTGATAAGCAGATGGTGGACATAATGATAGAGTACCCACATTGAATAATAATGTAAATTATTGCCAGATGCAGGTGGCTCACGCTTACCATCTTAGCTACTTAGGTGGCTGAGATCTAAGGGTTGAGGTTTGAAGCCAGTCAGGGAAGGAAAGTTCATGGAAATAGCAAGCCCACCAGAAAATGAGAAGTGGCACTGTGTTTGAAAGTGGTAGAGCAGTAACCTTAAGCAAAAGAGCTCAGGGACAGTGTCCAAGCCATGAGTTCAAGCCCCACAACAGAATGAAAAAAAAGTAAATTACTAATTACCTTAGAGGTTTCTGGTTCAAAATTGTCTTCTTATGACATCATCTGTCTCTCATAAATCTACCAACAAGATGACTATGCACCATAAATTTAGTGAGGTATTTATTATTTTTTGAATGCAAAACATGAGAAAAAGAATCACCTTCCATGTAACAAGCTTATTTCCATAACTCCATCCATCTGAATATTTTTATATGTAGAGAGCATGTCAATAATATTAAGTAATTTATCTTATGAATTGATCTTATTAATACTAATCTGATTATTATTAATCAGAAGTTCTTCAAGTTAGTGTTCTTGTCAGCTTCCATTCTAAAGAAAAAAACCATGGTCTCTAAGAGAGTCAACTCTTTCATTTGAAGGAGATAATAAACCATATTGCCTGGTTGAGAAGTTGGAGGAGTCTAACCTTACATGGCGCATAATGTTTCTATATAAAAGGAAGAGACTCATTGGCCCTGAATAAGTAGCTACCCAATTATACTCCTTTATGAAATTCTTAATCATTTGGAAAAATGAAAAGGGTTCATGCTTGAAGGAAACAGTTTGAATACCGAGCTTTAAGACATACTTGTACAGAGAATGCCTGTTTCGAATCTAAATTATTCTCTAGTGTAAAGTTTATCCCTTCATTATACTAAGGATAGTTCAACATTTTACCATATAATAACAAAACTAAGTTCTGAAATGAAGAGAAAGTAGTTGTTCCTAAATTCAAAAGATGCTTATTGAGAAAAGCTGATTTTGACAGGTAATGATTACCCTGGAAGTGCCCCAATTTTACAAGTTCAACATTTTCTGATAGATAATTATGAATAACCAATGTTTCACTCTTCAATGGTATTTCTGTTTGGGTGAGGTATTTCAAAGGAGAACCATAATTTTAAGAAATGTTTGATTTATTTCATTTGTGGACTTCATTTCAGGCAGTATTATTTTGCCATATGTAAATATCTGGCATACTTTTAAAGAAATTGAGATGATCATTTTCAGTGTACTAGAATTTATAAAATTATATAATACATCAAAATTTATAAACCTTTTTCAAAATGAATAATAACTATGACCAAACTAATAGTAATAAAGTATCAAAATGCAGAGACTGATAAAGTGGTGCAGATGACATTTACATTGAGTCATTACTTAGAAATCCTGTATTTTTATGCTGGTAGATTTTTTTTTGACTTTGCTTTTTTTGGTACTGGGGATCAATAGAAGGACATTGCACTTGCTAGACAAGCACTTTGCCATGGAGCTACATCCCAGCCCTAGATTTTTTAACATATATTATCTAAATGGTCAAAAAAATCTAGTTTCTTAAATAAGAACTCAACCATTCCTTTTACTCTTTGTGTTTGTTAGCATATATGAGTTGTAGAAAGTGACTACATTGTTGTATTTCTACACCTACAGACATAGTATGGTGATCAATAAGAGCATTCTTTAAACGAAAGAACAAGAGTTACTATAGAGAATTGAAGCATAATTGAATGATTCTAAGTTCTTATATTCCTATCTATACCAAAGAAAACTTCCTAGTTTTTGGAGAGTAATACAGAAAAAGAAAAAAAATCAGTATTGAAATACAAGGAATTCAATGAAATTAAAATCAGGTATTGAATTTTGCTCTTCACTATGGATGCTGCTACCAGATAGCAAAATAGCTCTTGAGCTGCTCATTTTTTTAATATGAAGTAAAGTAACTAAACGTACCATTTATTATAAGTAACGTACTTTTTCATGCCATTAGTAAAACCCTTATTGTCTAAAGCATTTATGTGAAATCATGCTCTTCATTTTGGCTCCTGAAGGTTCACACATAAACACACCCACTCTGTGTCTTCCAGCTAGTGTCTCCATGACATTTAAACAGTGGCTTCTGATGACTGGAAATGCCAGCACGTGACTTGCCAAATATAGTTATTTTATCACAAAAACAAGGTCCATCTTCTTGCACTGTACTTGAACAGAGCCATTTTAATAAACACAGGTTTTCTTTGATCCAAATAAAAGCAGCAGGAGGACTTTTATAGATGTGATGTTGTTAAAGCTAAGCTGATTTTGTTCAAAAATCATCTTAAATAATTTTAGTTTTCCACCCTTAATCATGACTTTAAACCTGTTATTTTTTTACAACTGGTCCTAAGTGACTTTGCACTTGTAAATTTGCAGAATAAATAATAAGTTTGTGAGATCAAAGAGAGGCAAAGGGCTCAGTAAGTATTCATTAGAGAGATATGTTAAAAGTACACAGGAAAAATATGTTGAGCAGACGAAGTAAAATCGGAACTGGAGCTTTTGGGAAAAATTAGTAAGTCTAGATAATTTGGGTTTGGCAGAGCATTTTTAAAAGATGGAAAATTTGCATTCTTTGTTACAGAGATTCACTGAAGTTATGTAGAAGAAAAAAAAATCTATCCTACTTTTTCTGCATTTAATTCATTAAATAGATAAGGATTATAGATGTATATATTCACATGTACCGCACAATTATATGCACATATACACATATCTTACCTTATTATTACCTTTTTCTCTGAGAAAAAGTACAGAAAAGCACAAATTCACACAGACTTTAGTTGATTATACATTATTTCATGTAAGCAAATTTTATATCACATAATGGTGAAAGACTACCGTTTCTTAGTTTGTTAATTCTTGGAAATCAATCCAGTTCTGAGGACCAAATCCAGTTATCAGGCTCTTATACATGGAAATAATGGTGCTCAGCATTATGCCATGTTAATTCTTGAACTCCACTTGGTTTTTCTGCTGACTTACATTTTACCAGAAATAAGGTCAATACACTTGTACTTTATCAGTTACTGTGCACTTTGGCTCATTGGTCAAATGGAGTATTTGGCAAAACAAAGGAAAATCAAAGGAATGTGTTCAATTTGTAGTGTAATATTAGCCTAAAATTCATTGCTCAAGATGTAAAATAAAATAATGTAGCCCAATCAGATCAACATTTAAAAGTGTATGGTAGGGACTTGATGTTACACCAAAATAATACCTTAAGAAATGTTGATTGATGTTTCCTTTTCAATGGAAAGCATCTGAACTAAGAATGCATATTGAACAGGTGATGATAGAAAATTTCATAGGCAATTCAATTCATATTCGAAAAGAATAAAGTAAATACACTGGCAGAGGAAACAGCAGATAGATATAAATAAAAAAACAAGTTTGCTCCTGAGTTATTATGGTCCAAGTTTTATAATGAACACTGATTCTTATTACACTAATCTCTCAACTTGATGTGAATTCATAATAGATGTTTCCAGAATAAAGTTAAATATCATTTCACATATATCCTTTTTCTAAAAAGAAAACAATCTATAAACAAAGACACAAAAGGAAAGATAATAGACTACCACTCTTTTTTTGTTGTTGTTGTCTGTAGTGGAGCTTGAACTCTGGGCCTGGACTCTGTCCCTGAGTTCTTCAACTCAACATGAGCACATTACCTCTTGAGTCATAACACCACTTCCAGTATTCTTGGTGGTTAAATGGAGATGAGAGGTTCATGGGCTTTCTTGCCCGGGCTGGCTTTGAATTGTGATCCTCAGTTCTCAGCCTCCTGAGTAGCTAGGATTACAGGCATGAGACACTAGAGCCCAGCTAGAATATCACTCTTGGTATTTTTGAAATGTTTTGGGGGTATATATACATAATAAACCAACCGTTTCGGCCAAAAAACATTTTGAATGACCTTCGGCATGTATTCTGTGTGTATTTTAAACTTTTAACCTAATTTGTATGCCCTTTCTTACCTCTGAGTTTTCTGTCATTCTGAAAGTACTTAGATGTCATGAGTAAATGCATATATGTTTCTCCTCTGTCATACTTTTTCAATATTTTCTCCAATTTCTTCTTTTCTTCATTTGATCTTTGAAGTAAAACTTATTTTTTCATCTGCAAAATGAAAAGAAAATATTCAGTTGCTCTTATTGGATAGGGATTTATCAATGAATGCAAAAATAGAAGAGTATTGTGACACATACATGTTCTTTCAGTCTGAGGCAGGAGAGACATGAGTTGAAGGCCAGCCTTGACTGCATAGTGAGATGTTGACCCCAAAACAGAATACAACGGGAAAAAGGCTAATGACAAAACTACAGAGCAACAAACCACACACATTTCAATATAGAACTTTCCATTTCCATAATTATGTATGTGAAAATTACCATGGTTATTATTTAGAGATGCAACATTAGATTCATTTGGTAATTTCCTTTAGTACATTTATATTAACTTTCCCAAACTGGGTGAAAATATTGATTAAGAACAAGCAAAAAAAGTGATATCAAACTGATTTTAGATGTAGAATACTTCCTTAAATACACAGACCTGAAAACTGTAAGGAAGTTTCAGATTGTTCTGAACAATTTTCCTGAAAAAGAGGACATGATAGAATACCCATTTCTTCATATGTGTATCTCTTTATACTTCAATCAGACAAAACCATTCATAATATAAGGGAAATATTAGATGTTATTGAGTCACAGACATATTGTGAAGGTAAATTCTTTTTTTCTTCTTTTTTTTATTGTGAAAATACTGTACAGAGGGGTTACAATTACATGGGCAAGATAGCGAGTACATTTCTTAACAAGCATTGTAGCCTCCTCCTTTGTTTACCCTTCCCATCCCTTCCCAACCTCCCACCCCCACACCCAATCCTCACCCCCCCCCAAGTTTTAAAGTTCGTTTTGACATGAAAACTTGTACTTCTCATTGTTGCAACAGGTCCACCTGTATCCTTATTTAAACGACTTGTTTTTCCCCTTCCCGTCCACAAATTATACTGGCCTCAAATACAGTGAAAGCAGGGGTTATACTGTGGGGAAGGGACATACAAAGCAACAAAGAAATAATTTTATAATTGTGTTAGAAACAAATGCATGAAAGAAAAAAATATTTAAAATATGTAGCTTAGGGTTCATTTTCCTAACATCACCTTATCTGCCCTTTTCTGCTTGACTCATACATATAATAGATATTGCAAATAAGGGAAATCATGGGACCTCTGTTTCTTTGGGCTTGGCTTACTTCACTTAATATAATTTTTTCCAAGTCTTTCCATTTCCTAACGAATGGGGCAATGTCATTCTTTCTGATGGAGGCATAGAATTCCATTGTGTATATATACCACATATTCTTGATCCATTCATTTACTGAGGGGCATCTGGGTTGGTTCCAGATCTTAGCTATGGTAAATAATGCTGCAATAAACATAGTTGTGCTGGGAGCTTTAGTGTGGTCTTGTTTGTAAACATTTGGGTAAATGCCCAAAAGTGGGACTGCTGGGTCATAGGGGAGCTCTATGTGGAGTCTTTTGAGGAACCTCCATACTACTTTCTAAAGTGGTTGACCAAGTTTACACTCCCACCAACAATGAAGTAAGGTTCCCTTCTGTCCACATCCCCTCCAGCATCTGTTGTTATTAGAGTTCTTGATTTTTGCCATTCTAACTGGGGTGAGGTGTTATCTCAATGTTGTTTTGATTTGCATTTCTTTTATGGCTAGGGAGGCTGAGCATTTCTTCATGTGTCTATTGGCCATCCTTCTTTCTTCTTCAGAGAAGTTTCTCTTTAAGTCTTTAGCCCACTTATTTATTGGGCAGTTGTTTCTTTGAGGATTTGTTGTGGGGGATTTAATTTTTTGAGTTCCAAGTATATTTTAGATATGAGACCCTTGTCCGTTGTATGGCTAGTGAAGATCTTCTCCCAATCCGTGGGCTTTCTATTGATCTTGCTAGCTATGTCCTTTGCCATGCAGAAGCTCTGCAACTTCATGCAATCCCATTTGTCCAACCTTTCTTGAAGGTAAATTCTAAAAGAAAAGTATGACCTGTGAATAACATCTACAGAAAAATAATATGGAAAGGAGAGTAGAATACTGAGAATGATAAGCCATGTAAAGAAATTCCATTCTGTTATAAATTCTGTTATAAATGAACTTGAATTAAAAAAAAAGCAACCATGTAAATAAGAAATTTATTAAACTCAGAAAACTGAGAAGCATTTAATATTGAAAAACTACAACTTCTTTGGGTAAAAATGCTGAGAGTTTTTTTTTTTTTTTTTTGCTCTCATGTGTTTCTTTGGCTTGATTAGCTAAAATTAAACTCTATTGGATTAGGGCCAGTAGCAAACCAGCAACTTTGTCCATAGCCCTTGCAGTGTCTGTATGTGTGGGAGGGATGAGAGAAAAGTCAACAAAAACTGGCAGCTTTGTTTCATTATGGTAAAAAAAAAAAAATCAGTGGTTTTGTTAGTATTTTGTAGCCCATTCAGAAGACCAATCAGAAGCTTAAAAGGTTATTTTCAAAGTGAGAAAACCATTGTCTGAAATAAATTCTCCATATCCACTTTAGTAATTGTTAAAGCATACATGCACAAGGACACTATGACAACACACATTAAAATGTGGAAATTAGGGCAAAATATAAACTGGTTGCAGTTACAGATAACATTTCTAAGTGTCTTCCTACTTGTGTGCCCCATAGTGGTTTGAAATCTATAGGCTTGAGAAGTCTAAACACAATCACTACCCTAGTAAAATTCTGGTAATCAAGGAACAGTGGTACATACCTTTAGTACCAGCACTCATAGTGTATTCTTGACATATCTGACACATTTATGTTTAGTTCTGTGCATGTCCTCTCTCTGTTTCCTTCCTTCTCATCTCCACATGTGGCTACCATTCTTACATTGATTTAGGCTGGTAGGGGCAGTGATGTTATTATTAGTTTCTTTGTGTGCAACACACTTTATTATTCTCCCCAAATTGAGTAAAATATACATTTTTCTTTCAGAATATTGAGCAATATTTACCTTCATATTATGCTTTAATAGCTACATAATATTTTGTGTCCTTCCTGGCAGTCTTTCCTAACAATAATTTATAATTTTTCCAGAGAAAATATGACTTTACCATCAATTGTGTAAAAATATTTTCTTTTGTGCTTGTATACTTATACATTCCAAATTTTTAAAAACCCTTCTATTTCAAAATAACATATTATTTGATAGTCTCACTTTTCATTCCTATCCACTTTCATTTCCATTACAATTCCTAGCAATTTATATCATTCTTCTGCTTTAGCTATATTGGTATAATACTTAGGACTTGCCACAAAATATTTAATACAATTAAGTTAATTAGGCTTAGTATACCTTGATCACTCCACTTTACTTTTTTTTTTTTTTTTTTTTTTGGTAGTGGGGCTTGAGTGAGCCTGGGTGCTGTTCCTCAGCTCTTTAGCTCAAGGCTAGTGTTTTACCACTTGAGCCACAGCACCACTTCCACCTTTTCTGTTTACGTGGTACTGAGGAATCGAACACAGGGCCTCTTGCATGGAAGGCAAGCGCTCTACCATTGAGCTACCTTCACAGCCCAATCACTTTATAAAATAGCTTTTTGTGCCTTGAGTGAAAATAAGGGCGATGGAATGTGGCAGGTTGGTTATCATATGATGAAACTAATTTCCACAAGAGGTACCACTGGCCACTCAACAAAAGTACAGAACATATGGATTCAATTAACAAAATAATATATATATATATATATATATATATAATTTTTTCCAAGTCTTTCCATTTCCTAACAAGTGAGGTGGTGTCATTTATTCT
This sequence comes from Dipodomys spectabilis, assembly GCF_019054845.1. Classification (NCBI taxonomy): domain Eukaryota; kingdom Metazoa; phylum Chordata; class Mammalia; order Rodentia; family Heteromyidae; genus Dipodomys; species Dipodomys spectabilis. Next base: position 1,672,680 of record NW_024870720.1, on the reverse strand, counting down.
GAAAGAGGCAACTAATTCATCTATCTATCTATCTATATATATGTGTGTGTGTGTATACATATATATGTGTATATATGTATATATATTTATATATGTGTATATATGTTATATATATATATACATATATATATATATATATATATATATATATATATATATATAACATTTTCTTCATCCATTCATCTACTGACGTTGGTTCCATATCTTAGCTATGGTGAATAATGCTATGATAAACATAGTTGTGCTGGTAGCTTTACTATAAATGGAGTAAGCCAGGCCCAAAGAAACATAGGTCCCATGGTTTCCCTTATTTGCAATAACTAGTATATGTCTAGGACAAGCGGAAAAGGTAAAAAAACTATGTACAAATGACCATAGAAGATGATGCTAAGCAAAATGAACTCCAAGATAGGGACACATGTGGTTTTATCTTTCTTTTTTTAAAAACGTTTGGCTCCATGGCTATGAATGCCTTTGTTAAAAAATAAGTTTTTTTTATTGTGAAAATTCCATACAGAAGGGTTACAGTTACATGAGCAATGTAGAGTACATTTCTTATCAAGCATTGCTGTCTCTTCCTTTCTTGCTATTGTTTTACATGTATTTATCATGTACTATATGATTTTTTTGTTTCTTTTGTATGTTCTTCCCCCATGGTGTAACACCTGTTTTCACAGTATTTGATGAAGGTGCCCTGCATCTAGTATATACATTTTCTAATTTAGGGAGGGGAAGGGAAATAACAAATGTGAAAATAAGGATACAGGTTGAGATGTACTAGACACTATGTTGAAAACTATCTTTGAATTTCTTTTATGGCCAGAGATGTTTCTTCATATGTCTATTGGCTATTCTTATTTCCTCCCCAGAGAAGTCTCTTTGCTAATTCTTTAGCCTACTTGTTAATGGAGTGGTTGTTTCTTTAAGGGTTTTTATATTGGGAGGTTATATTTTTTTGAGCTCTAGAAATATTTTTTAATATGAGGACTTGGTCTGTTGTAGACCTAGTGAAGATCTTCTCTAAATCTGTGGGCTTTCTATTATCTTGCTAGCTAGATCCTTTGCCATGAAGAAACTCAGCGGTTTAATCCAGTCCCATTTACCCAGATTTTCTTTAACTTGTCATGTTTCTGGATCTTTATTTAGAAAGTTTCAATCTGTGTCAAAAAGCCCCAGTGTATCTCCTATTCCTTCCTGGAATGTTTTCAAGGTGTCTGCTCTTACCTTGAAATCTTGGATCCATTTGGAGTTGATTCTGGTGCAGGGTGATATATAAGGATCTAATTTCATTTTTTCACATGTGTATAATAGGCAATTCTGCCAGCACCATTTGTTGAAGATGCTGTCTTTCTTCCATCTGATAACTTGGGCTCCCTTATCAAAGATTAGGTGACCATAGGTCTGTGGGATCATGTCTGGGTCTTCAGTTCTATTCCACTGGTCTTGAAGCCTGTTCCTGTGCCAGTACAAAGCTATTTTTATAACTACAAGCCTGTTTATCTAGCTATTCTGAAGGCTAGCATGAGTAGGACCACAATTTGAAACCAATCTAGAACAAAATGCTGAAACAAGGATAAGGTTCACCCACAGTAACAATGAGATGTAAAAGACACTATGTTGAAAATGAACTTTACAAGTTGGTAGGGGAAGAAGGAGTTGGTGAGGTGGAGAGGGAAGAGATGGTAGGGGGAAAATAAAGGAGGAGGTAACAATGCTTGATAGGAAATAGTCTCATTATCTGTACAGTACCCTCTGTACAGTATCTTTACAATAATATATATAAAAGAAAAAACAATATTTTAACATGAATTCCAGGTGTAGTAAATTAACAATGAAAAAAACATGTCAGTGTAAGTAAGAGTAAGCATGCAAGAATATGTAACATGCATATATTTCTTTTTTATTAATAGGGTTTTATTGTGAAAATACTGTACAGAGGGGTTACAATTACATGAGCAAGATAATGAGCACATTTCCTATCAAACATTGTTACCTCCTCCTTTGTTTCCCCTTCCCATCCCTGCCCTCCCATCTCCCCGCCCCTCACACCAAAGTTGTAAAGTTCATTTATCAACATAACGTCTTGCACATCTCATTGTGGCAATGGGTGCACCTGTATCCCTATTTAAACAATTTGTTTTTCCCCTTCCCCTCCACAAATTATACCAACATCAAATACAGTAAAAAGCAGGGGTTATACCGTAGGGGAGGGACATACAAAGCAACAAAGAAATCATCTTATAAATATGTTAGAAACAATAGAAAGAAAGAAAAACCATTTGAATCCTTATTTTGGGGTTCATTTGCCTAACATCATCTTATCTGACCTTTTCTGCTTGTCTCCGACATATATTAGTTATTACAAATAAGGGAAACCATGGGACCTATGTTTCTTTGTGCCTGGCTTACTTCACTTAATATAAGTTTTTCCAAGCCTTTCCATTCCTAACAAATGGGGGAATGTCATTCTTTCTGGTGTAGGCATAGAATTCCATTGTGTATATATACCACACTTTTCTTGATCCATTCATCTACTGAGGGGCAGCTGGGATGGTTTCATATCTTAGCTATATAGGCTGCATTTATATCTTCTTCATATCTTGTAGTGATCTGTTTAACTATTTTCTGCATACCTAAAAGATCACAATAATCATTGGTATTGTACAGCTAGCTATGCATCTGTGCAACCATCTACTCATCTCTCAAAAGGTTCTATCTTCAATTCTAGGTTCTTTCCCTATATAAAGATTTTCCAAATGCAAAAACAAAAGCTAAGGTGGATTTCAGTCAGGAAATACCATCTTATTTCTGTGAGAATTTTCCTTTCCAAAAATAAGAATCTCTACATTTTTACTTGGGAAGTTTTTCCAAATTCTATAGAGGTTTGGTGATGTTCTTACTTGTGTGTGTGTGTGTGTGTGTGTGTGTGTGTGTGTGTGTGTGTGTGTGTGTGTGTTTTACCAAACCTTGCACCAGTTAAATAGTATCATATGTGAATTCTGTGTTGTGTGGTTTACTACTTATTGATAAGTAATTTACTCACAATATGTGAACATGTCTCCATAATTCAGTGCATTCAAAATTACATTTAATCCTCATGTGTATGTAGCCTGGTGAGGGATACTCATTTCAATTATTTCAACTCTGGGTCTTAAGGTGAAGAGGCAACCAGAGATCAATGTAATATGGAAGCATAAGAAAAAAACACAATCATAAAAACATTTTTCAAGGCTATGTGTATGTAATCTTTCCAAAAACCCCTTTGTTCAAAGCTGGTTATATGGCCAAGTTCAAAGTAAAGGGTCATGGACATGCCTTCAATTTCTATGGGAGTGACCGAAATGACAAAATATAGGACATGTGGGAAGAATAATGATTACTGTCAATTAACCAGTCTATCACAGTACAATAACAGTGATGCACACATTTGAATTTGTTTTGGTAAATGAATGTGTTCCAGCAAATTGACAATTAAATAATAACTAGTTTATAGTATGAAAGGTTTTGCAGACTGAATGGACAAGAGGAGTATGATTCATGCATCATTAGATAGAACACTCTATTTTAAGCCTGTCAGACAAAAAATCTGTTCTAAAGAGATGAGTTCAATATTACCAAACAAAAAAGATGATCCAATCTCTACAATTACATACTCAGCAATCAAACTGTGTAAGAGATCAATAATAAAAGCACAATAAAAATATTAGCTGTTTTCCTGTAGAAGCTAACAATAATTACAATGAGTAGCCACTTAAAGAAAGTATTAAAAACAGTATTATAGGAAATGGTGCTAAATAAGAGAGAATTATTAGATAATTCTATGAAATGTATTAATTTGTCTTTTGAGTGTTTTGATAATTAATTTTACTAAAGATTGGTGCCCTATCTTAGTAAATAAAATATTAAATTGTGAATACTATGTTCAGAAGTATCATACTGTCATTTTTGCCATATTTTACTGCCCAAACAAACTGTAAGGCTAAGTTTTTCTTTACCAAGGCAACAAACCATTACCAAGAGGGTAGAAAAAGATGGAATAGGGATTGGGACAATTTTAGAAACTTTTCTTCAACTTACATTGGGTAAGTTTTGCTTTAAATTTTTTTCATGTTCTATAAACCTAAAAACTGGGTTTCTCTTGTGTTATTTTGAGACAATCAAAATTGGTGATATGGAGGTAGTGCTTCATTATTTTATGTGTATTAAACGTAACATGGCATTTATGTAGCATTCATTTTGGAAAAATCCCTGTCTTTTGGTTAGGTAGTTTTGAAACACATAAGGAAATGAAGGGCAAATGGAAGCTCAATCTATTTTGGGTTATAAAATTGTTCAGAATACAAGGACAGATCTAATAGATGTAGAGCAAATCTGATCAAGAGACAAGAAACCATGGTTTGAATCCATGATTCTCAGATTTAGTCAACAGGTATTATTCTCACCTATCTTCAAACTCAGATCTTATGCAATATCAGATACCAATTTCCACATCAATAAAGTTATCAGTGATAAAATTAGTATATACTTTGTATGATTCTTATAAGAACTGAAAGAACACATATAGGAATATAAGGACTCATGCTTCTTAGAATTGCCTAGAACACATTAGATATTATGAAAGTACAACTAACACCATCATACCTTAGTCCTCTGCTATATTTAATGTATTTTGTCTGTTTTACTATTGTTAGCAACATGGATATTTCTCTGAGAGTCATGTTTTCATCCCATTGAACGAATATGAATATGATAGAACTGTGGTATGGAAGAATAATTGTGTTAGTTCATCTGGGTCCTTTGACTATCATGGGAGGTATAATTTGAACCATTTGTTGTGTGAACACAAGATAATATAAAATATCCAGATAACATACATGTGAAGTGCTAATCTGTTTTTTTCTTATTGAAGAAAATGATTCTTCCTTTTTAGATGCTTGTATGTTTCCAAATGAATGTTATTATGAATCAAGATAAAAGCACATAGTAAACATCCATGTTTACCTTACATGCGTACTTTCCTTCCTAACCTGTGGAAGTAGATTGGTTCTCTTAAACAGCATGGATTGAACATAAATGCACCTTCCAATATAAATTGCCAAGAAAAAAACAAATAAATAAGAAATAATTATTGGGTCATGTGGAGTCTTTTGAGAAAATCCATACTACTTTCCAAAGTGGTAGAACAAGTTTACACTCCCACCAACAATGCAGTAGGGTTCCTTCTGGCGACTTCCATTCCAGCATCTGTTGTTATTAGAGTTCTTGATTATAGCCATTCTAACTGGGGTGAGGTGGAATCTCAATGTTGTTTTGGTTTGCATTCTTTTATGGCTAGAGAAGTTGAGCATTTCTTCATGTGTCTATTGGCCATCCTTCTTTCCTCTTCAGAGAAGTTTCTCTTTAAGTCTTTAGCCCTCTTACTTATCAGGCAGTTGTTTCTTTGAGGATTTGTTGTTGGGGGATTTAAGTTTTTGAGTTCCAAGTATATTTTAGGTATGAGACCCTGTGGGGTGTATGAGTAATGAAGATCTTCTCCCAATCCGTGGGCTTTCTATTGATCTTGCTAGCTATGACCTTTGCATTACAGAAGATCTGCAGCTTCATGCAATCCCATTTGTCCAACCTCTTTTTGGTTTGTTGTGTTTCTGAGACCTAAGGTTTCTCCTATTTCATCCTGTAATGTTTTCAGAGTGTCAGCTTTGACTCTGAGGTCTTTGATCCATTTGGAGTTGATATATAAGGGTGATATATAAGGATCTAGCTTTAGTTTTGTACAAGTGATTAACCAATTTTGCCAGCACCATTTACTGAAGAGGTTGTGTGTCTCCCATTCTATTTTTTTAGCTCCCTTATCACAGATTAGGCGGCTGTAGGTCTGTGGGATTTCCATTCTATTCCATTGGTCCTGAGGTCTGTTCTTGTGCCAGTACCGAGCTGTTTTAATTACTATGGCTTTGTAGTAGAGTTTGAAATTTGGTATTGATATTCCTCCAGCACTGTTCTTTCTGTTAAGGATCGTTTCTGCTATTCAGGGTCTTTTATTGTTCCATATGAAGTTTTGGATTGCCTCTTCTATGTCCTTGAAGAATGAGGTTGGAATATTGATAAATATCACATTGAATTTGAAGATAGCCTTGGGAAGTATTGCCATTTTCACAATGTCGATCCTTTCAATCCAGGTGCAAGGGAGGTTTTTCCACTTTCTAAATTCTGCTCCCTTACAACCCAGCAATCCCACTTTTGGGCATTTACCCAAATGATTACAAACAAAATCATACTAAAGCTATTAGTACAACTATGTTTATTGCAGCATTATTTACCATAGCTAAGATATGGAACCAATGCTGATGCCCCTAAGTAGATGAATGGATCAAGATATTGTGGTATATATATTCAATGGAATTCTATGCCTCCATCAACAAAAATGTCATTGCCTCATTTGTTAGGAAATGGAAAGACTTGGAAAAAATTGCATTAAGTGAAGTAAGCCAGGGCCAAATAAACATAGGTCCTATGGTTTACCTTATTTGCAATAACTAGTATATGACAAGCAGAAAAGGTCAAAAGCTATGCACATGTGTCCAGATAAGATGAAATTAAGTGAAATGAACCCCAAGATAGGGACACAGTGGTTTTTTTCTTTCTTGTTATTATTTCTAACGTATTTATAAGGTACCATGTGTGTTTTTGTTGTTGTTGTTGCTTTGTATGTTCCTCCTGCACGGTATAACCCCTGTTTTCACTGTATTTGATGTCGGTATAATTTGGGGAAAGGAAGGGAAAAATGTTTAAGTAAGGATACAGGTTGACACATTATAACAATGAGATGTACAAGACGCTATGTCGAAAAAGGAACTTTACAATATAGTGGGGGAGAGGGGTGCATGGTGTAGGTGTAGAGGTGGGATGGGAAAGGATGGTAAGGGAAAAACAAAGGAGGAGGCAGCAATGCTTGATAAGAAATGTACTCATTACCTTGTTCATGTAACTGTAACCCCTGTACAGTATTTTCAAAATAAAAAAATAACAAATAAATATATTATGTGAAAAAAGAAATAAATATTATCAGCCCAGTAGATGAATGATTATACACTTAGTCATACCAGTTAACCTGTTTATGACTGAGATTATAATCTAATCAAATGTTTATTGTACACTCATATTTTCATTATGTTCCCTTTGCTGTTCTATTTGATTTCTTTCTCTCTGTCTTTAAATGGGGCGTGGTCAGTTGCAAGCTACTTTTTCAGGAAGAGGAAACTTGCTTATTACAGGGGAATTTTAATTTCTCTATCTTGAGATCTGCAAAGCCTATAACAGTAAAATAAGATAAGCAAGAATATATATTGTGCAAGTTACAACTACAGCATTTAGTGTTTATGCCAGTTTGCATAATGTTTTAATAAGGTTTTGCTCTACTCTCTTATGCATAATGACATCTTAATTTCAGTGTACATGATTAAAGCAGTATCCTAAAGGCTCTTCAGTGTATTACAAAACTTTGGTGATGCTGTTGTGAGCTGTTTTATAAACTTTGTTATCTCAGAAAAAAATTTAAAGATTATTACTCATCATTTTCTCTACAATTTCTTCCTTTAAAATATAAAGATACAGTTGTCTTTTCACATTGCCTATTATTTTTTAGTGTATTATGATTGTAAAATGAGAAGGAGCATAATGGTAACTATTTGGTAGCATTCACTTATTGTGCTTTGCAAATTGACAAATACCTATCAAATAGTACATGATTTACCTTACATAACTCTATATTGTTACTGATGAGGTAAATTACATCTCAAAGTTGGTTTGAATATTTACTATGTGGTTGATTCTATTCATTTTCTTTTGTGTATGGAAATAAAAGCTTCCTTCCTTCCTTCTTTCCTTCCTTCCTTCCTTCCTTCCTTCCTTCCTTCCTTCCTTCCTTCCTTCCTTCCTTCCTTCCTTCCTTCCTTCCTTCCTTTCTTTCTTTCTTTCTTTCTTTCTTTCTTTCTTTCTTTCTTTCTTTCTTTCTTTCTCTCTCTCTCTCTCTCTCTCTCTCTCTCTCTCTCTCTCTCTCTTCTTTCTTTCTTTCTTTCTTTCTTTCTTTCTTTCTTTCTTTCTTTCTTTCTTTCTTTCTTTCTTTCTTTCACTTCATGTAGCCACTCAGAATACCCAAAAGTTTGCTTACCACTTCCTGACAATAGGGCTTCCCAATATACTAGTCTTATAAGGCTCAATTTCAAAGCCCATTCACTTACATGTACACATTGATACTCTAGAATCCACAATGTGAGGCTTTGTGGAGATGGTGCATTGATTTTTGGCAAGTGACTAAGTTGTAAGGGTAAAGCCCTTAGGACTGACCGCATCAGTATTTTACAAAAAGGGCAGATAGGTGCTTGGGTTGTTCTCTTGCTCTCCCTCATGTGGAAATGAACTGGGAATATGGCCCTCTGTAAACTGGAACATAGTATTTCCAGATACTGGATCTGGTTCATATGCTATTTTTAGAGTCTACATGTTTCAGATATGTGATAAATAAATATTTCTCTATAAATCTTATTTTTAAATATTTGTCTTACATCATCCAGTCCATGATAATTTATTATACCAATCTGAACTAAGATGGGTAACTTATTTTTATCAAACCAAGAAGATTCTGTTAGCAAGATGAAATGAGATATTATAGTGTAATCACATCAGTCACTTTTTGCTATGTTTTCTTAGTTAAAAGTAAATCAGATAGAATTTATTTCTTCACTTTATCATTATGTAATGTCTGTCTATACCTCCTGATTTTTGGTATGCTGGAATCTGCTTTGGCTGAAATTAGTAGTACAGCTTTTTAAAATTCCTATGAGTACATTACTTATTTTTTTTACCACTTCATTTTTAATCTAAGGTTTTTGCATGTAGAGTGGGATTCCTATCAGCTTCTTAACTGTGACTTGGTTGTCTCATTTAGTCTTTAAATTTTTCTAACTAGACTTTTAAAGTTTAAACCAATAATTGAGATAATTGAATTATTATCTATTACAATTGTTAAGCCTCCACTAAATTTGGCCAAAGAAGAAGAGCAATTGTTACAGCTAGCTCTAGAGATATTAAAAGATAACAAATGAAAATTATGACTAACTACACAAATAAGCTGGGTAAAATGGACTAATTTCAGATGACATGGACTAATTTTTAAAAAGAACAGAGTTCTATCAAAAACATACAATAATAAATAATCTGTGGGTATTTAGTTCAATTTGAATAAGGTTTTCTCTATTAAAGATATTAAAATTATAATATCCTTCCAAGCAAGAAAGTACCAGCTCGGATGAGTTCACTGATAAATTGTATCAAATATTTAAGGAGAAATATATCCCAATGTGTTCTAGAATGAGTATAGCAATCACTTCTTCCAAACTTTATCATATCAGCCATATTCTTATACCAAAAGCATGTTGTGGGTATGGAAATTGGTATTTTTCTTGATGGTGTCTGTTTGTTTTGACAGGGTTTCCTTATATCACCTGGCTAGCCTTGAACTCCTGATCCTCCTCCATCAGCTTCCTGAATACTGGCCTTATATCAAAGCCAGGCACACTATTCTTACAATGTAAGTTCTTCACAATTTGATGTATGGATTAAATAAGATTCTAATAAAATAATCAGCATGTTGCTTACTATTTTACTGACAAACTAATTTCTAAGCAGAAATATACAAGTAATATGATCCCATTTATCCAATCTTTCTTTCTTTGACTTGTGTTTCTGGAACATTATTTAGGAAGTTTCGACCTGTGCCAAGAAGGTATCCCTTCTTGTAATATTTTCAAGGTTTCTGCTTTTACCTCGAGCTCTTTGATCCATTTGGAGTTGATTCTTGTGCAGGGTGATATATAAGTTTCCAACTTCAAATTTCTAGATGTGTATAGCCAATTCTGCCAGCACCATTTGTTGAAGAGGCTGTCTTTCTTCCAACTGATAATTTTGGCTCCTTTATCCGAAGATTAGGCAATCATAGTCTGTGGGATCATGCCTGGGTCTTCCATTCTATTCCCTTGGTCCTCAGGCTTGTTCCTGTGCCAGAACCAAGCTATTTTTATAACTACAGCTTTATAGGAGAGTGTGAAGTTTGGTATTGATATTCCTCCAGCACAGCTAAAGATTGTTTTTGCTATTTGCGGTCTTCTATTGTTCAGTATGAAAGCCCACAGATTGGGAGAAGATCTCCACTAGCTATACAAAAAACAAGAGTCTCATATCAAAAATATACCTAGAGCTCAAGAAATCAGCTCTTCCAATAACAAATCATTAAAGAAACAACCACCCCATTAATAAGTGGGCTAAAGAATTCTCTGGAGACTTCTCTGGAGAGGAAATAAGAATGACCAATAGACACATGAAGAAATGCTCAACATGGCTGGCCATATAAGAAACGCAAATCAAAACCATATTGAGATTTCACCTCACACTAGTTAGAATAGTCATTATTAAGGAAACAAAGAATAACGGATGCTGGTGGGGGTGTGGCCAAAATGGAACGCTACTACACTGTTGGTGGGAATATAAACTGGTTCAACCACTCTGGAAAGCAGTATGAAGCTTCCTCAAAGGACTAAACATAGAGCTCCCCTATGAATAGGGGAAAGAATAGGCAACCAAACCGAAGAAAGAAACAAAAAAAAAATACTCCCACAAAAATACGTGGCAGACATTTGAGAAATAAGCAAAGGCATTCTAAGTGAGGAATAGTAGATTTTTGTTTTGATTTTTCCCCCCAACAAATGGCACTAGAATGGTTTAATTTATACATATAATATATAATGTATTATATATTATATATATAATAAATAGAAGTATTCCTCTACATATTGTTTAAAACTAATACAAGTTAGGTAAAATTATAAATTTAAATTACTTAAAACTTAAATAAATTCAAGCATAAGGTAAATGTAAGTACACTTGAATGAGGCAAAGTGTTATTAGATGCACAATAGATGTAATTAAAATTATTAATTAAATTGATTAATATAAATTGATGTAATTAAATTGGTATTATACTGACATTAATTTGTAACTAAAATTCTCCCAATTGGAAATTTAATTTTAAGCAAATTTGTAAACTTTATAAAGACTACTCAAAGAATGAAAAAACAAGAAAGTAGAAGAAAATATTTCTTACAAAACACCAAAACCAAAACATATGTCTTGTAAAGGGCATGTATCTACCAAATACAAAGATCCCTAAAACTCTAGTAAACAATCCTCAAGTTAGGCCACATACTTGAGCATACACATAATCACAGAAGACAAAGATAGCAACAAGTGTATGAAAAGACAAATTACAGTAATACACTGCATGCTTATTAGATTAGTGACAATCTAGATCACTGACAGTAGCAAATATTGGTGAGCCAACAGTTTTTTTCCATTTCTGATGGAATTGCAAATTGCCATAGCCACTGAAAAATGGTTTGGTGTTTTTTGCAGAGATACATATTTTGCTATCATACTTCCCAACAACTGTGTTTCTAGGTATTGTCTAATATTTATTGAACACAGAGTTTAGAATACTTTTATTTTTCATTGCTAAAATTTTGAAACAACCAAGATTTCATTTAGTAGGTGAGTGGATAAAGAAGCTTGGGGACTTTAACACACCAATATCCCCACTAGATAGATCAACTCGGCAAACACTCAACAGAGAAACTGCAAATCCAAACAACTGCATAGATCAACTAGATTTAACAGACATCTACCGAATAGTTCACCCAGCAACATCAGAATACACCTTTTTCTCAGCAGCTTACAGGTACATTTTCCAAAATAGCTCACATTTTAGGCCACAAAGCAAACTTGTCCAAATTCAGAAACATTGAAGTTATGCCCTGCATTCTCTCAGACCACAAGGGAATAAAATTAGAACTCAACACTAAAAGCCACCGAAGAAAGCCCTGTAACACATGGAGGCTGAACAACACACTGTTGAATCACCAGTGGGTCATGCAAGAGATTAGAAAGGAAATTCAAATGTTTATGATATTCAACAAAATGAACACACAACTCACAAGCTCCTCTGGGACACAGCAAAGGCAGTACTTAGGGGCAAGTTTATAGCTTTGAGTTCCTACAAAAACAAATTGAAGAGATCTGAAATCAACAATTTAATGAGACATCTGGACCTCCTTGAAAAAGAGCAGCAATATAAACCCTAATCCAGTAGACAGAAAGAAATAATTACAATTAAATCAGAATTAAACAAGTTAGAATAAAAAAATAGAAAGAATCAACAAAACAAAGAGTTGGTTCTTCGAAAAAATTAATAAAATTGACAGACCCTTAGGAAATCTTATCAGAAAAAGAAGAGAACACACTCAAATAAACAAACTCAGAGATGAGAATGGAAACATCATCACAGAAACAACCAAGATTCAGAACACTATAAGGAAATACTTCTCAAACCCTTATGCTAATAAGTCTGAAATCCTGGAAGAAATGGGCGATTTCCTAGCTAATATCGACATGCCAAAACTAAACCAAGATGAGTTAAACCAACTTAACAGACCCATATCAAGCATTGAAACAGAAACAGAAATAAAAGACCTCCCATCTAAAAACAGCATAGGACCAGATGGTTTTTCAGCAGAATTCTACAAGGCCTTCAAAGCAGAGCTCACACCAATACTCTTCCAACTTTTCAATGAAATTGAAAGAGAAAGTTCACTACCGAACTCATTTAATGAAGCCATCATAACCCTTATCCCAAAACCAAGCAGGGATTCATCAAAAAAGAGAACTATAGACCCATTTCTTGGATGAACATTGATGCAAAACTTCTCAACAAAGTTTTGGCCAATTGACTTCAACAATTCATCCAAAGAATCATACACCATGATCAAACAGGATTCATTTCAGGGATGTAAAGCTGGTTCAGTATATGAAAATCAATTAATATGATTAATCACATCAACAAGAGCAAGGATAAGAACCACATGGTTATCTCAATAGATGCAGAAAAAGCATTTGACAAGATCCAACACCCCATTATGATGAAGGCTCTGGAAAAACTAGGAATCCATGGAACATTCCTCATTACAATAAAGGCTGTATATGACAAAACCACAGCCAACATTATAATTAGTGTTGAAAACTAAAGTCATTTCCTCTTAACTCAGGAACGAGACAAGGATGCTCACTCTCTCCACTTCTCTTTAATTTAGTATTAGAATGCCTAGCTACAGCAAAAAGACAAGATGAAAACATAAAAGGGATCCAAATAGGGAAAGATGAAGTAAAACTCTCCCTCTTTGCAGATGACATGATCTTGTGTTTTTGTCTCATACAATAGAATGTGATTCAGATTCAATGAAATAAAGGCAACAACAACAATGAAACAAGGCAACAACTATAAAAAGACAGGGAGGAATTTTAAATGAAGATTACAAATGAAGATTACAAAGTGAAAGGAGACAGTTTGAAGAAGACATACTTAACAATTCTAATTCCATGACTTTCTAGAAATGTCAAAACTACAGTCAGTAAAAAAGACCCATAATTGTCGGAGATTTGGCAAGAGATTTTAAGGCAAGGCAACTAGGCTATAATACTGTCATCCAAGTTTCATGAAGAATTGTGTGAGTGGTGCAAATTCAAATGAATAAAATTCTAAAATCTTCATATTTGAAAATATAGTGTGGTTAGTATACAGTGTGATAATATATCAATATTGGCTCACAAGTAACAGATTTAGAGTAAAAGATGGTAAAAATGAGGAGGATGTGGAAAGGTAAAAGAAGTCCATAGGAAATTTACATATTTCAGTTTAACTTATTCATAATGATAAAACTAGTTGAAAATAAATTTTACTTACATGAAAATTTTCATAGTAAAGCCAACCAATGATCTTGCCCATACTTAAGGGAATAATGTCAGGCAGAATTAAGAGGAAAGCATTGCACAAAAATTGGATAAATTATAAATACTATGTTGAAAAACTTAATTGACTGGAAACCAGAGGTTAGTATGTAATGCTATTTATTTCAAACTCAAAATAGGAAAACTAATCTATGTGCAACTGATGTTAGAAGATGGTCATCCTCTCTTCATTGCACTGAAAAGAAAGGAGACGCTAAAGTGACTGTTTTGGTATGTTAAGTGTTCTACAGCCTCGTTGTGGTGGTAGTTACATGGAAATAATAGATGTAAAATGATTATTCCATCATGTACTTAAAATATGTGGAATTACTTCATGGAAGGCATACCTAAATAAAAAAATAAATTATGGGTTAAAAAAGGATTACTTTTTACAGGTTGCAAATGATATCATGAAAATTTGTACAAATGAAAATCTACCTGAATTTACATGGTAGATTTCAACCTTATCCTAGGGCAAATGCTTCAGAAGGTGTGACAGTGTCTCTTGTAAACTACTAACGATATATTACCTGATCACATTTATTGATGTGAAGATGCAGGCAACTAAAATTAAGGTATTTTGACTATTGCTTGACATACAGGAAATTCTGAACACAGGTGAAAGAACGGGTGGAAAATAAATGATGTGCACCTACCCAGTCCATTAATAATGGTTTAGAATTTCCTGTTAACAAGGCGGAGTGCCTTTCAAACCCTAGCTGTCCTCACAAAACATTAATATTTATTTCAAAACTATTTTCTAAGAAAGAAACATTATGCATTTATTAAGAACATTTATATTTAACTTACATATACAGCAAAAACTAATTGTATTTCTAGACTTAATTAGTATCTCTCAAAAGTGTCTCATTTTCCCTAATGTAAATTAATTTTTTATTTTTTAATATAATGAAACCATGTACAGAATAGCCAATGAGAAATATTAGTTTAACTCAATTTTATCCAGTGGGAGAGTTCAAGTACATCAATGAATAATTTTCTCAGTATTTAACAGGAATTATGCATGCTAATATGTTATATTTAGTAGTCTTATATCAAAGTCATCCTAGCTGTTCTAATTATCCTAAGATCAAACAAAAGAAAAACACCAGAAATAACAATTTTTTATCATATTGATATTTATTAACAACCCTCTTCTCAGAAATGTTAAATTGCCCTCATGCTTAACTCATATAAATTCATTCAAATATATTTATTGCTCTAAATGCCAGCAATATTCTAAACTGTTCCAAATCACAGGATGCTGGCAGTTGGTATGTAAGACAATAAACTGAATTGTATTCACTTGAGGCTCTGAAATTCATAGCTTTTCCTTTGTGCTGGTCCAGTCACCACATAATTTAGATATTAGTATGTCACCAGATTTTCAATTCACAGCACTAAAGTAACTGAACTGTTGTTCAGCTCACAGGTGTCAAGAGAAATGTTAAGTAGCTATATACAGCATGAAATACAAGCCAGTTGAATTTACTGTTTACAAACAGAATGAATCCATATATCCATATGTATATATATATATATATATATATATATATATATACACCTACACACGTACATACATATAATGTATCTGAATACAAATATTTTAAATATTGTATTTCTGCTTTGTTTTGCTTTCAATACATAATCACAAAATCAGAGTATACTTTTCAAGACAATTTTGACATCATCAAAGTTATCCAGCCCCTATTATCCTATCTCAATGAGTTCCAATGCTATCAAAAAACAATAAAATCTAAAATGATTTTCTATCTTGTGCTGAAAACATGGATGTGTAAAGGAAGGGGGAATGAACAGGAAAGGAAGGCCTGAAGTAGACAGCTTTAGAAGCATACCCTATTGTCCTGTGTTCAAGGAAACCAAAAGAAAAGTACATTTTTTTCTCTATCAGACAATCTTCTTTTTTTTTTTTAATTTAATTTTATTTTATTTGAGAACATACTGTACAGAGGGGTTACAATTACATGGTCAGGATAATGCATACATTTCTTACCAAGCATTGCAGCCTCCTCCTTTGTTTACCCTTCACCTCCCTTCCCAGCCTCCCCCCTCCCCCCCACCTAATCATACCCCCCCTTCCCCCCCCCCTCCGACATTGTAAAGCTGGTTTTGACATGACATTTTGTACTTCTCATTGTTGCAACAGGTCCACGTGAATCCTTAAACGACTTGCTTGTCCCCATCTCCTCCACATGTTATATTGACATCAAATATAGTGAAAGCAGGGGTTACACTGTGGGGGAGTGACATACAAAGCAACCAAGAAATAATCTTATAAATGCGTTAGAAACACATGCATGAGAGAAACAAAAACATTAAAATACATATTTGAGGGTTCGTTTCCTAACATCACATTCTCTGACTTTTTCCGCTTGACTCATACCTATACTAGATATTGCAAATAAGGGAAACCATGGGACCTATGTTTCTTTGGGCCTGGCTTACTTCACTTAATATAATTTTTTCCAAGCCTTTCCATTTCCTAACAAATGGGGCAATGTCATTCTTTCTGATGGAGGCATAGAATTCCATTGTGTATATATACCACATTTTCTTGATCCATTCATCTATTGAGGGGCATCTGGGTTGGTTCCATATCTTAGCTATGGTAAATAATGCTGCAATAAACATAGTTGTGCTGGTAGCTTTAGTGTGGTCTTTTTTGTAAACATTAGGGTAAATGCCCAAAAGTGGGATTGCTGGGTCATAGGGGAGCTCTATGTGGAGTCTTTTGAGGAACCTCCATACTGCTTTCCAAAGTAGTTGAACAAGTTTACATTCCCACCAACAATGAAGTAAGGTTCCTTTCTGACCACATCCCCTCCAGCATGTGTTGTTGTTAGAGTTCTTGATTTTTGCTGTTCTAACTGGAGTGAGGTGATATCTCAATGTTGTTTTGATTTGCATTTCTTTTATGGCTAGGGATGTTGAACATTTCTTCATGTGTCTATTGGCCATCCTTCTTTCTTCTTCAGAGAAGCTTCTCTTTAAGTCTTTCGCCCACTTACTTAGTGGGCAGTTGTTTCTTTGAGGATTTGTTGTTGGGTGGTTTAATTTTTTGAGTTCCAAGTATATTTTAGATATGAGACCCTTGTCCGTTGTATGGCTAGTAAAGATCTTCTCCCAATCCGTGGGCTTTCTATTGATCTTGCTAGCTATGTCATTTGCCCTGCAGAAGCTCTGCAACCTTATACAATCCCATTTGTCCAACCTTTCTTTGATTTGTTGTGTTTCCGGGTCTCTATTCAGAAAATTTCGGCCTGAGCCAAGGAGACCCAGGGTTTCTCCTATTCCATCCTGTAATGTTTTCAGAGTGTCTGCTTTGAGTTCAAGGTCTTTGATCCATTTGGAGTTGATTCTGGTGCAGGGTGATATATAAGGATCTAGCTTTAGTTTTCTACATGTAGTTAACCAGTTTTGCCAGCACCATTTACTGAAGAGGCTGTCTGTCTTCCATTCTATTGTTTTAGCTCCCTTATCGAAGATTAGATGGCTATAGGTCTGTAGGTTCATTTCTGGGTATTCAATTCTATTCCATTGGTCCTGAGGTCTGTTCTTGTGCCAATACCAAGCTGTTTTGATTACTATGGCTTTATAGTAGAGTTTGAAATTTGGTATTGATATTCCTCCAGCAGTGTTCTTTCCGTTGAGGAGCGTTTTTGCTATTCGGGGTCTTTTATTGTTCCATATGAATTTTTGGATTGCCTCTTCTATTTCCTTGAAGAATGAGGGTGGAATTTTGATAGGTGTTGCGTTGAATTTGTAGATAGCCTTGGGAAGTATTGCCATTTTCACGATGTTAATCTTTCCAATCCAGGAGCATGGGAGGTTTTGCCATTTTTTAAGTTCTGTGTTGATTTCCTTTTTCAAGATTTTAAAGTTTTCATCATAGAGGTCCTTCATTAGTTAAGTTAATTCCTAGGTATTTTATTTTTTGTGGGGCTATTACAAATGGAGTTGCTTTCCTAATTTCAGCCACACTTTTCTCATTGTTGGCATACAGAAAAGCCATTGATTTTGGGGGGTTAATTTTATAACCTGCTACTTTGCCAAAGTTTTGAATCAGCTTGAGTAATTTGGGAGTGGAGTCTATGGGATTCTTTAAATACAAGATCATGTCATCTGCAAAGAGGGAGAGTTTTATTTCTTCTTTCCCTATTTGGATCCCCTTTATGTCTGCATCTTGTCTTATTGCTGTAGCTAGGCATTCTAATACTAGATTGAAGAGAAGTGGAGAGAGTGGGCATCCTTGTCTTGTTCCTGAGTTAAGAGGAAATGGCTTTAGTTTTTCACCATTGAGTATAATGCTGGCTGTAGGTTTGTCATATACAGCCTTTATTGTATTGAGGAATGTTCCATGGATTCCTAATTTTTCCAAAACCTTCATCATAAAGGGGTGTTGGATCTTGTCGAATGCTTTTTCTGCGTCTATTGAGATAACCATGTGGTTCTTATTCTTGCTCCTGTTGATGTGATGAATAATATTAATTGATTTGTGTATATTGAACCAGCTTTGCATCCCTGAAATGAATCCTGTTTGATCGTGTTGTATGATTTTTTGGATGAATTGTTGAAATCGGTTGGCCAAAATTTTGTTGAGAAGTTTTGCATCAATGTTCATCAAAGAAATGGGTCTATAGTTCTCTTTCTTTGATGAGTCCCTGCCTGGTTTTGGGATGAGGGTTATGATGGCTTCATAGAATGTGTTCGGTAGTGAGCTTTCTCTTTCAATTTCATTGAAGAGTTGGAGGAGAATTGGTGTGAGCTCTGCTTTGAAGGCCTTGTAAAATTCCGCTGTAAAGCCATCTGGTCCTGGACTTTTCTTAGCTGGGAGGTCTCTTATTGCTGTTTCTATTTCAATGCTTGATATGGGCCTGTTAAGATAGTTTGCCTCATCTTGGTTTAGTTTTGGCATGTCAATATTTGCTAGGAAGAGGTCCATTTCTGTCAAGTTCTCAAACTTATTAGCATAAAGTTTTGAGAAGTATTCCCTTATAATGTTCTGAATCTTGCTTGTTTCCGTGGTGATGTTTCCATTCTCATCTCTGAGTTTATTAATTTGGGTGTGTTCTCTTCTTTTTCTGATAAGATTTGCTAAGGGTCTGTCAATTTTGTTAAGTTTTTCGAAGAACCAACTCTTTGTTTTGTTGATTCTTTCTATAGTTTTTTTGGATTCTAATTCATTTAATTCTGATTTAATTTTGATTATTTCTTTCTGTCTACTGGATTGGGGTTTATCTTGCTGCTCTTTTTCAAGGAGGTTTAGATGTGTCATTAAATTGTTAGTTTCAGATCTCTCCAATTTGTTGATGTAGGAGCTCAGAGCTATAAACTTGCCTCTGAGTACTGCCTTTGCTGTGTCCCAGAGGAGCTGGTATTTTGTGTGTTCATTTTTGTTGAATAGCATGAACATTTGAATTTCCTTTCTAATCTCTTCCATGACCCACTCATGATTCAGCAGTGTGTTGTTCAGCCTCCATGTGATACCAGACTTTCTTTGGTGGCTTTTGGTGTTGAGTTCTAATTTTATTCCCTTGTGGTCAGAGAGAATGCAAGGTATAACTTCAATGTTTCTGAATTTAGACAAGTTTGCTTTATGGCCTAAAATGTGGTCTATTTTAGAAAACGTTCCATGTGCTGCTGAGAAAAACGTGTATTCTGATGCTGCTGGGTGAAATGTTCGGTAGATGTCTGTTAAGTCTAGTTGATCTATGCAGCTGTTTAGATCTGCGGTTTCTCTGTTGAGTTTTTGCCGAGTTGATCTATCTAGCGGGGAGAGTGGAGTGTTAAAATCCCCAACAATTAATGTCTTTGGATCTATATGGGATTTGAGGGAAAGTAGTGTTTCTTTGATAAATTTGGGTGCTCCATTGTTTGGGGAATAGATATTTAGAATTGTAATATCCTCCTGAAGGAGAGATCCTTTAATTAGTATGTAGCGACCTTCTTTATCTCTTTTCACGAATTTTAATTTGAAGTCTATTTTATCTGATATTAGGATTGCAACTCCCGCCTGTTTATGCGGTCCGTTTGCTTGGTAGATTTTGTTCCAGCCTTTAACATTGAAAATGTGTTTGTTTTTACGGGCAAGATGTGACTCCTGCAGGCAGCAGATAGAAGGGTCTTGTTTTTTAATCCAACTAGACAGTCTATGTCGCTTAATTGGAGAGTTCAGTCCGTTCACATTAAGAGATAGGACTGAGAGGTATTTGGGAGTTCCTGCCATGTTATCTACCTTCTTGGGGGGCTGCGGAAACTGGGTTTTTCCTATGGTTCTTGGATTCTCAGTTTGGGTGCAGTTTCTTGGCCTTTATCGCGGTCTTGTTGGTTTTCTATGTGTAGGACATCTTTAAGAATCTTTTGTAGGGCTGGTTTGGTGGAGATGTATTGTTTCAATTTTTCTTTGCTATGGAAGGTTTTTATTTGGCCTTCAGTTATGAAGGAAAGTTTATCTGGGTACAGTATTCTTGGTTGATAGTTGTTTGTTTTTAGGGCATGGCATACATCGTTCCAGGCTCTTCTTGCTTTGATTGTCTCTGCTGAGAAATCTGAGGTGATTCTAATTGGTTTCCCTTTATAAGTGATTACCCTTTTCTCTCTGACAGCTTTAAGGATCTTTTCCTTGTTCTGAGTTGATCCTGTGTGGATTATAATGTGGCGGTGGGATGTCCTATTCTGGTCTGGTCTATTTGGGGTTCTAAAGGCTTCTTGTATCTGGACAGGCCTATCTTTTTGTATGTTTGGGAAGTTCTCTGCTAGGATCCTGTTAAACAAATTTCCTAGACCATTAACTTCTGTTTCTAGGTGCTCCTCTACACCCATTATCCTTAGATTAGGCCTTCTGATGGTGTCTTCCAGGTGTTGGATAGATCTATCATATTTCTTGGACTTGTCTTGGATGGTTGTATGTTCTTTCTCTATAATATCTAGGCTGTCTTCAATCCCTGAGATTCGATCTTCTGCATGGTCTAACCTGCTGTCAAGACTCTCTACTTTGTTTTTTATCTCTTTTCCTTCTAGTTGGTCAGCTTTGATGGCTTCAAGTTCTTTGTTGAAGCTCTGTTTTAGGTCTTGTATGAATTTCTTTACTTCCTTAATTTGGTGTTCAGTGTTTGTCCTCAAATCGCTTAGTTGATTGGTTATGGTTTCTTTGGGCTCCCATTCCTTCTGTTGGGTTCCATTCAGCATTCCCTTTGTGGTCTCCCTGACTTCCTTCAGCTCTTTGTTAATGGATTCCATGAATGCCTTTAGTGATCTTTGTGTGTTCTCTACCTGGTCTCTCAATTCCTGTATTACTCTTTGATTAGCTTCCTCCCGTTCGTGGGATTCCTGCAGATCTCTTTGAGTGTTCTCAGCCTGCTCACGCCATTCCTCCCTTTCTCTTTGAGTATTCTCAAGTTGTTCACGCAAATCCTGTATCAGTTTTTGACTAGCTTCCTCACGCTTATGATATTCCTGTATAAACTTCTGGGATGCCTCCTCTCTCTCCCTATCACGCTCATACAGAGTCCTTTGTACGTTGTCAAACTTTTCATTTATCATGTTTGCCACCAGTGTCTGTAGAGCTGTTTGGGAACTCCCCTCTGGATTATTCATTATCTCTTCTAACCCCTGATTATCAAGATTGGGAATTGAGATACCCGAATTTGCCATTTTTCTTGTGTTTTTCCAGCTTACTCTGCCCATTTGAGATGAAGATAGCACCAGTTTTGTGCTAGAACACTATCTTAAGGCAACCATCAACCAAAGTTTGCATTTGTACAGTCAATAGTCTACAGATACAATCTAGTTCAACAGATACATCTATTCGACCTCAAACAACTATATGTTAAAGGGCTTCGAACCGCAGAGAAGAATTTGGAAAACCAGAAATTATTAGGGTTAGGGAGAGATGTGGGTAAAAAATAGGAATAGATTGGTGTGGGGAGGCACAGGGAGAGTTAACTATGTCCTAATCACAATGCAGGAAATAGGTTGGGTAGGATGCAAGTAGAGAGAGAGAGAAAAAGAAGAAAGGGAAAGGGGAATGAAAAGAGACCAGAAAAAAAAAAGAAACGTAAAAATTAATGTTATTTTAGAGATTAAAGGACCATCTATTTATAGAGGGATATGAATATGTTGAGAGAAAGGGAGGGACATAGAGGAGATGTGAAAAACTTTAAAAAAATGCTTAAAATATTATATAGGTATAAAGAGGTAGTACTGCTATTAATGAATTTAAGTCTCAGAGGTTTTGAATTGAGTAATAAGTTTGTGGATTAAGTGTGTACACAATGGGGGATAGGGTCTACTGGTTAACTACGGGTTTATCTGAGGATGTGCAGGACAAGAGTTAAGTCACATAAAGATGAACAAAGAGGAAAAGATGGAAAGGATAGGAAAGTGAGAAGAAAAGATCAGAAGTTCAGTAGAGCTAGAAAAAAAAACAAAAAGATAATTAAGAATGAAAGAAAAAGAGAAAGAAGACAAGAAAAGAAAAGAAAACACACATTCACGTATTCCTAAAATAAAAATTATAAGAGGAGAAAAAAAAAAAGTTAATGGAAAACAATTATTTTTTCAGAAGAGGCAAAAATTAAAGATTAATAAAAGTTTTAGAAAAGCAAAAAAAAAATTATATATATATATAAGGTAACAAAAAATGAAAAAAAAAACAAAACAAGAAAAAGAAAAAAAAGAAAAGAAGAAGAAGAAAAAAAAAAGTTCTTTGATTTTTTTTTTTTTTTTTTTTTTGGGAGGGGTGGGAAGAGTCCTGTATCTCCCTTTTGTCTGTAATCAGAGTCTGGTTGGAGTCTCTGGTCAGCTTGAGGTCTTGTGGCTTGATTGGTTTCTTAAGTCAGTTTGTTGGAACAGGCAGAAAAATGCTCTGCTTTACCCAAGATTTTGAGATCCCCCTCCCAGGTTAGTTTACTGGGAGGGTTATCTGCTTTGAGAATCACAAAAGAGGGGGATGCAGTGATGAGGCTAGGTTCTGGGTAGAGTTGAGGCCTTTCAACAAACAGTAGCTTTTCCCTGGGGCTATTTTGTGAAAAAAAACTCACAGCACCCAGCCTGGAGCCATTCTCAGGGTTTCTGTTTTTCAATTGATTGTGGAGGCTGCTAGAGGGAGGGGCAGCCTCTGGCTCTGGTTACCCGGTGAGGAGAGCCACTCCAATGGCTGGCGCCTGAGCTGGGTGACTTTTCCCTGGATAGAACTGAGTCTGTGAGGTCACTTCACCGTTAAGTTCTTGTGACCTGCTAAATGACTCATTTTATTCCAAGGCCTGAGCTGGAGCTAGCCGCTCCTCCGAGCTTTGTCGGTATCCAAGATGGAGATCACCGGTGCTGGGGGGGGAGGGGTGGCCTTCCCTCCTCTGCTCCCAGAGAAGGAGTGAGGAAGTGGGGCTTCTACTCACGCGGAGTCTTGGATCCCGGGTCGTCTCTGGTCTGCAAAGTGCAGGATGAAGTTGTCTGCTCCTTGTCGGTTCTTGCTGGTGTTGAGTAGAATCCGCTCGTCCGCTGCGTCTGGCTCCTTCGTCCCGGACTGTGTCTCAGATGTGCCTCCGCGGCGGCGGTGGTCGCTGCCGCGACCCTGCCGCCGCAGCAGCAGCTGCTGGCAGGCGCTCAGATGTGTCTGCTTGGCTTCCCCTCTCTTGACTAACTCTCTGTCCTGTGATGGCACACTTGGTGTGATTCTCTGGCTTGGGACTGTTCACTGGAACTCTGAAAATGTTTTCTATGCAAGAGCTTGTTCAGATTCCAGCTTCTCCTCCGCCATCTTCCCAGACAATCTTCTTTAATTCATCTTTATCCCTCTATTAATAGCATGGTAGTTTCTACAGTTTTCAGAAAATTCCAGTGATATAAACTGAATCATTATAGGATTGTGATTAGCTTTCCTAATTTCCTTTAGAGACGAGTTTTACATATACTAAAGTACCTCAGATGAGATCAATGCTATTATTTTAATTTTAACTTTTGATTTCTTTTTTCATATTTATTCTTCAATGCACAGGTCAACTATTAACCCACACTTGATGACATCCTATCATATTCACTTCAACTGTACAAATTTGACCCTCTCCAGAAACACGTCATCTCCTTTAATAATTTCACTGTCATACCTATCATAACTTGTTAGATTTTTTTCCAGGAATCTTGTTTTCCATTGTCAGACATTTTTGACATCAGTCACAATTTCAGAAGAAAAAAGAAAATTGAGCAGTTTATGTCATAGCTGCCAGACTAAAGCTTTTTCTATTAATGTAGCTATGTTTGGTTGCATTTTCTTCTTGCTCAGGGTAGCATTCTAATTTCTTGAGTTTTAATCCAGAGTTCTCCGAGAATAAGATCAAATGCTTTCATTACCCATACCTTAGACTATTACTGTATTTTTTTTTGGGGGGGTTTCCGATCGTGGGGCCTGAACTCTGGGCCTGGGCTCTGTCCCTCAACTCTTCAGCTCAAGGCTAGCGCTCTACCACTTGAGCCACAGCGCCACTTCCAGCTTTTTTCTTTTTGCTTATGTGGTGCTGAGGAATCGAACCCAGGGCCTCAGGCATGCAAGGCAAGCGCTCTACCACTGAGCCACCTTCCCAGTCCCTGTATAGTTTTTGCTTAATATAAATGCTGAAGAGTTCTTTTATGTGTATAATTTCATAGATGACAAAACAAAGACACTAGAAGGTTTCATACCTCTCCTAAGCCCATTTTTCTCATCTGCAACACGAGTATAGTTCTTTCTTATAGTGATAAATGCAAAAATACATGTGTGATTTGAACAGCACATTAGATGTAAGAAAGTAAAGTGTAGATGCTTGGATTATTTTCATACAATTTGTCAATAGTTTCAGAAAATCTCGAGTTTACTCTTTCCTTATTGCATATATTCAGCACATTTCCCAAACAAAAAAATATTTCCTTTGCTCATTACCATTTATATTTGTCTGTAACTTCAGGAACTTTGTACAAACCTGCTATCTATGGAAATGTATCTCCCCAGGCTGCAGCTGCAATCATGTTGTGCTTAGCAAAACCTTCCTGGAGAATGATAACACATCCATACAATGGCTATGCTGACTCACGTTTGAATCACTGTGAAGATAGGGGCAGCAAGGCAGAATTCATTCAGTAAGTTAAGTAGCATTAATATCTTTTACCTATTTTTCTCATTTTTACTTTCTTAAGGTCTCTTCCTCATGGATTCTCCTGTGTTTGCTTTACAATAGCCAACTGAGGCCTGACAACATATATGAATAGATTTTCTGGGATATGCCTTAATTGTCTATTTTCAGTGTATCTTGTATAGCTGTAGCTAAGTAAATATTTATATAACTTTCTGGTAGTCTCATTCACCTGTTATTTTGCAATCTGAGTACATACCCACTGGGAGTACTCAGTGTGTTCTACTATTTTTCATTGAGGGCATGTCACTGAACGTATTTGATGAAGTACTTCTTTTTCTCCGTGAATGAAGCTCCTTACATCAGCATGCTTCACATGCTTCCCATAAAAGGAACTTATGTTCCTTTCATTTCAAAGTAACAATGTGTGTTTCATTTTGCTTTTCAACCAGATTAGACTGGAGGATTAGAAAAGCACAACTCCGGGTGCATCTGTGAGGAGGTTTCCACAGATTATTTGATTGCAGTGGCTTAATCCATTGGTGGATTAAAACTCAGAATGGACTTCCAGGAGGTGGAGTGACTGGAATGTGGGTCCTTTTGGAAGGACTTGGATATTGAGGGTCCATCTTTGAAGAGCATATCTTATCATTGGTTTCTTCCTGCCTTAGTTGCTCAGACTGTGTGAGATGAGCTCTATGTCTTTTCTGTCAGGTTTCTCTGTTTAAATGTGGGGCAACAATGACCCAATAAATCCTATCTAGAGAGGATAGGCTAACTAACAAATCACTAGTTTATTCACTCATTAATGTCCATCTCTGCTTTTTATGTATTGATGGTTCTCAATAAATATTTTATAACATATAGGTTTTCAAATAGACTTGAAAATAGTGACTAAATGCAATGTAACAATAGAACTATATTTATTACAGCTCCAAAACATGGGCATTTTCCTTTTCAACATTAGAAAAGTTTAAATATTCCTACTTAACCCTTTTCATACATTTGCTTAACCATAAAAACTTCTTTTCTTTCCTTTTTCTTCTCTCTCTTCTCCTCTCCTCTCCTTTCCTCTCGTCCCCTCCTGTTCCTCTCTCCCCTCTTCCTCTTTCTTTTTCCATCTTCCTTTTACACTCTTTCTTTCTTTGCTTCTTTCTTTCCCCCTTCCTTCCTTCCTTCCTTCCTTCCTTCCTTCCTTCCTTCCTTCCTTCCTTCCTTCCTTCCTTCCTTCCTTCCTTTCTTTCTTTCTTTCTTTCTTTCTTTCTTTCTTTCTTTCTTTCTTTCTTTCTTTCTTTCTTTCTTTCTTTCTTTCTTTCTTTCTTTCTTTCTGTTGAACTCATCCTGGGAATTGAACTCAAGTCCTGCATGCTGTCCCTGAACTTTTATTGTTTTTAAATTTTACTTATTTTTATTTTAATGGTGATAATACAAATGGGCTACAGTTACATAAGTGAGATAATAAGTACATTTCTTGTTGAACAATATTACCCCCTTCCTCATTTTTTCCCACTTCCCCCCCACTCAACTCCCTCTCAAGTTGGAAAGTTCATTTCCAACATAGTGTATTGTATCACTATTACATTCGTTCACCATTTCCCTTCCCCAAATCAGATAAATGGATATTCAAGACACAGAGTACCAAAACCAAACACAGTGACAACAAGAGATAAACAAAAGCAAAAAAAAGAAAGAAAAAGTAAATAACTTCACACAGTAAAAAAAAAAAAAAAAATTCCTGTTGCCATTACTTGGATTTCATTTTGGTTAGCATTTATATGATCATATGTACATAGATATTGAGCTATTGTGATATTTTGCTAGAACTATCTTAGACATAGACAAATTATTACAAATGAGAGAAAACATGAAACCTATTTTTTTTAAGGTCTGGCTTACTTCACTTAATATATTCTTTTCCAAGTCTTTTCATTTCCTTACGAATGGCATGATATCCTTCTTTCTGATGGAAGAGTTTAATTCCATTGTGTATGTATATTACATTTTCTTGATCCATTTGTCCACTGAGATGAGGAACATCTAGATTGATTCCATATCTCAGCTATGTAAACAATGCTGCAATGAGCATGACTGTGTTGTTGGCTTTATAAAGCCTTGTTTGTTTGTATAAATGCCAAGAAGTGGAATTTCTGGCTCTTTAGGAAAGCTCTAGGTTTAGTCTAGGAATCTCCATAGTGCTTTCCAGAGTGGTTGAACAAGTTTACATTCCCACCAACAGTGCAGTAGCATTCCTTTTGGCCACATCTCTGCCAGCATGTTTTGTTAGCTTTCTTGATAATAGTCACTCTAACTGGAGTGAGGTGGAATCTCAAGATGGTTTTGATTTTTTTTTTATGTATTATATATTTAATATATAACCCCCCAAAAAACCCAGTAATCAACCCCAAATTGTTACCTTTGTCCAATATCTGTGCACATATATTACTGTTATCTCTTTTGGTAAGGACATACATCAGAGCTATTGGACCTCATCCAGTTTTAAATTACATACATTAAGGCCTTACCCACAAGTGTATTCAGATTGAAAATTTGGACAGAAATTCCATCCATCTGGGGTGTAAGGAGACATAATGATGCCTGTAAGAAAGGTAAATGTCTTCACATCCTTTCGCTATTGTTACATGCCCTTCTCCGGTTTGTGCTCTTGCTTTCATTAGCATGGCGAGGAGTGAAAGGGACACTAGTTAGATTTTCTAAAGACTAGTGCCACAGTTCTTCTGCACAGAAAAGGGGAATTGCCAGGGATTTTATGTTTTCTACTTTTCTCTGGTAGGTTAAATATAGGACTTTACCTTCAAATGTGCATTTTCACTTTTTATGTTCTTCCTTCCTTTTATTGAGATTTCTTGTCAGTTAACTGAGAGCAATTCCATCCTCAATAAATTACTTGAAGGCAGATAATTTGCATTAATTTGATCACTGGATATACTATCTAAAATGTATGGCAAGTCTCAACTGAAAGAATGAATCAAAAATAATTATACTGGTGATTGCACATAGCAAATGACTAGTGTCTGATAAAATTTCTATTGTTATGAATTGCTTACTATGGCTGTAATTGTTATTAATTTTTTCCTCACTAAGAGAGGGTATGTCAGGGTTTGGTTGGTTGAAATGCTCTGAGCTTTAGTACCTTCTCTTATATACCATGGATAATAATAATATTGATTCAAAGTGTTTTCTGAAGGTGAAATGAAATAAAACAATTTTATCATAGTGATTTTATCACAGGGAAAATGAATAAAATTACCAATTCTATCTTTCAGTTAGTGTTTTCAGAATTCCAAATACAGTGTCTACTTGAAAAATAGATATCCTTCAGAATTAGAAAATATATATTTCACTTTATGCATTCATTTGAACAAAATTGTTTCATTCGCTTCCCCAATCTTCTAAAACATTATGATGGTACAAATCAATTGTTAAATACAACAGCAATATCACTTAGGATATTGTATATTTGTGAATTGGAAATGCGGCTCAAGTGTTAGAACATCAGCCTTAAATGAGAAAGCCAAGCAAGAATTGAAGTCCTAAAGAAACACAGGTCCCATGGTTTCAATTATTTTCAATAACTAGTATATGTCTGAGACAAGCAGAAAGGGTCAGATAAGTTGATGTTAGGTGAAATGAACCCCAAGATAAGTATTCAAATGTTTTTTTTTTTCTTTCATGAGATTGTTTCTATATACTTATAAGATTAAGATGATTTCTTTGTTGCTTTGTACGTCCCTCCCCCACGGTATAATCCCTTCTTTCACTGTATTTGATGTTGGTATAATTAGTGGAGGGGAAGGGAAAAAATAAATAGTTTAAATAGGGATACAGGTGGACCCATTGCAACAATGAGATGTACAAATCGTTATGTCAAAAAATGAACTTTACAACTTTGGTGGGAGGAAGGGGCGGTGGGGGAGGGTGTTATGGGAAGGGGTAGGAAGGGGAAACAAAGGAGGAGGCAACAATGCTTGATAAGAAATGTACTCATTATCTTGCCTATGTAATTGTAACCTCTCTGTACAGTATTTTCACAATAAAAAATGTGAAAAAAAATAAAGAATTGAAGGTCCTGAACCCATGCCCATTTCCAATGCTTACATAAAAATGCTTGCTACTGAGATTTCTGAGATTTCCAACACTGAAATTTCATTTTCAACTTCAAAGAACTTCTTTAAGAATCACATATTTAATTCTATATACTATGAAAATAATTTGTGAAACATTTCATTAGATATCATAGTTTCAGTCAGTAAATAGGATTTCATCATCCTTTAAAAATTATTAATCCTTTTGAAAGAAAATTACTTTATATAAATACATATTAGTATTTAAGTGAATGCAGTGCATTCATTCAGACCTTTTCATTAAGATATCAACTATGAAGAATATAGATATCCTTTTTGTGTGGATAAAGGTACAAAGTTATGCTTTTAAATGTGAATACTAGCACTGATGGGATAGGAAGTCTTTCAGGTAAGATGGGAATGACGCTGTGTGAGAATGGAAGGAAGAAGCAATTTACTGAAGCTAACAAATAGACACATTTCATTATGCTTGTTTGCTATGCTATCAGGAAAAAAATATAGAGGCTCTGTACTTTCAAGGTGAACCTAGAAAAGAAAGTATTGTCCTCTGGAAATGAAAATTCCCCAAATAGGACCAACCTTGATGCATTATATGAGTTCTTCAAATAATTTTCTATCAAAATTGCAATAGAAATATTTCATGCATAGTTTAGGAAGGAAAATATACCTTATTCGAGGCATGAAATTAAGAATTTCCTGTTTTTAAGTTTTCAAAGTAATAAAATTAGATGAAATGTAAGATATCTTACCACTATATTTTATTTATATGTCTATACTTGAATTGTGAAACTACTGAATTTCTTTGTCAAATTTATGTGAGATTTAAAACTACTCAGTATTTTAGAATGTTTCTTTAGAATAAAAAAATTATCAGCCAAAAGCATACATTATCTTTATTTTATTAAATACATTTAATCAATTATAAATAACTTAATTTTTTATCAGATTTAAGTGATTGTACAAAGGAGGAGCCCTTAAACAATGGAAGTTATGGATACAATGCTTCTCGACCAGTGTCATTCCCTTCAACATTCTCACCCCGCTTTAACACACTGCTTCCTTTACTCTTCTAAATTGTTGTGGGCTATACAATGCATTCTCCCCTCATCTTCCGTTCATTTGTCTAACACTCTCCCCTCTCTCCTCCCCCTGCATATATGCTTTTCCTAGTTTTGTTGGACTGAGTTCTCCCTATAAAACTAAGCACACTTATGGTCTAAATATTTTATCATACTGTGTCATTCCATTTATAGGCATGAATAATATAAAAGCAAGCTAATCTCTAAAATGTACAGTAAAATGTAATGTCATAACAGAAAGCAATGTGCTATTATAATTAAATCATTACTTAATTCTAACAACTTGTTTATGTAACAGAAAGTTATAATAATTTCTATTGATAACTTCCTTATGTTTTAGAAATAACTGCAAATAGTCATAGAATGGGTATAATATAAGAAGCCAAAGTCTATAAAAATGGAAACTATAGTTACATTCTAATATATTCCTCCATTATTATCCAAGTACATATGTTGGAGAAGTCACTACTTTTGAGAAGACAGTTAAAAAGTAATCCGAATTATATTACTAGTTCCAAATAATAAACCCAAATTTTCCATTATGACTAGTAAACATTGTGATATGTTTTTGTTAAAATTGTATACATTTTAACTCTGCAATTCTACCTATAGTACTAATCTTTAGATGAACTATTTCATATAAACACTAGAAAACATTAAAAATAGATATCCAAAGATAACCCAGTAATTTAACTACAGAAAAAATAATGTAGTCTACAAAAATGCCTTTTAGTAGGCAAATCAAAATATCAAACCACAGCATAAACATATTTGATAACAAAATTAAGTCAGATATGAGAGGCATAAATCTTATTTTAAAATGGTTTGAAAAGTGAAGAAATGGAAGTAGATATGACTGGAAATTGTCCTTATAAAGGAACTTCTCAAGTATTAAAATACTTATCATGACTAACTACACAAAGATTTTTGAGAAAATATATTTGTAATGTATAAATTGTACAAAATAAAATAATGATTTTTCAACTTACTTTTGAAAAGAAACATACTTGGTAACATCCAATTTTTGCATTGTGACAATTGGATTCATCTTGGGCTCGTGATCTGTGTGTGATATGATAATATGGAGCTACAAAAGGGTGGAAACCAGCAACAGATCCCAGTCTGCTGGGATGCAACAGAAATACTCCACAGACACAGAGACTCTACGATGCTCTCTTTGGAGAAAGTGCCATGTTCAGTAGCTTAAGTATTGCACATGTTTTCGCTTGTTACTTTTGTCTCCTTAAAGTGTTGTGCCTCGCACATGCTACTCAATTAGTCAACTGCAGACCTTCCTCTGCAGGACTTAGATGTATTTTTGATTTGCAAAAGTTTCAATGATTTGATTGGGACATAACCTTGATATAATTCAAGGACATTGTACTCAATATAACACATATTATATCTATATATAGATATGTTTTATATATATATATATCAGATACAAAATCCTTACTTATACTTACTTATACTTTATATTTGTAATTTTATTCAAATGTAATATTTAACACAATATTTTTAATCAAAAACCTTCAGAGCTATTGAAGGCAGTGCCTTACATGTTTAATTTTAATAAGCTTTCCAAGTATTTCTTTTGCATTCAAACTTTGAGACCTATGAGCAAACTTACTGATTATCAGACTTACAAATTAAAAACAAACAAACAAACATCATGTTGGGAGGCACTTGATTGGTAAATTGGAAGCAAATAAATAAAAAACTAAAACAATCCATTAGGAAATAATTTAGCTTTTACTAAAGATTTAGGAATTCCTAAACTAGGTCAATGGCAAGGTCACATTTCCCAAACTTAGACAATGCAGAGAAAGAATTAGCAAATTAGATTTAGAAGAAAGCATTAGCAAAGTTAGATGTAGGACTTTTAATTCTTGGAGGATGTGAAACCTAGAAAATGTAATGCATTTCTAGCTCATCTTGCCTATTGGCTTAGGAATTTTCTAGAAGTGATTGAAATTATTCTTTGGCAAACACTATTTAATGTAGGGTTTCTTCAATGTGAACTAGTCAGGCCTACAAAGAGTTGACCAGCAGAATGCTGGATATATGATTTTGTCATATCATCAATAGATATAATAGAAATATTTTATAGTCAATCATTTAATTTTTATAGAATAAAAACAGGTACTGGTGCACGCCTATAATCCTATCTTCTCAAGAGGCTGAGATCTTAGGTTCACAGTTCAAAGCTTGCCCAAGCAGAAAAGTCCCCTTGACACTCATCTCCAATTAACGATTCAAAAAAGCAAAACAAGCAAACAAACAAAAAAAACAAACAAACAAAGAAAACAGAATTGTCACTGTGGTAGAGCAGTATCCCTGAGCAAAAAGAGTTCAGGAACAGTGCCCGGGCCATGAGTTCAAGACCAACAACAACAGAAAAAAAGATAGCTAACATGGCTGAATAAGCACTTTGAACATTGTACCATTGAAACTTGAGCATGAGTGAGAAATAGAATGAGCTTATTAGAGATGACAAAGATTTTGGATCAACAGACAAAAAAAAAAAAAAAAAAGGAAATAAAAAAGGCCTGGGTCATTTAATACTGAGTTCAGAGAAATAGATTCTAGTATTGACTTTTGAAAATAAATGAAGAATTGACAGTTTTGCCAAGGTATGTATATGTATGTGTGTAAGTGTGAACACTGATAAAATCTATATCAAGTTTAATTAGAAGTGATGGACATAAAGTTGTTAGATAAATTCATGAATTTTTTTTTACAAATTCTGACTGGAAACTATGAAATATTCTTTTTCTTTTCATGTTTTCCCAATCTGTACCTTAAGCTCAAATTTACTGTGTTATCTCTCATATCAAATATAAATCAACCATAATAAACTATCACATTAACAAATGAATTATCCATTTTTCACTACCACTGTTTGGTACAAGTTGATGTGCATTTCCCTTGAATCCATCCTTAATTGTCCAAGTGCATTTAGAAGATTAATTTATCATTTTTTCCATCACTTTCCAGACTTCTTTTTCCTGCCCAAAACATTGGAACAAATTGAAAATACTTCCTTCTTTGACTTCAAAACAACTGGCCTTTTGCTTACATTACTGCATCATCTTCAGTTTTCTTTGATAATTTCTCCTTGTTATGCTCATTTGATTTCATTTACATTTGATGCACTCAAGTTTTTTTTCCTCTTCAATTTTCCTTTCTCTAATATTCCATTCAAAATGAGAACTGGTAATTAACCCATTGAAATATGTGTTATCCATGTCAACTACTTTATTTTTAGATTAATTTTTCTCAGAAATATTATTAAGAATTATATCTATCTGTTATGTTGACCTATTAGTTCTCTGACAATCTCTCATGTATTGGAGTTTCTGCCTCAAGATATTAGCATTTTTGTTGGCTTTGTGAGTTTCTCTATTTACTGTTCATAAATTATCTAAGTTAATTAAAGGTACATAGAAGATATTTGTGAGATGAATTGATAATAAATTTCAAAAACAAATTCAAGTGAAAGATAAGATTAGGAACAGTAAAAAAAAAAAACAAAAAACAACCCTGAATATTAATGCTTGAAAGTGAACTACTTTTAGGAGACAACTATTGTTTGAAGGAGAAGCTTGATCAAGTAAGAGAAAGATGGAAATTTAAAAAATACAGTGAAACTTTTTTTTTCCACAATCCAATTAAAATCTTTATTGACATTCCAAGATCTACAATTCCCCGTTGGGTTGGAGTCCTTTCTTTTTTTTTTTGTCGGTCGTGGGGCTTGAACTCTGGGCCTGGGCGTTGTCCCTCAGCTCTTCAGCTCAAGGCAAGCGATCTACACTTGAGCTACAGCACCACTTCCAGTTTTCTGGTGGTTTATTGGAGATAGGAGTCTCACGGTCTCTCCTGCCCGGGCTGGCTTTGAACCGCGATCCTCAGATCTCAGCCTCCTGAGTAGCTAGGATTACAGGCGTGAGCCACCAGCGCTCGGCTCTCGGTTTTTTTAATGCGTTGTTTATTGTAAAAATACTGTACAGAGAGGTTACAGTTACATAGGCAAGGTAATGAGTACATTTCCTATCAAGAATTGTCACCCATTGCAACAATGAGATGTACAAGACATTATGTCGAAAAACGAACTTTACAACTTTGGTGGGAGGGGATTGGGAAGAGATGGGAAGGGATGGGAAGAGGAAACAAAGGAGGAGGCAACAATGCTTGATAAGAAATGTACTCATTACCTTGCCTATGTAAATGTAACCCCTCTGTACAGTATTTTCACAATAAAAATTAATTAAAAAAAGCATTGTTTACAGATGGACCCGTTGAAACAGTGAGAAGTACAAGTACGAACTTTACAACTTTGGTGGGGGGAGTGGGAGGATTGGGGGTGGGCGGAGGGGGGAGGAGGCAGGGAAGGGATGCGAAGGGTAAACAAAGGAGGAGGCTGCAATGCTTGATAAGAAATGTACTCATTATCTTGCCCATGTAATTGTAACCCCTCTGTACAGTATGTTCACAATAAAAAAAGAAAAAAAAAAGAATTGTTGCCTCCTCTTTTTTCCCCTTTGTTAAAATTTAATTTTATTGTCAAGATGATGTACAGAAGGGTTACAGTTTCATATGTAAGGTAATAAGTAAATTTCATATGAAACATTCTTACCTCCTCCCTCATATTTCTCTTGCTTTACCTCCTCCTCCAACTTTCTCCCCACCCCCAATTTGTAAGGTTAATTTCCGACATGTTGTCTTGTGATTACTGATGTTGCATTGGTTCACTCTTTTTTTTTTAATAAGTATTTTATTGAGAAAATACTGTACTGTTTTCCCCCACCCTCCCTTCCCTCGCACATCCACAGCTATACTCTCCATCCCCTGCCTAAATTGTAAAGTTCGTTTTGCAACATAATGTCTTGTGCAATGGGTCAACCTGTATCCTTATTTAAGCATTTTGTTTTTTTCCTTCCCCTCCCCAACTTAGAAAAGTGTATAAAAAATGACTAGTAAATGTCTGAGTCAAGCAGAAAAGGTCAGGGAAGTTGATGCTAGGGAAATGAACCCCAAGATAAATAATCAAATGTTCCTTTTGTTCATACGATTGTTTCTAACATATTCATAAGATTATTTCTTTGTTGCTTTGTATGTCCCTCCCCCACGGTATAATCCCTACTTTCACTGTATTTGATGTTGGTATAATTTGTGGAGGGGAAGGGAAAAAATAAATAGTTTAAGTAGTTATTGCAAGTAAGGAAAACAATGGGACTTATGTTTCTTTGGGCCTGGCTTACTTCACTTAATATAACTTTTTCGAAGTCTTTCCATTTCCTAACAAATGGGGCAATGTCATTCATTCTGATGGAGGCATAGAATTCCAGTGTGAATATATACCACATTCGCTTGATCCATTCATCTTCTGAGGGGCATCTGGGTTTGTTCCATATCTCAGTTATGATAAATAATGTTGCAGTGAACATAGATGTGCTGGTAGCTTTAGTATGGTCTTGATTGTGATCATTTGGGTAAATGCCCAAAAGTGGAATTGCTGAGTCATAGAGAGCTCTACGTGTAGTCTTTTGAGAAACCTCCATACTACTTTCCAAAGTGGTTGAACAAGTTTACACTCTCACCAACAATGCAGTAAGGTTCCCTTCTGTCCACATCCCTCTAGCATCTGTTGTTATTAGAGTTCTTGATTATAGCCATTCTAACTGGGGTAAGGTGGAATCTCAATGTTGTTTTGATTTGCATTTCTTTTATGGCTAGAGAGGATGAGAATTTCTTTATGTGTCTGTTGGTCATTCTTATTTCCTCTTCAGAGATGTTTCTCTGTAAGTCTTAAGTCCACTTATTTATCAGGCAGTTGTTTCTTTGAAGATTTGTTGTTGGGGAATTTAATTTTTTGAGTTCCAAGTATGTTTTAGATTTGAGAACCTTATCCATTGTATGGCTAGTGAAGATCTTCCTCCAATCCATGGGCACAGGCCTGGGAAGAAAACAACAGGAATAGCAAGCTACAGTGTTTCTTATATTCTGTAGTTAAATTTATATGTTACTAGTTTAATCTTAAACTATCTCCCTTATTGCTGGGTAACATTTTGCTAAAACTTACAAATAAATAAATGTTTTAGAGTTTTTTATTAATGTTTTTTAATTGTGAAAATACCGTACAGAGGGGTTACAATTATATGAGCAAGGTAATGAGTACATTTCTTTTCAAGAATTGTTGCCTCCGCCTTTGTTTCTCCTTACCATTTCTTGTATGGCTAGGGAGGTTCAGCATTTCTTTATGTTTCTATTGGCCATTCTTCTTTACTGTTCATAGAAGTTTCTCTGTAAGCCTTTAGCCCACTTATTTACATCTATAAGACAAGGTGCAAACATGAAAGGAAACCAAATAGGGAAAGATGAAGTAAAACTCTCACTCTTAGCAGATGACATAATCTTGTATTTAAAGAATCCCACAGACTCCACTCCCAAATTGCTAAAGCTAATTCAAAACTTTGGCAAAGTAGCAGGGCATAAAATTAACCCTCAAAAATCAATGGCTTTTTCTGTCTTTCCATTTCCTAATAAATGTGGCAATGTCATTATTTCTGATGGAGACTTGGAAAAATATATTAAGTGAAGTAAGGCAGGCCCAAAGAAACATAGGTCCCATGGTTTCCCTTATTTGCAATAACTAGTATATGTCTGAGACAAACAGAACAGGTCAGATAAGTTGATGTTAGGGAAAAGTTAGGGAAATAAACTCCAAGATAAGTATTCAAATGTTTTTTCTTTCATGTGATTGTTTCTAACATATTTATAAGATGATTTCTTTGTTGTTTTGTATGTCCCTCCTCCACGGAATAACCCCTGCTTTCACATTATTTGATGTTGGTATACTTTGTGGAGGGGAAAGGCAAAAACAAATCGTTTAAATAGGGATACAGGTGGACCCATTGCAACAATGAGATGTACAGGTCGTTATATCGAAAAACGAACTTTACAAGTTTGGCGGGGGGGAGGGGAGATAGGGTGGAGATGGGAAGGGATGGGAAGGGGAAACAACGGAGGAGGCAACAATGCTTGATAAGAAATGTACTCCTTACCTTGCCTATGTAATTTTAACCCCTCTTTATGTTATTTTCACAATAAAAAAAATCAGTGGCTTTTCTGTATGCCAACAATGAGAAAAGCACGGCTGAAGTCAGAGCAACTCCACTGGTAATAGCTTCACAAAAAATAAAATACCTAGGAATTAACCGAAGAAGTGAAGGACCTCTATGATGAAAACTTTAAAAACCTGAAAAAGGAAATCAAAACAGAACTTAGAAAGTGAAAAAACCTCCCATGCT
Organism: Dipodomys spectabilis; assembly: GCF_019054845.1. NCBI lineage: Eukaryota > Metazoa > Chordata > Mammalia > Rodentia > Heteromyidae > Dipodomys > Dipodomys spectabilis. Next base: position 1,635,175 of record NW_024870720.1, on the reverse strand, counting down.
CCTGGATTGGAAGGATCAACACTGTGAAAATGACAATACTTCCCAAGGTTATCTACAAATTCAATGCGATACCTATCAACATTCCAGCCTCATTCCTCAAGGAAATAGAAGAGGCAATCCAAAAATTCATATGGAACAATAAAAGACCAGAATAGCAAAAATGATCCTCAATAGAAAGAACAGTGCTGGAGGAACATCAATACCAAATTTCAAACTCTACTACAAAGCCATAGTAATCAAAATAGCTTGGTACTGACACAAGAAGAGACCTCAGGACCAATGGAATAGAACTGAAATCTCAGAAATGAACCCACAGACCAATAGCCACCTAATCTTGGTAAGGGAGCTAAAAAGTAGAATGGAAGAAAGACAGACTCTTCAGTAAATGGTGCTGGCAAAATTGGTTAATCACTTGTAGAAAACTAAAGCTAGATCCTTATATATAACTCTGCACCAGAATCAACTCCAAATGGTCCAAAGACCTCGGAGTCAAAGCAGACACCCTGAAAACATTACAGGACAGAATAGGAGAAACCTTAAGTCTCCTTGACACAGCCCCAAATTTTCTTAATAGAGGCCCAGAAACACAACAAATCAAAGAAAGTTTGGAAAAATGGGATTGCATGAAATTTTAGAGCTTTTGCATGACAAAGCACATAGCTAGCAAGATCAATTGAAAGCCCATGGATTGGGAGAAGACCTTCACTAGCCACACAGTGGACAAGGGTCTCATATCTAAAATATACTGGAACTCAAAAAATTAAATGCATCACCAACAAATCCTCATAGAGTTTTGAATAACTATATTTATTATACTTTTGATATCCTTTGACATGAATCAGAGGATACATCCTTCTTCAGAACAAATATATACACATTAAAACAAATACAATAACATTAATAATCATGATTGCTGAACCATAACTTGGTTACAGTTGGTACTGCAATCCAGGTGTGGTGATATATATTTATAATACCAGCTATCATGGGATTCTGCAGCAACCTGAGCTAACTTGATGCTGCCTGGAAAAAAAATTTGATATCAGATTAGCTAAAAAATTATGACAAATTTAATAAGTTATCAATTAGTCCAGACCCAAACTTCACAGTTGTCCAAAGTTTCTTATTGGACATATAATTTTTCTTTCACTTTCCTTTTACATGTTGATTCTTTCATGTATCATGTTATCTTTTCACAGTATTCAAATTTTATATTTTGTTTTCACGGTATTCAAATTTTATATTTTGAATGATTTTTTCTTTTTTTATTTAGTTTTTTATTGTGAAAATACTGTACAGAGGGGTTACAATTACATGGGCAAGACTTTTTTTCATATTTCTTGTTCCATATAAATTGTGAAATATATCCAGCTAAGAAATTACTGAGAATTGAAATATTCCATGCATGATATCCAGTGTTAAGGATGATTTCTGCTTTAACAATACTATGTGGAGGGCATTTGATTATGAACTTTGTTGAAGAATTTTTTTTTTCTGAAAGCCCCTTTTAAAAGAATTCTATTTCCAAAACTCCCATAGATTGACCTGAAAGAGAAATATTAAATATTGTGAGTAAAGTGCTTAAATCTGGGAAACATGAAAATAATTTAATTTCTTTCTAAAATAGTGATCAATATGATAAAAAATGATGATTTGGTCATGAAGCAAAATTATCCTAGGGAGACTAATTGAGACCCCTGAATGGAGTTACACAACTTGATATATTTGGATTGTGTATTTGATACTCAATAGGAGGAAGTTCAGATGGAACTGTAGTCAGTCTCCAAGGTTTAAACTCTGTAGTTGTGGCAGAGAAAATGATACCTAAATATTAAATCTATGGTGATATTAGTATCTTATCATTAATTTAAAACTTCGTTCATCGAGTAATTGAAAGTAAAAAAAAATAGCAAAAAATCAGACATTGTGCTTTGAACAATGAAGAAGTAATAGTTTTCATGCCCTGGTGAGTCACTGGGCAGTCTTGTTTACAGCCTAAAAATTTAGTTTGATTATAAGACATGTATATTTGCTTTGAGCTGGACTCGTTATTCATATGTCTTTGTACATTTAAGACTTTCAGACTTTCCCTCATATTCTTACTGTTTTGTTTTCTCACATTTTATGTCTGATTTTTTAATTTTACAAGTACCAGGTACTTTCTGCTCCAGTCTTTTTGAGATGGAAAAAGGGCTGATTATTATTCTCTGCCCAGACAATAGATATGAAGTCTGGATGGAATCAGGTCATAGCAAAGCTTTTTATATTATAGCTTTTACAAAATGTATGCCTTCCAAAGTTTGGAAAGCCAATTAAATTGAATCCATCTTATTTTCACAGCCTGGATAGTGTTTGGTGAACCAGATGATTTACAGAATGAATTTCTGGTCTCTTAATTCCTGTAAGTTTTTATTCCTGATATTATAACATGAATATTTGAGAATAGTACCCAAATGCAGCATTGTAGTTGAATATTCCATAATACCACTAGCTAAGTGAAAATCTACACAGTATGATAGTGAAAAATGGCTGATCAGAAAAAAGTAACACTAAGACACTACTACAATATGAATGTTTGTGTCTCATTTAACTATCCACTGAAATTCTAAAGCTCAAGGTGATGGAATTAGAAGGTAGCTCACTAAGAAGACAATCAGGTTAAATTGCCTATAAATGTCATTAGAGAAGGAGACATTATAACGTATTAAAATCAAGAGAGTACTTGGTGAATATATTAAATGTATGTCTAATAAATTTGAAAATGTTGAGGAAATGGAATCTTTTCCTAGATACACGACCTACCAAAATTGAACCAAGAGACTCAACCAAAATTGAAAAAAATAAGGACCAATGAAATTGAATCCATCTTTTCTTAGATGGATTCACTTCTGAATTCCACCAGCCTTTAGAAAATTAATAATAATATTCCTCAAATTATTCCCAAAACACTCCATTGTGAATGGATATGATTGAAGTATACTTTAAGCATTTTCATACATATCCTTTGAAAGAACTAAAAATACTAGCATTCCTTGTTTTGGGCTAATAGTCCTTCTGGAAGCAGTCATATTGTAAGGAAGCAGAAATCATTTTATATAGAAATCAACATGAAGAAAAAATCCAAATCTCCAGACAGTAAATTGGCTTAGCTTTTATCTTAGAGCAAGAACTAAACTCTAAACATAAGCAGGCCTCTTGGAAATGAGATCTCCAGTTTTACCAAAATTGAGAGAGTACTTAAAACTCTTTACCAGTTCCAATTGAAATGACACGAGTTTTTTCTTCCTCTCTTCCTTCTTTCTTCCCCCCTCCCTCCCTCCCTCCTTCCTTTCCTTCCTACCTTCACTCTCTCCCTCCTTTTCTTCTTCCTTCCTTCTCCCTCTTTCCTTTCTTCCTATTGAATTTTCAATGTTAATGTAATCATAGATTAATGAAACAGTATAAAGAGAAATTTGAAAGAGACCAGTGACAAAGTTATTCACATATCATTAAAGTAAAAAAAAATATTCAGAAAAACAATATACCAAAAACACAGAAAAGAGAAAGTGGTCAGAAAGAGAGGTAGTGATGATTCATTTAGATGTTCTACTAATTTAATAAGTCATCTATCTGGAAGAAAATAAATTTAGGTTTGAAGACGTGATCAATAAAAACTAAAATAAGGTGATTCTGAGAAGAAGAGAAATTTAGAGAAAATAGCAGACATTCACAAATTGGTTTGTTTACCTATGCCTTCTGTTCACACATAAGGAACACAAATTATGATTTATGAGCGACAGAAGGTTGCTTTACATTTCTACACAAGGCTCTCCTGGAGTCAATCTGGCCTTACAGGAAAATGATGTAGCAAATGCCCTGAAACATTATCACATCAGCGTGTGACAGACCTGCACCAGAACACACACTGACAGTCCTGCCACTAATAAGAGAGTGGAATGCTGAGAGAGAACATCTTTCTTTACTCACCGATGCACACAGAAATCTGAAGTGAGAGATTTATAGTTTCCTTTTCATGAAAATTCCTTTAAATGAGAGCTAAATTCTCTAAGAACACACAGTTCTGCCTCCAATATATTCAAAACAATTTACTTAAAATTACAATTTGTTTTGTAAATGTAATAGTATTATAAAAATGTATATGACCCTTCAACACACCTGAAGGTAAAATCTGTTCTATTAAGCAAATAATTGTCTCAGTAATGTAGCCCAAAATATGGAAAAGAAGACATGATACATATTTACAAAGTAAGAAACTTTGCTAAATGTTCCTTTTAATCACTGAAAGTGATAAAACATAGAAGCATTAATGTGAGACTTAAAACTATATAGATTAGGGGAAACTTTAAAATGTACTGTGGAATTAAAAAAGAATATTTAGACAAGCATTGAAAGCAAGACTTTTAATATTCAAAACAAGTATTAAAATCAAAATATTACTATGTTGATTGTATGGAAAACTTGGGTAGGAAAATGTGTTGCAAGTCTTTTTAAAGAAATTATTCTGTCCGCAATTCTTAGACCTCTTTCTGTTTCATGTATTCTTTTACAGACATTGGACTGCATGAGAAGAGGTTGAACACACAGGTAAAGAAATCCATCAATATTTAAGATTAGTTGTCTAAAAGTATATCTGAATTTGTTTCTCTGTTGATTTCTCTCCCTTCCTCCCTCCCTCCCTTCCTTCCTGTCTTTTTGTGGTTGTAATACTAAAGTTGGAACTCAGGTATTTGTATTTTCTAAGAAAAAGAAAGAAAGAGGGAAAGAAAGGAAAGAAAGAAAGAAAGGAATGAAGAAAGGGAGAAAGAGAAAGGAAGAAAGAAAGAAAGAAAGAAAGAAAGAAAGAAAGAAAGAAAGAAAGAAAGAAAGAAAGAAAGAAAGAAAGAAAGAAAAAGAAAGAGCCTACCTCTCTTTTAAGCTATACACCCAGATCTTTTCAAAATGGTTATTTAGTGAAAGGGATAAGACTTTTGCCAGGACACCCTGTATTGCAATCATTCTATTTACAAACACTAATATAGGCTATAAAATATTTAATTTCAGAACATTCAATTCATAACAACATATCAGATAAAAATGGTTTGTGTCATATCTTACCAATTGTACACGAGCAAAATATTTGAAGGTTGATATTCATTCACCTATCTGACTATCATCTATGTTGTGTAATGGTCATATGTAACATTGTGCTAACAATAATAGAAAACAGAAGAGAATTAAGTAAGCTACTTAGAGTCTCTCTTTGCATTGTGCTATGTCTTTGAATATTTTCACCCATGCTTTTCTTCCCAGCTTTACAAATGACTGCGTTATAATTCAGTGAGATATCAGTCAATTTTAGAGCTCTAGATTATTCCAAATTGTAGCAGACTTACGTGTCTATGTGTATGACAATTAAATGAAATCCCGAGAGAAATTGATTATAACCCAGTCTAGGAAGGTAGTAGCAGTTATTGCTATGATGCTTTTTCATATTTTTCTTGTCATTTCTGTTGGGCAATGAAGACTTAAATTTATCCTTTTCAGATCAGATATTATTATTTCTGTACACATATATTTTTATAATTGAAATGACCTTGGTCATTCTTTTTTCCAAATTTTGTCCCTCCCTGCCTCCCCTCTCTCTTCCCCCTTTCTCTGTCTCTCACCATTACTCAGTTAGAGTAATTCTTTGATATCTGGGTTATTTAGCATTTTTGATGGTACTTTATCCATTTACCTCTTTAGAGCCTTGTGATACTTTAAATTTTGTATGTGCATTACATTTGTTTCTTTTTTTACAAATACTATTTAACTATACATAAATGTGTTTTTAATACTGTATATAAAATTAGATCTATCTTATACCTGCTTTTAGTTTGTCAGGATATTTAGACTGATGATACAAATGTTTGCTATTTTTCTGTACTTAAATCCACGGGATTATTTTTTGACAAAAAAATGTTAGTTTCAGGTCTTCCATTTTATTTCTATTCTATTAGGTAATTATTACCATTGTAATTTCTTCTTATTAATTTGTTTGTAGTTAAGACATCTTAGCTAAATGTATTTATTGTTATTTTCTGAAGACAACCTGGAGTGTTTTCCTGAGAGAGAATTCAATTTAGAGTGTCAGTATTTATGTTTAAATAGCATATTTTTATTTCCTTCAAAATACAATAGAAGCCAAATGACTATATTATGCGGAAATTAGTGTATCTTTTGACTCACCACTTGTCCATTTATTATGGTAATAAAAATTGTATAATGAAAAAGCATAAATATAACATAATAGTTAAATATTCTACATTCTAATTATCCTACCTCATATATTTTTAGAATCTAGTATTTAAAAATACACAAAGATAATATTTTCTAAAAAACAATTGCTCTATAAAAGTTAGGCCTTTTTATATATGTACCAGGTGTACAGTTTTCCCTTCTTGGCAACTGTACTGGTTGAGAAAAAAATGCTAAACATTATTTTTCTGACTTTTCCATTTCTCATAGTATAGGTGCATGTTAGCCACACTTTTAGGGCTATTGTTAATGCAACCATGCTAGGATATCTTCAGCTGATGTGGTTGGTGACCTACTCTGACGTTTCCGGCTTCTTGCTTGTTTAAATAAATTCAAGCGATACAAAAGGATAATTTCATTCCACTAAGTTTTCTAAATACTCTAAACCCATGAGCTAGGATTTCATATTAGATTCTGCTTAGGAGTTACTATGGCCACCTCTGTCTGTCTTTCATGGGTTTCGTGTGGAAGAAAATCAAACATCTGATATCCAACATTTGTTTCCCAATATTATCTGCCAGGATTGTATTTCAGAAAGAGTCTACTGTGAAGTACTGATATTCAGTTCATATGTTATAGACTCTGTTTTCTGAAAACTAACTGCATGGTATATAGAAAGGACTGATCAGTTTCTAACACTCCATAAAATTTCTTAATGCAGCGATAGTAGAAGTGGTTTTGAACGTGCTAAATATTCCCACAACAGTGATTATTGTCCTGCATTTTTGTATTTTTCCAAATACAAGCCATCTTCTTCTTGGGAGTAAATTTGTTCAAAAGTCCCTTTAACTGTCAAGTGTGACATTTTTCCAGATTATGTGACATTGAGTTCATTCAAATAGCAGCTCTATCTCCACCCTTAATACAGAAGGAAGATAAAACATACACTATACACCACCTTCAGGATTTGTAATATTCAGTTGTATTGACTCTATGGCAAGCAAGAGTCTGAGCTATAAGGCAACTTGCCGATGTGATGGCTAGTGGATAATGTTGTTTGCTTGTTTGGTTTTAACCACTACTTCTAGTTTGATTTGTGTAAATGAGTTAAATAAACTCACACCTTGAAAGACAATGCTTTCTTGACTAGAATCCATATTTCTTCTTTGCTAACAATCTTCAACAAAAGCATAACCAAGACCTCCATGTAATTTAATGTGTAAATGGTGAAATAAATTCTCTACCTCCTCTTCAGTAATTGGTCATTGATATTGGCAAATAAGCACCAAGATTTCAGTATGTCATGACTATTATATTAATGAAAAAGGTCTCAGAAACTCATTACAACTCTGATAACAAGGAATGATCTTTTCCTCAACCATATTTTGTAGTTCATATCTTTTATATATTGTGTTTACACGTTAATTTTATTGTAGAGTTCAAGGAAGTGAAATTTTATATTTCTAGTGTAAATGAATTATATTGTCAATTAATTTTTCTGCATGACTTTTCAAATAATGTGTTAGTTTCATTCCAAAGAAAATGTATTTGCAGTCTCATGGGAACTATTGATGTTATTCTTAGATTTATGATCACAGGAAGAGGAGCAAATGCTAAATATTCTATAGTATCACAAAGTACCTCTAACTCATATTGAAACAGATCTTGCTATAAATCTACCACTACATAATTTTAAAAAATATGTTAGTGCATTATTCCACACTTCAAATGAGTCATATTTATTTGCCACCTGAATTATTAGAAATTACTTTTGAGAATGCAAGAATGCTTAAAATATGATTAAGGAAAATGTCTCTAAAATCTAAAATATTTTGCCTATTTCTTTCTTCTGTGCTAAATCATATTATACTTGTATGATAACTTCATACTAAATATATTTAAATATATTAACCTTTTGTTCAAGGTGGTCTTGTTTTTATTTTCTCTATAATCTACATTCAGATAAGAATATACACAAATTAATAGGAGACGAGGCTGAAAATTTATTCAGTTTTGGTTTAAGAAAAAGACAAACATTTGAATTGGATAATAAGTAAAACAAATTTTATAAGTTTTCGAACATTGATAAATTGGTTCCATTGACTTTTAAATCTATCACATAAATACATTGATCTTTTATTCTCAGTAAAAAAAAATTTGTTTACAATTTTGCTTTTAAAATACAGTTTAGAAAACATTAAAAAATTTACAGCATTACCCCCTTTGAGTTCTCAAAGAATGAGTATAGGCAACGATTTTGAATCATATTAATATAATTTTATTACTACTTGACATATGGTAATTACATGTTTTCCATGTACAATCATCTGATCAGGGTAATTAGTATATATAAGATGTTCCTTTTATGCTGTGTATATTCAAAATCCACTCCATTAAGCACTTTAAGTGTTCAATTAATTATTGTCATCTATCGTCACCTTACTATGCATAAAATACTAGATGTTATTACAATTTTACATATTTTATAAAGAAATAAAGTAGGTTATTAAGAACAAATGGTGAAGTTAGAGATCTATATACTCATTCAGAATCTAGAAAAGTCAAGGAAAAATGTCTTTAAATTTATCATGGACTTTAAAGACTTATTCATTTTTATATTGTTTATTTTTTTTGCCTACTTCTCTTTATCTTAGGTAATGGAATTAGTGTCATATAAATTTACAATTATGATTAGGAAGCCCAGTGACATAATATTTCTGAGGTGATATGTCCCATTATATATGTACATTTTTAACAATCTATTAGTAGAGAATTTATCAGAAAAATATCAGTGTAGGAACAGAGAATATCATAGTGGATGCTACTGACCAAGAAACCTCCAAAAACAAGTTTACTTAACCATGTCTTTAATTCTTCAACAAATGTTGGAGAATTGTTTTAGATGAACTGACATTCCTCAAAAAAGTATCAGAGTCATAGCATTTTAAAATAATTACTTCACTATTTCATATACACATAGTCCTTACATACATTGCATATATGCATAGTATCTCTCTGAATACATTTAGCACAAAATACATATGTACATATTTTGAAGTTTTCTAGAACACTTCTAGAATACCATGTAAAATATATTGATTAATTTTTATTTGTGTATTTGCATGTAGCTCCTTATAATGTAATTCTTCTTAGCATGTCTTGATGGAAATTTAGTGAATTTAGTAAGTATCTTAGAATAGTATCTTTAAAATCCCCCTACAGACCAGAGCTACATAAGTAGTCTAATAGACACATATACCATTTTCAATTTCATATTCTGGAGTACTTACATATTTTTTTTTCATTCACTTAATACACTAGTTTCATAGCTTTTGTATTATCCTCAGGCATTTCTTATTCTATTTCAGAGTTTTGTAAAAACTTTCCAATAATAAATGTGCAATTACTGTTGCGTTGGTTATCAGACATTCTATTGTTTCCATTTGTACATTTAAATAAGTAAATGTAATATGTAAATGAAAATATATTTTCAAACTATAATTTTATATTATTATTATTATTATTATATTATATTATTTGTATTAAGTTGTTGTACAGAGGGGTTACCATTTCATGAGTCCTGTACTGAGTGCCATTTTTTGATTATGTATTCCCTTCCTTGAATATAAATTTTTGATTTTCCATTCAGACCATATTATATTCACATTGGGGGAATATAAAGCACAAGATTATAAGGGTTTTCCTTAATTTATATCCCAATTAAGAATTAGTCGCATAATTATTATTTTATGAATAAATTTAGTTGCACCCTGTTTAATCTCACTCAGCATGCTTACCACTACTTGTAAATGAGAAAAAGTTTAGACTCGTGTCCTGTTATCTTTTCATTTATTCAAGAACTTTTCAATCATCTTTGCAACACTTGACTACTGGCCTTTATATGACTTTTCAGGCTTAAAATAAGTGTACCTTGATTACTAAATGAAAGTTAACAAAACTATCTGCTTCTAAACTTTAAAAATGACATACATTTAGTATAATAAATGATATGAATTTTACTCTTAGATTTAAGACAAAACTTGAATAACCTTCACCTTTCATGGCATTTATTTAAATTTATAAATTTGCTTTAATTGAATTGTGAAAATTTTTCGTGAAAAATTTAGGGTCAAATTTAGAACATGTTATAAGAATTATTCCTTTTATCTCATTTAGTATTCTTAATTGACTTCAGGTTTATCCATAATATAATGAAACATGAGAGTATTTCTTTTATTAAAGACAAAATGATATTCTATGTGCATGTGCCATAATTTCTTTATTTATCCTTCTTTTGATGGACACTTAGATTGACTCCATATGTTGCCTGTGGTGAGTAATACAGCAATGAACAGGAGGAGCATATGTCTCTGATATATTAATTTGACTTCCTTTGGATTCAGGAGTAGGATTTCATAGCGATACAGTTCATTCCATTTTTAGATGGTTTAAAAGTTTCCTTACCATTTTCTAGAATGGCTAACCTAACGTTATTCATAATTATAATATTTAGTAATAACAAATATTTCTTATTAAATATTAGTAAAGGTTAGCATGTCCATTAAATATATACATATTATTTTAACTTGATTGATTCAGGACTGTGTTTACTTTTTACTTAATACTCGCTTTAAGATTCTTAGATTGACTCTATTTCCCTACTTATTTTTACTGGAACAGAGCCTGACATTCAGTATTCCTTACCATTCCAGCAGTCATGGTCACTTTTGCTTGAGAATCAATGTTAGATAGATTTGACTCTAGTTTTCACTTATGGCATACTTATTCCCTCACAGGTAGTATAATTTCCCAGAGGAAAGGATCTATAAATTTCTGAGAATCAGGACATGTTACTTCTATAACATCCAATCAGAACAAACTGTTCACTGATAATAATTATTTCAATTTCTTTTCTATGGACATGTAACTTCAGAACTTACTCTTCTTGAAAATACACAATATTCACATTTAATTTCTTAGACTAGAAATGCTTATACATTTTTGACTTATGAATTAATGTAAAGGGTCAGTATAAGTGAAGACATTTACCTGAATTACAGAAAAGAACAAAAATAATTGGCAGTGGTGGTAAACTTTCAATAAATCTGAAAGTGATACCAGAAATTAAAAGAAATTAACTTACATTTTAGAATTTTTTTCATAGGGAATCACTGTTTTCTTACAATTTAATTTTGCCCAAATGATGTTTGGCTAAATAGAATATTTTAGATGAATTAAATGTATTTAAAATATTGGAAAACTTGGTTTGAGATACAGCTCTATCAAATAATAAATGTGCATATTGTATACCAAAAACTAATGCCATAATAATAATAATATCATGTTCAAAACCAAAAACTAATGCCATAATAATAATAATACCATGTTCAAGATATACTAATTTTTTGTAATGAGTAAGTTCATTCCTCTAACAACCTAGCAAGTTAGATTTTATTCTTACATTCTTGTCTGAAAATGCAAACTATATAGATGACACAAAAATTAACATCTTGTGAAATTACACGTTATTTAGTGACAAAGGATTTTCAGAGATGATGGTTTAATGTAGAAAGCATGTTTTAAAAATTGCCTCTGAAAAAAAATCACAAAAATTTCTAGGATTTCTACCCTAAAATCCTAGAAAATTGCAGCCAGGACAGAAGAATGTAAGACTCTTATCTCCAAGTAATCAACAAAAAGCTAGTGGCATTGTTCATCAAATGATACAGTGCTAGCCTTAAGCAAAAAAGCCCAGCCCCCAGAAATTGAGTTCAACCCTCAGGACCAGAATAAATCCTTATACACAGAATCATATTGAAATCAACAATAAAAGAAATCATTGTTGATTGTTGAAAGTAGTTTATTTGTATTTGTAATTATATGAGAAGTAAATGTTTAGAATCTGTTGCCAATATTGAGTCATTTACAATGTATTTAATTCTTTATAAAACAGTAAAAATTATATTTCTCATCTAGCAATGTCTGCGAACTCCTAAATTTCCCAGATGACATTATCTCCTCACATTCTCACATTTTTTGTATGTTTTTATTGTAAAAATGCTGTGCAGAGGGGTTACAGTTACATGAGCAAGGTAATGAGTGCATTTCCTATTGAGCATTTTTTCCTTTCAAGACAATTCTTAGATCATACAATTGACTAAGACTATCCATGGGAAAAAGTGTACTCTTTGTTGGGCATGAGACATTCACACAGCATGGAAATGACTCTTTCTGTTTTGAGAAAGACATTCACTATTGTCTAAAGTATCAGACAATGAACATTTTATTAGATTAGGACAGCTTCAGCGACACTAGCTAACATTAAGACCAGGTAAACACATACAAAATAGTGCTTATAAATTTGTTATTACTTTTCTTTATTGTTTGTTGTTAAGAAATGAAATTGAATACGTCACTTCTTCAACATATAACTCAATATACATAACACTATAAACAATGAAATCCTCAAGAGGAAAGGCAACCGAAAGTATATAATACTGTAACTTTGGTTTAAGTTCTTTTCAACTTAATGGCAAAACCTTCAAGAAGTTTTCATCATCTCTGTGTCCCAAAATATATTATAAGATCTAACAATTAGTGGTCATATGATAAGTATATTTCTATGAATAAAATACAAAAAATGAAATATAATACGTGTAATCTGTTTTAGTTTAAATAGCCGAATGATCTTTCACAAATGTGTGCTGAGAGTCAATCCTTCCTTTAATTTTTTCTCTCTGAAACTAATCAGTAAACTCATGAGAATTTACTAAGCATGGAACAAGTATTCTGTATTTCAATTCATTTAATATAAAAAGTAATTTTTGACAGGTTTGAGAATTCAATAATATATTGCTTGACTGTTAAAACAGTAATGTCAGTATAAAGTAATATATAATTAGATGCTATTTTTGGTGGTGTTAGGAAACAAGGAATAACATTAACATCAGTAAACTGATGAGAAAAATAATAGCTTTCTTATATTAATTTTTAATGTATTATGCCATGTCACATGCATTTTCTATAAGCTTTTCCACATTTATTATGTATAATAGTTCTCAAATTTGAAAAAAATAGAATTATAATTTTGTGTGTAATACAAGGTAAATTACACATCATGAATTATATTTCAAAGAATTATTTATAATTTCATATGTGTATAAGCCCATCATGGTTGTCCCCTTTTCCTAATAAATGCTTCTTCTCTATTTTCTAGAGTTGCTTGGCTAAATGCTAGATTCAGTCAATCACTGGTGCTGATGTAGATGACACAATGAACAAGTTTTATTTAACAATTTAAAATATTATGGAAACCACAAGCAAGGCCATACTGAAACTACCAGCACAACCATGATCACTGCAGAATTATTTGCCATAGCTAAGTTATAGAATCAACCCAAATGCCTCTCTGTGGATGAATGGATCAAGAAGAGGAGGTATATATACATAATGGAGTTCTATCCTTCCAATAGAAAGAATAACATTGCCCCATTCATAAGGAAATGGAAAGACCTGGAAAAAATATATTAAGTGGAGCAAGCCTGGGCCAAAGAAAAGTAGTTTGCATGGTTTCCCTCATTTGTAATAACTAGAATATGTTTATGATATTCTTCACAGGTGATCACAATAGCCCGATTTCCAAGTGCATAGGACCATATATAATGAAGCATATCAAAATGAACTCCAAGAATTGGACACAAGAGGTTCTTATTACATCCTGCATGTAGTTAATATATATGTACATATTTTTTATTTTAGTTTTATGTACTCCTTGTCTTGTATATAAATTCATCTAATCTGGGCGCCAGTGGCTCACGCCTGTAATTCTAGCTACTCAGGAGGCTGAGATCTGAGGATAATGGTTCAAAGCCAGCCCGAGCAGGAAAGTCCATGAGACTCTTATCTCCAATAAACCACCATGAAACCGGAAGTAGAACTGTGGTGGTAGAGCCTGAGCTGAAGAAAGAAAGAAAAGTTTTACTGTATTTGATGTTGGTATGATTTGGGGAGGGGAAGGGAAAAAACAAATTGTTTAAATAGGGATACAGGTGGACCCATTGCAACAATGAAATGTACAAGACTCTATGTGGAAACGAACTTTACAATTTAGGTGGGGGTGTGAGGGTTTGGGGGTGTCCATGTGGGTGTGGTGTGTAGCTGAGGAGGGAAGGGATGTTAAGGGAAAGACAAAGGAGGAGTCAACAATGCTTGAAAAGAAATGTACTCATTACCTTGCTCATGCAACTGTAACCCCTCTGTACAGTATTTTCACAATAAAAAACTTAATTAAAAAAAGAAAAGTTCATCTGTGGAAGGGAAGGAGAATCACAGAAACAGTAAGACAAAGGATGAACCAATACAACAATGATACTCACCAGTCACTATGTTGGAAATGAACTATATAACTTTGGGGAAAGGAGAGTAGGGAGTGTGTAACAGTGTTTAAAAAGAAATGAATTCATTACCTTACTTATGTTCATCACTTTTCCAAAGATCTAAAAATTATAGCTCAATTGCTATGTACGTATGACCGTACAAGAAGATGCCAAGTGAAATGAACTCCAAACACGGACACAAGAAGTTTTTCTTAGTTGTTGTTCTCAATGTACTTCATTATTTCTTTCTTCTTTTGTGTTTTTCCCCCTAGGGTTTATTCCCCCATTGTTACTGAGTTCAATTTTGGTACCCTGGGCATTGTATATATGTTTATCTGAACTAGGGAAGTTAAATGGAACAACAAAATGGTGAGACAAAGGACAAAGAGGGGAACCAATGTAACAGCGATACTCACAAGATAATATGTGGGAAATGATCTGTACAACTTGAGGGGGATTGGGAGAAGGGAAAGAGTGAGGAAAATGAGGGAAGCAGTAGCAAGTTAGACAAGAAATGTGATCACTACCTTACTTAAGTAATTATAACCCCTTTGTATATCACCTTGCCAATAACATTTTTAAAAATATGTAAACTACAATAATATATGTATAGTTAACACAGTCTCATTGTCTCATTTAACAATCTGAAGAACATCTCATCAGTCTATGTGGATTACTGAAAACTCAATGTTACATTAGGATTTTTTTGTATTCCATTGTATACATAACCTGAATGTGATTTTATAGATGTTTTAGATAACTCTTTTTGTGTTGTTGTTGTTGGTCATGGAGATTGAACTCTGGGCCTGACGCTGTCCCTTAGCTCTTCAGCTAAAGGCTAGTGCTCTACCACTTGAGTCATTGAGCCACTTACGATTTTCTGGGTGATTTATTGAACATAAGAATCTCACAGACTTTCCTGCCTGGCTTGGCTTTGAACCATGAACCTCAGATCTCAGCCTCCTGAGTATCTAAGATTATAGGCATGAGCCACTGGTGCCCGATATGTTTTACATAATTCTATACATAATTTTTATGCAATTCTATAGTTCATTTTTCTATAGCTATATAATTTGCATATAACTGATGATAATTATTTTTGGATAACTTTTCTGCATACATTTCCTCTATAATCAGAACAAGACAAGGATGTTGACTCTCACCACTCCTCTTCAGTAGTTTTGGAATACCAGCCAGAGCAATAAAGAGACAAACATAAACAGGATCGAATAGTGAAAGAAGAAATAATACTCTCCCTCTTTGCAGATGACATAATCCTGTATCTAAACTACCCATAGACTGTTCTAATAAGTTACTTGAGCTGATCTGAAA
Organism: Dipodomys spectabilis; assembly: GCF_019054845.1. Classification (NCBI taxonomy): domain Eukaryota; kingdom Metazoa; phylum Chordata; class Mammalia; order Rodentia; family Heteromyidae; genus Dipodomys; species Dipodomys spectabilis. The sequence continues at coordinate 1,619,252 of NW_024870720.1, read as the reverse complement.
CTTTGGCAAAATAGTAGAGAATAAAATTAACCCACTAAAATTAGTAGCTTTTCTACATGCCAACAATGAGAAAAGTGAGGTTCACATCAGGAAAGCAACCATTTTTGTACTAGCCTTAAAAACATCCTAGGAATTGGGCTGGGAAGGTGGCTCAGTGGTAGAGTGCTTGCCTTGCATGCCTGAGGCCCTGGGTTTGATTCCTCAACACCACATAAGAAAAAAGCCAGAAGTGGCGCTGTGGCTCAAGTGGTAGAGCGCTAGACTTGAGCTGAAGAGCTGAGGGACAGCGCCCAGGCCCAGAGTTCAGGCCCCACGACCGGACCAAAAAAAAAAAAAAAATCCTAGGAATTAACCAAAGATGTGAAGGACTTCTATGATGAAAACCTTAAAAACCTGAAAAAGGAAATTAAAGCACATTTAAGGGAGTTGAAAACTTTCTATGCTCTTGGATTGAGAAGATTAACATTGTGAAAATGGCAGTACTACCCAAAGGTAACTCCAAATTCAATGCAATACCCATCAGGATCCCAAGAAGATTCTTTAATGAAATAGAAGCAAGGCAAAAATTCATATGGAAAAATAGAAGACCCTACATAGTGAGAACAACCGTTAGCAGAAAAAAGAGTGCTGGGGAAATATCAGTATCAAATTTCAAACATTATTATAAGACCATAGTTATTTTTTAAAAAACAGTTTAAGAAATGCAAATCAAAACAACATTAAGATACCACCTCACCCCAGTTAGAATGGCAAAAATCAAGAACTCTAATAACAACAGATGCTGGAGGGGATGTGGACAGAAGGGAACACTACTGCATTGTTGGTGGGAGTGTAAATTTGTTCAACCACTTTGGAAAGTAGTATGGAGGTTCTTCAAAAGACTCCACATAGAGCTCCCCTATGACCCAGCAATCCCACTTTTGGGCATTTACCCAAATGATCACAAACAAGACCATACTAAAGCTACCAGCACAACTATGTTTATTGCAGCATTATTTACTATAGCTAAGATATGGAACCAATCCAGATGCCCCTCAGTAGATGAATGGATCAAGAAAATGTGGTATATATACACAATGGAATTCTATGCCTCCATCAGAAAGAATGACATTGCCCCATTTGTTAGGAAATGGAAAGACTTGGAAAAAATTTTATTAAGTGAAGTAAGCCAGGCCCAAAGAAACATGGGTCCCATGGTTTCCCTTATTTGCAATATTTAGTATATATAAGAGTCAAGCAGAAAGGGTCAGATAAGATGATGTTAGGAAAATGAACCCTAAGATATGTATTTAAATGTTTTTTTCTTTCATGCATTTGTTTCTAATGCATTTATAAGATTATTTCTTTGTTGCTTTGTATGTCCCTCCCCAACATTATAAGCCCTGATTTCACTGTATTTGATGTCGGTATAATTTGTGGAGGGGAAGGGGAAAAACAAGTCGTTTAAATAAGGATACAGGTGGACCCATGGCAACAATGAGAAGTACAAGTTGTCATGTCGAAAATGAACTTTTACAACTTTGGTGGGGGGGGGGGGGAGGATTGGGTGGGGGCACGGGGGAGGCTGGGAAGGGATGGGAAGGGGAAACAAAGGAGGAGGCTACAATGCTTGATAAGAAATGCTCTCATTATTTTGCCCATGTAATTGTAACCCCTCTGTACAGTATTTTCACAATAAAAAAAACAGTTTGGTACTGGCATATAAACAAGCCTGGACCAATGGAATAGAATTGAAGATCGTGACATGATTCCACAGACCCATGCCCACATCAGCTTTGATAAGGGAACCAGAATTATCACATGGAAGAAAGACAGGCTCTTCAACAAATGGTGTCAGCAGAATTGGCTATAAATGTGTAGAAAAATGAAAGTGGATCCTTATATATCACCTTGCACCAGAACCAATGCCAGATGGGTCAAAAACATTGAGGTAAAGACAGATACCCTGAGGATATTACAGGAAGAGATAAGGGAAACAGTAGGGCTTCTTGGCACAGGTCAAAACTTCCCAAATAAAGATCCAGAAATAACAAATCAAAGAAAGACTGGATAAATGGGAACTTCAGAACTTCTGCATGGCAAAGGATACAGCTAGCAAGATAATGGAAAAACTTAAGGTTGGGAGAAGCCCTTAATAGCGATACAACAGACAAGGACCTCATATCAAAAACATAATTAGACCTCAAAAAAATTCCTCCCCCTCAAATGCTCTTCAAAGAAACAACCACCTCATTAATAAGTGGGGTAAAGATTAAAAAAGAGACTTTTCTGGAGAGGAAATAGAATGATCGTTAGACACAAAGAAATATTCAGCATCTCTGGCCATAAAAGAAATGTAAATCAAAATGACATTGAAATTCCACCTCACCTCAGTTAGAATGGCCACTATCCAGAAAACAAAGAATTTCAGATGCTGGCTAGGATGTGGCCAAAAGGGAATACTACTATGCTGTTGTGGGATTGTAAACTGGTTCAAACACTCGGGAAAGCAGTCTGAAGGTTCTTCAAAAGACTAAACATACAGCTCCCCTATGACCCTGCAATCCCATCCCTGGGAATTTACCCAAATGATCACAAACAAGACCACACTAAAGCTTCCAGAATAACTTTGATCATTGCAGCATTATTTACCGTACCTAAGATATGGAACCAACCCAGATGCCCCTCAGTAGATGAATGGATCAGAAAGATGTGGTATATATACACAATGGAATTCTATGCCTCATCAGAAAGAATAACACTGCCACATTCATAAGGAAATGGAAAGACTTGGAAAAAAAAATATTAACTGAAGTAAGCCAGACCCAAAGAAACAGACTCTAGGGTGTCCCTCATTTGTAATAGTTAGTATAAGCCTAGGATAGTCCTAGCAAAGGTTCACAATAGCCCAATGTGACCACATGAAACAATGCTAATTGAAATGATCTACATGATATGGAAACAACAGGTTTTTTGGTGGTTGTTTTGTTTTTCATTCCTTTTACTCTTTTTGTAGAGTACTGTTTGCAGTTCTTTCTTTTGTCTTTAGTTTTTTTTTTTTTTTTCTCTTCTAGTTTATTCCCGCAGTCACAGCTCCTGATTTTGTTACACGTTGTCTTGTAGATGTTTATCTGATTTGGGGAAGGGAAGGGGAATCACAGAAATGGTGGGACAGAGGGTGAACCAATGCAACAGCCATACTCACTAGACACCATGCTATTCCTCAGGATATTCTTCAGACAGATAAGTGAGATCACTATGTGACAAAGGATGAACCATGAAAATGCTTGCAGGAAAATATACGAGTCACGTGTGTACTGCAGCAACCGCAAGGAATCGAATTGAGTGAACAAGAGAATTGATTCCCTCAATTGGGTTGAATATGTATGGAAAATAAACAAAGACAGGTTATGAAGCCTTCTATGATCTACATTTAAGTATGCAGAAAAGGTGAGTATAAATGTAGATATTTATACCCATACTTGATCTCAAGAGCACTTATAGACAATTTACCTACTTGTCTTAAAAAGAAAGGACTTGCATGTTCTGAAACATTGTCTTTTCTTTTTCTGAAATATGCATATAGTCTTAAATTCATTTAAATACAAAAGGAGTCTTTGAAGTATCACAAGAAAAATATTCAGGCACATCGACATCATCTTTAACTTTAATTTCAACTGGATGAAAATACACTATAGGTTAACTATGGCACTCCAACATTCAGAAATAGGTATATCAATTTGGTTTCAGTGTGAATGGTATAATGCATAAAGATTTCCATCATAACTGATATATGGAATCTTATGAAATTTGGAGTGAAATAATCTAGGAATTCAAATACAAGGTTTACAGTCACAAAACACAGGTGAACATACACTAAGATATGAGATGAGAAGAGGACAGGAAGCCTTATGAAAAACTTTTTCATTCTTTTCCCCATTGTAGGTATTTAATACTTGCTATTATAGGAAACACTGCTGATTTGGCTATATGAGTCAGTACCTCCATATGGATTTAAAAGGATAATTTTTATAATTTGCCAGTGAAAGCCTTTCATAATACTGACAATCTGGAAACAACTGTAAGAAAGCATCACTCTAAGTGAAATATGCCAATTCATTTTATGTCTGTTTATATAAGGCTATTAAAAAAGTAAAAAGCCACACTGACACATCTTATATTTATCCTTGTTCTTTCATGCTGATTTCTTCTGACATGAACAAATGTTATATCTAATGCTTAGTGGTTCCTATATAAATAAAATCATACTTCTTGTGTTATCTTTCAATGATAATGCTACAGTAAACCCAAATGATAAAAAGTGAACCTAATAAATTATGATTAGATAAAAATTTGTTTGGAAACATTAAACTTAATTAATTAGAAGAGTAAAAATATTTAATTGTACTAAATATTTTGTTACATCAATGTTCTATAAGTTACCATTAAAAAGAACCCCTAACCAGGTTATAATGGCAAAGATTTATAGACAGTGGTGTTGTATTGTTTAGAAAACACTCTGGAGACTTTGAAATATTTTTCTATACATAATTACATATCAGTATCATTTAGAGGCTAGCAAAAATTCTTTGAGGTCTTGCAAATAGTTCATATGTAGAGAGATTACATTTTGCTAATAAGATGTCATATAAATGTTCATCATAAGAAGATATGCTAGAGAGAAGGGAGACAATAAATACATGATAGTGGTTAGAAGGGAGGACTCCAGACTTTTTACTTGAGAATAACTCCAGGAAAATAATTCTGAGTAAATTCGATAACTTCTCCACTTATACCTGTTTTCTAATCTGTAAAAGGTGTCATGGACCTTTTAGATATGAAATGGATATTTGTTAGAATAGTTTTGCCATATGCTTCCATATAAATTTCTCATTATATCTGAATATGTGATCCAAGATGAATGAAATTCTAAACATGAAGACAAAAATAGATGCCAATATGAAACCTTCTTCTTGAATAAGGAGCAAAGAAGGGGTAAAGGAAAATGATTGAGAGCTTGAATTTGATCAGAAAGTGCATGTATGGAAATATCACAATGGAACACCAGCTTGAACAATTAATGCATTCTAATTAAACAACTCAAAATACTAGAGAGATGCAGCATTACCTTTCCTTAGATAATACCCAAGATTGAAACATATGTACTTACATATCTAAATATATAAAATCTGGCTCTAAAGTGCTGTCACATGTTGTTTTTGCATAGCAGGAAAATCAGTGTCTCTTTATAGAAACCCATGATGCATTCAATTCACTTCTGTATTGCTAAGATTTTAAGATTTCCTATAGATTCTGCCTGATTGTAAAGACTGCTTATCAATAGAGAATAGAAAGTAATGCTATTCTGGCTCATGAGAATCAAGAATGATTTTGTCCATTGGTATGTGGATTAATGTAAAGGCGACAAAAATTATTTATTTTTATGGGAAAATAATAGTATTTTTCCTTGATCGCTCCTTCCTAATCCTGTTTCTTTAATTTCATTTAATGGGTAAGAATTAAAGTTGTATAGATAAAAAGATTAGTATAGAGTAATTAAAGAGTATCGTACTTGGAGGAGAATTGCAAATAGTGGAGATAAAAAAAACACAACAACTGATTTGCACTATTTTGCAATAGTAAAATTGGAAGTACAATAAACCATTTTTTAGAAAAATCACACATTTAGCTCTAGGCAAGATTTCCTTCTATAGGAAGTATTATTTCTAATTCCATAAGAAATCATTCATGGCTGATGATAAGCTGACCATCAAGGACAAATATAAAATGAATTGTTTGCATTTTAGTCCTCACACATTACCTGATGAGTGTTGCTTCATGATAAATTAATTAGTGAGCATGATTTTGTTTCTTAAGGATATAGTATTATAAATTTCATGAATAGTCTCAATGAATAATCTTGTTCTTTATTCTTGGTGTAATGGCACTAAATGTTGTCATAATACTGTTTCAAAGCTTTGTTGTTGAGAGATTAAAATTTCTTTTACTCACAATTACACAAAATAACATATTTCATATAAGTTTAAAAATCTTCTTGCTTACCTAATGAGAATGAATTTCTTACTAGCAAGTGTGTATGTTCTGAGCTATGTCCTGTTCTGGGACAACCAAGTTTCTGATCAACTCAAGTGTATCCCACAATGCTTCCTTCTTTCATATCCTAATCCTCTTGAAGAGTGGCTTGTTCTTTTCTTTAATTTTGAAACAACTTTGATGATAAAGTCAATAAGAGTTATTTGTTATTTGCTTGACATATGAACTTCCAAATACCTGTATGTTGAGAGTAGAACTAATCTCCACCTAATGGAAAAAGAAAATTGGAAATGTTCTTGCAATATACCAATGTTGAATAAGGGTAAATATTTTTGGAAGTTTAGCCTTTCAGTTAAATTTTAAGTTCCTTTTCCATGCCTGATGCTTCCCTTATCGAAGCCTTCTTGGTAGTACAGAACAGACATTTTGTATCATTACTAAAATATGTTTTCTTGACTATTGTATAAAATTAATGTGATAGAAGGAGTACTTGCTTATTTTATGGCCATATAAAAATGAAAAAATAATCACCTCATTCTAGTGCTTTCTACAGAAAAAACAAATATACTGAGAGAAAGTAATGGAAAGTTTACCTAACTAAAAAACACAGTTAGAGAGGAAAGGGTCTTAGGAACATTTAACCTGCTCTGATAAACAAATGTTGTTAAAGAAAGCATGTAACTTAGTATAAACATGAGAGCAAAGAAAAACTGCCAATTGATTCTGAAAGTGAAAAAGAAATCTTTATAAAAATGTAACTTTTGGAAATCACTTGTCAACTACGCTCATATCCTTTTCCCTGGTAATCTCTAGTAAATTATGCTGACCATGTGTCTCTACCACTGGGTTTTCTTTCCTATGATTCTCGAAGTTTCTTCCCTGTATGTTGCCCAGGTCTTCCTCATAAACTGCTTTGGATGAAAGCATAACTCCAGAAAGGAATGGTAAAGGAAGAAGGCATATCTCTATGCCAACATCTTTGAAGTTTCCATTTATTATTAACATAACATGTAAATAGAACAAAATAAAGGAAATAAGACATAATTTACAAAAGTTAGATACAACAGCTTGCTATTGTTTAAATGTGATCATAGACATTTGAAAATTAGGTGGCTATAGGTCTGTGGGTTCATTTCTGGGTTTTCAATTCTTATTGCATTGGTCCTGAGGTCTGTTCTTGTGTCAGTACCAAGCTGTTTTGATTACTATGGCTTTGTAGTAGAGTTTGAAATTTGGTATTGATATTCCTCCAGCACTGTTCTTTCTGTTAAGGATCGTTTTTTGCTATTCGTGGTCTTTTATTGTTCTATATGAATTTTTGGATTCCCTCTTCTATTTCCTTGAAGAATGAGGTTGGAATATTGATAGGTATCACATTGAATTTGAAGATAGCCTTAAAGTATTGACATTTTCAGGATGTTGACCTTTCTAATCCAGGAGCATGGGAGACTTTTCCATTTGCGAAGTTCTGTTTTGATTTCCTTTTTCAGGTTTTTAAAGTTTTCATCATAGAGGTCCTTAATTTCTTTGGTAAAGTTAATTCCTAAATATTTTATTTTTTGTAGGTCTATTACAAATGGAGTTGCTTTCCGGATTTCAGCCGCACTCTTCTCATTGTTGGCATACAGAAAAGCCATTGATTTTTGAAGGTTTTTATACCTTGACACTTTGCCAAACTTTTGAATCACAGAATGGAAGAAAGACAGCCTTTTCAATAAATGGTGCTGGCAAAATTGGTTAATTGCCTGTAGAAAACTAAAGCTAGATCCTTATATCTAACTCTGCACGAGAATCAATATCAAATGGATCAAAGACCTCAGAGTCAAAGCAGACACCCTGAAAACATTACAGGATAGAAAAGGAGAAACCCAAGGCCACCTTGGCACTGGTTGAAATTTTGTTAAAAAAGGCCCCAAAACACAACAAATCAAAGAAAGGTTGGATAAAGGGGATTACATGAAATTACAGAGCTTCTACATGGCAAAGGAGATAGCTAGCAAGATCAACAGAAAGCCCACGAAATGGAGAAGATCTTCACTAGCCATACAACGGACAAGGGTCTCATATCTAAAATATTCCTGGAACTCAAAAAATTAAATCCCCCAACAACAAATCCTCAAAGAAACACTGCCTGATAAATAAATGGGTTAAAGGCTTACAGAGAAACTTCTCTGAAGAGGAAATAAGAATGGCTAACAGACAAATGAAGAAATGTTCAACCTCTCTAGCCATAAAAGAAACGCAAATCAAAACAACATTGAGATTCTACCTCACCCTAGTTAGAATGGCTATAATCAAGAACTCTAATAACAGCAGATGCTGGTGGGGATGTGGACAGAAGGGAACCCTATTACATTGTTGGTGGGATTGTAATATGGAGGTTCCTCAAAAAACTCCACATAGAGCTACCCTATATCCCAGCAATCCCACTTTTGGGCATTTATCACAAACAAGACCATGGTAAAGCTACCAGCACAACTATGTTTATTACAGCATTATTTACCATAGGTAAGATATGGAACCAATCAGATGCCCCTCAGTAGATGAATGGACCTGGAAAATGTGACATACACACACACACACACACACACACACACACACACACACACAATTGAATTCTATGCCTCCATCAGAAAGAATGACATTATCCCATTTGTTAGGAAATGGCAAGACTTGGAAAAAATTATATTAAGTGAAGTAAGCCAGGCCCAAAGAAACAAAGGTCCCATGGTTTCCCTTATTTGCAATAAATAGTACATGTCTGGAACAAGTAGAAAAGGTCAAAAGCTATAAACATCTGACAACATAAGATAAAGTTAAATGAAATGACACAACTGGTTTTTTCTTTCCTGCGATTGTTTCTAATGTTATTTATAAGGTGATTTATCGTTGCTTTGTATGTCCCTCCCCTATGGTATAACCCCTGTTTTCACTGTATTTGATGTTGGTATAATTTGGGCAGGGGAAGGGAAAAAATGTTTAATTATTGCAAATAAGGGAAACCATGGGACCTATGCTTCTTTGGGCCTGGCTTACCTCACTTAATATAATTTTTTTCAAGTCTTTCCATTTCCTAACAAATGGGCAATGTTATTCTTTCTGGTGAAGGCATAGAATTCCATTGTGTATCTATACCACATTTTCTTGATCCATTCATCTACTGAGGGGCATCTGAGTTGGTTCCAGATCTTAGCTATGGTAAATAATGCTGCAATAAACATAGTTGTGCTGGGAGCTTTAGTGTGGTCTTGTTTGTGATCATTTGGGTAAATGCCTAAAAGTGGGTTTGCTGGGTCATAGGGGAGCTCTATGTGGAGTCTTTTGAGGAACCTCTATACTACTTTCCAAAGTGGTGGAACAAGTTTACATTCCCACCAACAATGCAGTAGTGTTCCCTTCTGTCCACATCCCCTCCAGCATCTGTTGTTATTAGAGTTCTTGATTATAGCCATTCTAACTGGGGTGAGGTGGTATCTCAATGTTGTTTTGATTTGCATTTCTTTTATGGCTAGAGAAGTTGAGCATTTCTTCATGTGTCTATTGGCCATTCTTCTTTCCTCTTCAGAGAAGTTTCTCTTTAATCTTTAGCCCACTTATTTATTGGGCAGTTGTTTCTTTGAGGATTTGTTGTTGGGGGATTTAAGTTTTTGAGTTCCAGGTATATTTTAGATATGAGACCCTATAACTAGTATATGTCTGAGACAAGCAGAAAAGGTCAGATAAGTTGATGTTAGGTAAAATGAACCCCAAGATAAGTTTTTAAATTTTTTTTCTGTCATGTGATTGTTTCTAACATATTTATAAAGTGATTTTTTTGTTGCTTTGTATGTCCCTCCCCCATGGTATAACCCCTGCTTTCACTGTATTTGATGTTGGTAGAATTTGTGGAGGAGAAGGGAAAAAACAAATCGTTTAAATAGGGATACAGGTGGACCCATTGCAACAATGATATGTACAAGTCATTATGTTGAAAAACGAACTTTACATCTTTGGCCGGGTGTGGTGGGGGGGTTACAAGGGAGGGTTTGTGGAAGATGAGAAGGGATGGGAAGGGGAAACAAAGAAAGTATCAGCAATACTTGATAAGATGTACTCATTATCTTGCCCAAGTAATTGTTACCCCTCTGTACGGTATTTTCATAATAAAACACACACATACACAAAACAACAACAATAAAACACACAAAATGACCCATTGCCACAATGAGATGTAGAAGACATTATGTTGAAAAACAAACTTTATCATTTAGGCAGGTGTGGGGTGTAGTATAGTTGTGGAGCTGGGAGGGAAGGGATAGTAGGGGAAAAACAAAGGAGGCAACAATGCTTGAGAAGAAATGTACTCATTACCTTGCTCATGTAACTGTAACCCCTCTGTACCTTATTTTCACAATAAAAAACATAAAAAAGACATTTGAAATACTATAAAATTAATTTAAAGTTCTCTATTTTATTAGCATTTTAACATAATATGTTGTGAAGTTTAGGACTATTATAAGAGATAAATAATGGTCCTTATTAAAAATAACATTTGGGGGAAAAACAAAGGAGGGGTAGCAATGCTAGATAGGAAAACTGCTCCTTACCTTAGTCATGTAACTGTAACCCCTCGGTACAGTATTTTTACAATAAAAATATCTTAAAAAATAACAGTTGGACTTATTGGATAAATAAGCCAAGAATGTACATCTTGAGCTGTATATACATATACAAATACAAAATCATAAAAATTCAGCTGAACACATTAAAGCTTTCTGTGACTTCCAGTATAAATCATTTGCATTTTCAAATTTATAATATTTCCCCCCCTCATTTAAAACAGCATATATTCCACACCCAAAAAAAGCAAACTGGGAGTTGAAAACTCGAGACATTCTTATTTTCTCTGCTGTCCCCACCAACATGAGCAGGAAGCAGAGATGAGGGTGTCTGTGTGATGTAAATCTCTCCATGGGGAGAGGACTTCAGTCATCCTGAGTTTGTTTCAGTAGCTGTAATGAGGGCCATGGTGCCCTTTCTCTAGTCATGAAAGAACAAGTGGATCACAACATGGCTGATTTGGGTCTTTCAGTCTTCCTTGTCCTCCCCGCCTGACAACTAGAGATCTATACAGAGATTTGCATCTGTTATTGTGATGACCCATTGTACTTTATTTATCTGGAATGTAAAAAACATGCCAAATAGTGTTTTCAAAAGAAATAGAGTGGATAAACTCATGCTAGATGCAACTAATCCAACTGAATGTAACAATTAGCTCATTTTCAAAATAAACAGAAGAATCACAGAAACCAACGGAAAGAGGCCCAACCAAACCCAGAAAGTATTATGGGAATTTTCCTTTGTTGTGTTATTCAGAAATATTTGCTATGCTGTTTCATATTCCTTAAAAAAGTTGATAGCCTGGCATAGTAGGCCTCAATCTCTTTTGTAGTGGATGCTATCCAATTCATGAACAGCTAATTAAGGCCAATAAAATAGTTTAATATTAGATTTTTAAACCCAATGAGCAGTAAAAGACAAATAATTATACCTGACATGGTTAATTAAACAGGAATGTAAACATTCACACAGTGACAACAAAGAAGGATATTCTTAGGAGAGGATCTCAATAGCTATGTGAATAAGATCAGATAAAATGTTTATCAAAATGAACTCCAAGAAATCAAAGTAAGTTTTTTTTTATTATGCTGTTTGTGGTTCCTATTTTTGCTTTTCTTTTGTTTTTTGCTTTTTTTTCCTTTGGTTTATTCCCTTCTATTTCTGATTTTTATTTCTGTACACTTTGTCTTTTATATGTTTACCTAATTTGGGAGAGGAAAGGGAAGCACAGAAACTATGAGACAAAGGGTGAACCAATTTAGAAGTGAATCCCACTAGACACTATGTTGGAAATGAACTATACAACTTTGAGGAAAAGGAAGCCAGGAGGGGGAAAACTGGGAGAGAATGAGGGAAGGGGTGACACTGTTCAAAAAGAAATGTACTCATTACCTGAATCATATAACTCTAACCCCTCTCTACATTATCTTTAAAATTAAAGAATAGATTTTTTGAATTGTTGTCCATTTCCATATACTTCTTCAAAACAGCCTTTCCTACATCTATAGAAAATAAATTTCAGAATTCAATCTTACAGTCTTTGCAAATATTTACACAATTCATGTGGAAATAAAAGATAAGGAAAACAACATGGTTTTAAACAGTACTTGATCACATGACATTTTCGTGAGGCACTTTAAAGAACAAGAATCACACAGCACATATTTTAAGAAATACTTATGTGTAACCTATTTTTATTTGAATGTATATAGTGTTGTACATATAATGAATGGACTATGTAATCAAATATTCACCTCTCAGTGTCAAAACATTTTACATATAATGAATCATATACTGAGAATTCATTTCTCAATATCAAATTATGAGATTTTCTTCTCTGTGTCATAACACATACATACAAATAGCAAGATAATTAAAAAAAATAAACTTCTGCCTTTATTAATGATATTTAGCACATGTTACACAGGGCAAGTTGTATGAAATTTTAGAAATTTTCTAGCAACTTTGGTTCCCTAAGAAAGTATCTTTGATGTTCACTTCTGAAATAGTTAATTCAAGTCCTAAGTTTATTATTATGTATCTTATCTTGTTTGCTTTCTTTTCTTCTAAAACTTCTTTGTCTACGCAATGTTTAAATGAAGGTTTATTACCAAAATTTTACTTCCATTTCCACTGATGAATGGATATTATGTGCTAACTAGAAGATTTTCTCTCCCTCTGCCCTCCCTTTGCTTCCTTTTCCATCCATTTCTCTTCCTCATTTCTTGCTAATTACTTTTTCCTTCCTTCTTTTTCTTCCTTCCTTTTTTCCTTTCTTCCTATCTTTCTTCCTTCCTCTCTCTCTTCATCCTACAATGTTTATTTTCCTTCTTTCCTTTTCTCTGGCCTCACACATCTCTCTCTCTCTCTCTCCAAATGCATGCACACACACACACACACACACACATACACACACGTGTGCACAAACACACACACACACACACACACACATCCTTCCTCTTATACCTACCATCACAACTTTGGCATGACTGTTTCTTCTCTGTATACTTCTACTACAATAATTATCCGGTAAATATTCTATTCTCAAAAGCAAGACTGCATTATCAGGATTACTTTTGACAAACAGAAAACAAATGAAAGTATGTGAGTTTATGCTTGACTAGATCCACAGGGAAAAATCAATGACATAGAAAAGAACAAAGTTTCAGAGGTATGTGGTTATATCTGCCAATTTATATACAAAGAAGAACAAAAGAAACTAAATTATGGATTACAAGTCTGAGTTGATGTCAACACATGAAAAGTAAAGACAAAAATAAAGGAATTTAAGTAGGCAATTGAAGTAAAACCGAACATTTTTTCTCAAAATGTTATTTATTTGAAAGTAATTTGGAATTTAATTATATTTAATAATCTGATAAAATTAATCATGAATCTCTTGCAAGATTGGGAGGAATAATTTTACTATTTCTAAAGGGCTCCTTTATTATCGCCTGGAAATGAAAGGAATAATTTTATATTCAACTATGAGAAGGGATGTGCAAACAAGAATCTTATGGACTCATGACCATGCAGCTGTCTATTTCTTTTATATTTCTTTTTTTATTTGCCAGTAACGGGGGTTTGAAATCTGTGCTTTGGATTTTTTCACTCATGGCTGGCATTTTACCACAGTATGTGCTTCTGCCTCCAGCTTTTTTCTGGGTGTATGGAGATTACAGATCTTTGTCTGCCCAGGTAGGCTTCAAATTGTGATTTTTCAGTTCTCAGATTCTTGTTAGCTAGTAATTAGGCATGGGTCTCCTGTGCCACCTGTTCTTATTACTTTATCTTAAATATATTCTCTCTTTGCTAATATGCATCTTGCATTTTGACTGTTTATTATATACTCCTTCTACTTTAAAACCAATTGAGAAGTAAGAAATATGAAATTGTTGGCATTCTCAACATCGGTCTATAAAATAAAATTCATACTTTATTCTCATTTTTTCCTTAGCTTTCTACATAGGGAGCCCTCCAGAATACTCAGAAGCAATGTTTATCAATGTTTTGTTCTGGATTAGATAAAATGAGAAACAACCAAATTGATAATGATTAACTTCATTTTTTAGCTAGAGTATGTCTCAATTCAAAAAACATTCTTGGGGTCACAAAATTGGGCAGAGACAAAGTTGCAATTCATTTCTCAGTTGGTTTGAGCTTGGAAATTATCTTATTCAAATTAAAATATTATTTTTACAATAGTTTTGCCACATAAATAGAAGTATTATAACTTGTTTGGTTGCTCTTAATAATAAGCATATAGAGTACATGAGTTTAATTTTAGATTAATGGCTATCAAACTTTAATGTTCTTGCATATAAACAATTAGAGTACATCCTCCAATGTATCCTTAGGTTTTGGATTTATTTATTTGTTTTTTTTTTTTTTTTGCACCAATATGGGGCTTGAACTCGGGGCGTTAGCAGTGTCCCTGAGCTCTAAGCTAGCTTTCTACTACTTGAACCACAGTTCTACTTCCTGTGGTTTTTAGTGCTAAATTGGAGATACAAGCCTCATGGACTTTCTGGCCCAGGCTGGCTTCCATTCTCTATGCTCAAATCTCAGTGTCCAGAGTATCTAGAATTTCGGGTGTCAGCCACTGGTGTCCCACTCGAGTCTCGTGTAGGAGACAAACTCAGAAGGTAAATCAGATTGTGCCTTACCTCACTTGCTCAAAGCCTCCAATGAGCTATTGCTCTTGGCCTAATCCTGAACCAGCCAAACCTTTATTTATGATTTTCTCCCCTTGGTCTCATTTGCCCTTTTGACTCCCCTCATCCCTCTCCATTCCCTGTTGGTTGATTTTTTGGACATGTCCTGACTTTTGGTGTCAAATTGCCTCTTCTCATGTGTAATCCTTTGCTTTCCCTCATCTCATAATATATTACATTAAGTCTATCCTAAATAAAATAGCATTGTCTCAACAGGTCTACATCTCATGCTTTTAAAAAAACTTTCTAGTTATACTTTATGCTTATCGTTAAATTCCATAATAACTATTTATCAATGTGAAGCAGCCCTCTTATATAGTGGGCCTTTGCTTATTTCTTTCATTGCTGATTCCTCAAAACTTACTTTGTACTTGGCCTTGTAGTAGCTTCTTGTTGGATGCTTCTTATATGGCAAAAGAGTCAACTGTTATTCCTTATATTAACTCAATGCATTCATATTTATTTCTCACAGTTTTAAGTAGGTAACTAAAATAAGACATTTTTACATTCTTGCTATTTTTTTTAGTATGTGATGGTTCTTCAAGAGGATTTCATCATGGCATCTCACACTTTAGTTAGATTGACCTCTCGGTTTCTTGCTATAATTCAACAGCTTTCATTGAGTTTCATTTTGCTATTTTCATTCACAGGTTCTATGTATTTCAGTATTGTGCCCATCTTATTCTAACCTTTCTCAAATCCCTTAAAACACATATTTCATATACATACCACATATAAAATAGTACATATTAAAAAGATATAAGAACTTGTAGAACCCATTGAGTGGTACTAATTTAATGCTGTAATGAGAGCAATGATGGACATTTGTTTCTGAAAATACTTGATAACATTTTAAGCAGGAAAATCACTACAGAGGAGGCATTTGCGAATACAATTCATGGTAAATTGTGGAGGAGGACACATGACAAAATATGATGATGATAAATTTGAATGTAAAATCAAGGGGTAATTCAATAAAATATAAACCAATGCTATTTGAAAGACTTTCCAAAAATAACATTAATAGAGAAATTCTAAAAGAAGAAACAGACAGTAAAATATTAAGGCTTCTCATAAGCCATTTGACAGATACAATAAAGAAAAATTAAAGCATTGATGTAGATAAGTCTAAATAATTGATTAATAGTAATGACCCAGGAGGTAAAAATGTAATAATTCTTGTTTTCATAAAAATAGACAAAAAGAAAAATATTATATCAAATATTAATAAATATGTATGAACATTTAAGTAAAGATAATGAAATTCTGTAATTAAAAACATAGGACCAGTTTACTAATATGGTATTTCCAAAACTTATATAGAAGTATTAACATAAAATTGTGGATTAATATTATAAATTGATAGCTTAAGTATTAATTATAGTTTTAATATTACAAAACTAGTATTTAATAGTTTTATGTTTTGTAAATTAATTGCTATGGCAGTTGTATGTTATACGTTATATTTTATGGAATAATCACAATTATTTTAACCTTAAGTAGTCTGAAATTCTTTTGTAGTTCAAAAATAGTATTCAATTTGTTGCCTTACTTTTTCCCATTGTTATTGTAAAGGTGATGCACAAAGGGGTTACAGTTATATGTCAGGTAGTGAGTACATTTTCTCTGAACTAGAACACCCCTTCCCTTGCTTTTGCCCAGTTGTTTGTTTCTCTTCAAATTATTTACAACTTTTCTTTTTATTTTAGTTTTGCTGCTGTAAGAATCTCATATAAGATGATGCTAAGTGAAATAAACCCAAAGATATGGACACAAGAGGTTTTCCTCTGTTGTTTTTAATGTACAATGTGATTTTGTTCTTGGTTTCTTTTGTATATTCTTCCACCTATGGTATATCCCTGTTGTCACTGTACTTAATTCTGGTACCCAGCATCTTGTATATACATTTATCTAATTTTAAGAGGGGAAGGGGAATAACAAAATGCTGAAACAAGGACATAGGATGACCCATTGCAACAATGATAACTCACAAGACCCTGTGTTGGAAAAGAACCTTACAACTTTGCATAAGGAGGTGGAGTGGGGACAGTACGGGAGGGAAGGGATAGTAGGAGCAAAACAAAAGAGCCAGTAACAATGCCCAACAAGAAATGTACTTATTACCTTACTGATGTAACTGTAACCTCTTTGTGCAGCATCTTTACAAGAAAATAAAATTAAAAAAAGAATTTCAATATTTTGAAAAGTTTATTATGATCTTTTACCATGTCAAGAAAAAAATTTAATTCTAATACCTTCGAAATCAATATTGAAATTATGTTTATTACATCTGTTATTTGCAAGCAACTTTTCTATGCTTGGGTATATGAAAATTAGATATACCTACAATAACTCCAAAAATTAAGGTAAGAAACAAATAAATGCTTATTTATTAAATTATTTAATATCTAAATGGCATGTTTCTTTTTTTTGACAGTCAGGAGACCTGAACTCTGGGCCATGGGAGCTGCCCCTCAGCTCTTCAGCTCAAAGCTAGCACTCTACAAATTGAGCCACAGTGAATAGCATGTTTCTTATACAATTAAGTAATGTGGAATAGAGTTAATGATGCTAGCAATATAAGAAGGTGAGGAAGATATTTCTGAGGTGAAAGAAATCTGATAGAATAAAGTGAGAAACTATATGAACATTTTCTGAGGGAGATTTCTGAGTCCTGAATTAGTATCTTGAATGACCCACCAAAGCCTATGTTGAAGGTGCTTTCCCTTGACTTGGAGAATAGTGAAGATGTTAGGAGTTGATCTAATGAAAGGAAATTATATCATTGTAGTGTGCTCATAGAGGGAGATAAATATATTAGCTAGTCTTCTCCATCTTCTTGTTTCCCAAACAACCATGCAGTGAGCAGCTTCCTTTCCCATGTGCTTTCTCAATGATGCTCTGCATCAACTTACACCTAAAAGCAATAGACAAATCAAGGATGGGAGGACTAAAACCTCCAAAATTGTGAGCAAAAATTAATTCTTAGTAAGTTCATTATCTCAGGAACTTTGTCTCAGTAAGGGAAAGCTGATTAACCTCTTGAGTAATGGAAAGAACAAGTGTAAGGTTATACCAGACAAAAATAAACACAATAAAGTCATAACTATTTAGCATTGAGTTTAAAAACAAAATTCTATTGATATTATAAGAATGCTGTGCATTTTAAAAATATTCTTTCAAATAAATATATTTATTTATGTATTCACTTATCTATGTAGTTATCTACCTATGTTTATATCTATCTATCTATCTATCTACCATCTATCATCTATCTATCATCTATCACCAGTACCTATTCATATTATTTTGAAATGTATTTCTGGACTTCTTTAATTTTCATTTAAATATATTAAAGATCACAATTATTGGCTGATAAATTATTTCTGTAATGACAATCAATGGCCATTATATAATCATCTTCTTTTTTTGTTTTTGCGTTTTTTTTTTTAAATTGTGGAAATACCGTAAAAGGGGTTACAATTACGTGAGCAAGGTATTGAGTAC
Organism: Dipodomys spectabilis; assembly: GCF_019054845.1. Taxonomy (NCBI): domain Eukaryota; kingdom Metazoa; phylum Chordata; class Mammalia; order Rodentia; family Heteromyidae; genus Dipodomys; species Dipodomys spectabilis. The sequence goes on along the minus strand of NW_024870720.1, from coordinate 1,600,899 downwards.
ATTTCTTATCAAGCATTGTTGCCTCCTCCTTTGTTTCCCCACCATCCCTTCCCATCTCCCCCCCTTCCTTGACCTCCCCCTCCTCCCCCACACCCCCTCACGCCAAATTGTAAAGTTGGTTTTTCAACATAACATCTCATATATCTCATTGTTGCAATGGGTCCACCTGTATCCCTATTTAAACAATTTGTTTTTTCCCTTCCCCTCTACAAATTATACCAACATCAAATACAGTGAGAACAGGGATTATACCATGGGAGAGGGACATACAAAGCAACAAAGAAATCATCTTATAAATGAGTTAGAAACAAATGCATGAAAGAAAAACCATTTGAGTCCTTACCTTGGGGTTCATTTTTGCCTAACATCAACTTATCTGACCGTGTCTGCTTGTCTCAGACATATACTAGTTATTGCAAATAAGTGAAACCATGGGACCTATATTTCTTTGGGCCTGGCTTTCTTCACTTAATATAATTTTTTCCAAGTCTTTCCATTTCTTAACAAATGGGGCAATGTCATTCTTTCTGATGGAGGCATAGAATTCCATCGTGTATATATACCACAATTTCTTGATCCATTCATCTACGGAGAGGCATCTGGGTTTGTTCCATATCTTAGCTATGGTAAATAATGATGCAATAAGCATAATTGTGCTGGTAGCTTTAGTATGGTCTTGTTTGTGATCATTCAGGTAAATGCCCGAAGATGGGATTGCTGGGTGATAGGGGAGTTCTATATGGAGTCTTTTGAGGAACCTCCATACTACTTTCCAAAGTGGTTGAACAAGTTTACATTCCCACCAACAATGCAGTAGTGTTCCCTTCTGTCCACAACCCTCCAACATCTGTTTTTACTAGAGTTCTTGATTATAGCCATTCTAACTGGGGTGAGGTGGTATCTCAAGTTTTGATTTGCATTTCTTTAATGGCTAGGGAGGTTGAGCATTTTTTCTTCATGTGTCTGTTGGCCATACTTTTTTCCTCTTCAGAGAAGTTTCTCTGTAAGTCTTTAGCCCACTTATTTATTGGGCAGTTCTTTCTGTGAGGATTTGTTGTTGGGGGATCCTCCTCTTTTTGAATTTGGTTATGAACTCAGCATCTGATAGAACAGTTAATCTTAAGGTTAGTTTATGTTGACACAGGTAAATTGAGGAGTACAAAATACTCCTGGAAGTAGCTGATTGATATGTTAAAAGGGGCTAGTCTCTATCTAGGAATACTACTTAATCATGACAGAGATTAAAAATAAGCACGAGCCTCCTATTCTGAAAGGGTTTTAAGCAACAAAAACATAAATATCCAAATACTGAGAGCTGAAAAGAAAATGAACCACCAAAGAAAATGAAAACCAATGGATTGGATTACAAACTATGATGTTTAGAAGCAGTCAAATATGCAAGGGCAAAATAGTCCTAGGCAGATTGTCACTGTTAAATATACAGCGACATCTATTCTGGTAACCTGAAAAAAAATACAATATTGTTTTTGTCACTGTATTAAAGGCTGAGTATTTCAAGGAAACTAGTAAATAGAACACAGGATTGCTTCTCAATCTAATAATTCTTTATAAAAATAAGATTCAAGTTGGAATACAGGGTTCATTTTAAAATCAGATACAAATTAACCAAGATGAATTCAACGTGAAAACAAGCAACATTTATGACAAACAAATTTCTTTCATAGTACATATCTATTTACCATTGTGTTTTATAATCTTATTCCTACATGAAATTTATCTCATCTTTGGATAATAGAATTTGAGGATATGTTATTTTATTTACATTCTAAGACTTGATTCAGTGAATGACTCAGGAGAACCTTCATATTGAGATACATGCTTTGAAGATCTAGCTATTAAAATTCTAAGTTTTTCCCAAATTATGTTTCTTTCTTATCCATAGGATCATGTTCCAAAATCCATGACTTAGATAGGAGCTATGTACTCAATTGTAACTTATTTTTATAAAACAAGATAAACTTCTCTTTACTTTAGTATCAATTGGCTTCATCATTTAATCCCAAATAACAATTTCATGCCTAAACCAATGAATGTTTACTTTCTGTCTTCAGAATTCATATCAACAATAAAGTGTATCATTCTGGTTGGAATAAAAGGAGTAGAAACAGTGACTTCAAAGCCTAAAATGAATAATAGTCTCTAACATAAATAAACACATGACACTTTTTAATATATATTTGTTTTACAATTCTTTTATGTATATTTCATACAATATAAAACAAAATTCATGAAAAAACTATCAAACTATGCTACCAGTTATTCAATATATACACATGCAACTTAAAACAATTATATAAATAGGTGGTACTGATCTCAAAACTATGACGGTTTTTCATACAAACCAAAATAAATTACCATAATCTAAATATAATGTATAAAATTTTCATGAAAACTATGAAACTGGCATTGTTATTATAGTACTCTTTATTATATATTTTATTTTTATTATATTATTGTTTTACAATAACAGTAATTCACTAGAAATAATAACATGCTAGTGTAAATCTTTTTGTAACAGTAGTTTATACCCAATCAATGGGCATAGATTGGCAAAATAGAAAAAAATAACTATAAAAACTGGGTTATCATGAAACATCCAGTATTTTTAATAAATTAATACAGAAATAGTTGATTTATCATTCTTTTTATAGTATAAAAATTTAAACTCAGGGTCTCATACTTGTGAGACAGTGATGCATTCAGATGGAAGCTTCAATCTTCAAATATGTTTTGTGAGCATAATTATATTCATTCAAAATAGAAATGAGAAGTTTGGGAAAAGCAAATTCTGTTTCTAACCAACACATTCCTAACTATAAGGCCATGTATAAGCTGCTTTTAATCAAACACTGTGAAGTGTTAATATTGCTCATTCTGTTGCTTGTTCATATGCTGGTTTTTTTGCATAGAGATTTTTGTATACTATAAGTTCACGGCTAAAGGGATTTTTTAAAATCAATATCAAGGCTCATTGTTGATACGTTGTTTCTGTGATTCTAAATGTTTATTCACTTTTAAACATTTTGATGAACCATACTACTGACATTGAATAATACCTTTGAAATGTTAGTATTGAACAAAAATATTAAATGATTTAACTTCAATATAGGATGTGTAAATTATATTTTCCTATATAGCAATTCTCAGTAAAATTGGAGGCATGAAGACAGGAATAGTGTATTGTCAGGCACATTAAAAAGAAGGATGAATAAAATATTATAAAGCAAAAATGTTTGCCTTGCACAAATACTTTTGTAAAAAATGTTTACAGTAAAGTTCAGCTATCATGGCAATTGGAAATTAACAAAGAAGGCCAAATATCAATTGAAAATGAAGAAAATATAAAATAAGTAGGGACATAATATTAAAAATTAATTAAGGATTAATTAAATTATATAACCTTTTGTATATGTATATGAATGAATTTAATTGAACAGAAGAAAATAGTATTTAGAGCAAGTAAATATAAATGGATTGAATAACCAAAACCTTTGCAGTTTTAAAGGAAACACTATGAAAATAATCAATTTGTGACCAAGATACATACATTAATTTGTTTTAATATCTTAATTGTTGAATAAATGACGATTTTACTGTCTTGATTTCAAATTGGAATAAATGCATGGAGATTATGGTTCTTTGCAATTCTGCTTTGCAGAAGTACTGATGTTAGTTAAACTGAAAGAAAAATGGAGTTATTGTTAACAGTTTATATATGAATTCTAGACTACCTTAAAAGTCAAATAAAAATATTAAAAACCAAACAAGATACACCTTGAGTAATTGAATGCAAGTTTCTTCTTTTGGATGCTATGTATAAGATGCCTACTATAAAATGATTTTCTTATAAGAGAACTTTTTAAGTGAGGCAGACATTAAGAAGATAATAAAGGGTGATAATATACACTAGAAGTATTCTTATCCCTCTTGAGGAAAGCAGATAATGGCCTGCATGTTTCATGGTGAAGGGTGTGAACTAGAAGCTTTTCAAAACTAACAATAACAGATGCTAGTGAGAGTGTGGCCTAAAGGGAAATGTTGTTGAAAATGTAAAGTTGTTCAGCCACTCTGGAAAGCAATATGGAGGTTCCTCAAAAGAATAAACGTAGACTTTCCCTCTGACCCAACACCCCAACACCTGGGCATTTACCCAAATGACCACAAACCAGCCTGCACTAAAGCTACCAGCACAACCATGTTCATTGCATCATTATTTAACATAACTAATATATGGAATCAACACAGATGCCCCTCAGTAGAAGAATGGATTAACAAAATATGGTTTATGTACACAATAGAATTCTATGCTTTCATCAAAAAGAACAACATTGCCCCATTCATAAGGAAATGGAAAGACTTGAAAAATTACATTAAACAACAGAAAGTAGACCCAAAGAAATATACAAGGGTAGGCACATGTTGAAATGCTCCTGAGGTTTACTGTTTATTCATTTTTGACTTATTCATTCTTTCATTCATTATCTTACTTTAAACTAGCTGTGGTAGCTGACACAGTTTCTCCTCTAGCTCATATAATTTACTTGTATAAATTTAAGTAGTAAAATTAATACTGTGTCAAAGTATTTCAGGGGCTTGTCTAGAAAAAATATATATCCATTCTTTAACATGTAAAACAAGGTGAGTATGCACATGGTGGTGCACAGTGCAATTGCAAATGCTCAGGAGCTATAGATTGGGAGGATCACAGTTTGAGAACAGCCTGGGCAAAATATTAATGAGACTCTACTTCAACCAAAAGCATAGGCCTAATGGCACATGTCTGTCATTTCAAGGAAATGGGAGTCATGTGAAATTGTGATTCACAGTATGACCTATAAAAACTTGTGAGATGTTATGTGAAAAAATAATTATAAAAAAAAGTATGGAGACATCACTCATTTGGCAGAGTGTCAAGTCCAGAAAGTGTATAGTCCTGAGTTTTAATCCCACCACATCCAATTGATCACTCAATCAATAAATAAACAAAGAGCATATACAACAAGCAATTAAGGGCTGGGAAGGTGGCTCAGTGGTACAGTGCTTGCCTTGCATGCATGAGCCCTGGGTTCAATTCCTCAGCACCACATAAGCAGAAAAAGCTGGAAGTAGAACTGTGGATCAAGTGGTAGAGCACTAGCCTTGAGCTGAAGAGCTGAAGCACAGCACCCAGGCCCAGAGTTCAGGCCCCTTGACTGAAATTAATTCTTTTAGTACCCTCTCACAAAACAGGGCTGGTAGAAAATTGTATTTTGAAGTATTAATACTCCCTTTTGCATCATTGTGAGAAAAATCCTGAGAGTAATTTTTACATACAGTTTCAGAGGTTTCAATACACTTTCTCTTGGTCCTATGGCTGTGGGCTTGTGCTGAGATAGAAATTTCTGGAAGAAATTTCTGGTAGAAAATGTTGTTTCCCCCCACACACTTTTTTTTTTTTTTTGTCAGTCGTGGTACCTGATCTCTGGGACTGAGCACTGTCCATCAACTCTTTGGCTCAAGGCTTGCACTGTATGGCTTGAGCCACAGCGACACTTCCAGCTTTTTTTTTCTGCTTATGTGGTGTTGAGGAATCGAACCCAGGGGCAGGCAGACAACAAAGGAAAAGGCAACTTCTCCAGGCACTACCAAAATGACCTATTTCCTCACAGAGTCACCATTTCCTGATTCCCAGGACTCAGTGCTGCAATCATGATGCAATTCATGATGCAATCATGAATATTTCCATTGGAGGCACCCTCCTATGCAACAGTCACTTCTAAACACTGCTGCACTGGAGACCAAGGCTCAAACACATCCAAATAATAAAAACCAGCTATTTCATAATACCTGAAACATATTTAAAAACATATGGTAACTTTTCTGTTTATAACAATTAGCAAGTATCTGGATCTCACTTATCTAGTAAATAATGTTGGCCATAATTTTCAAAGAAGTTAAAATTCCCACTAATGTGTGATTAAAGAAATGTAATAAGTTATCATAAGCTAAATGTTAAAAGACAAAGATTTCGATATCTTATTTATCATTTTTAGCCATTTATTTACCTCACTATCATAAAATGAAATTTTCTCATGCTAGCATGCGTAAAAGGTTAGTATAACACCATTTTTTCCATCCCTTTTTCTCTTTGGTTTATTCTCTTTTCTCACTTGTTTTCATTTCTCTACCTTTTGTCTTGTATATAAGTTATCTGATTTGGGGAAGGGAAAGGAAATTATGGAAATGTTGGGACAAAGAGTGAACCAATTCAGCAGTGATACTCACTAGACACCACGTTGGAAATGAACTATAGAACTTGCAGGGGAGGGGTGCTGAGAGAATAAAAAGTGAGGAAAATGAAGGAGGGGCTATACTGTTAAAAAAAATGTACTCATGTGAATGTGTAACAGAAGCCTCTCTGTAAAAATCCTTTACAATAAAATTTAAATAAAAATATTAACTGTAGCAGGCTGGGGTACATCTGTAATCTCTATGTAAACTTGGAGGATCATTATTCAAGGCTGGGCCTGAGAAATACCAGAGGAAACTGGAAAATAAGGAATGCACCAAGGTGTCTGCATAATAAGCATGAAACCTGAAGTCAAACCTCAGAACCATCAATAAATAGGACTACTTTGTGAATGCTATGTCCAACTATGCTTCAATAGAGTAATAAATTATGTTCACTAGTTTAAAATATCTTACCAGAATTCACTTCTCAGGAGGAGATATTATAGTCAATATAACATAGAATTTGTGAGGTAGAAGTAATATCTTCTTCTATCTTCTAGTTGGAGGTGCAGCATCAGAAAATTTTGTAGCATATGGTAGCTATTTGTGCACTGTTTCACCCAGTTTTTTGAGTCAAACATGGAATATACAACTTTACATGTGCCCTCCAATCTGTCTGCCTTTAGAATGTCTAACCTCTAGGTCTAATGTGTAGGACCCAATTCATGGATGGGCACCACATCCTCATAGAAGACATCACATTTTCTAGGGTGAACATAGGAGGAACTTGTATATTGTGGAAGTAGGATAATGGCCTTCAAGATATTTTCATATCTTAACCCCCCAATCCTATGCATGTTAACATAAATAGAAAAGGAACGATGCAGGTGTGATAAAAATAAAGGTGTTGGAGCTGCGAATGTGGCTTAGTGGTAAAGTGCTTTCTCATACACGAAGCCCTGGGTTCAATTCCTCAGTACCACATACGCAGAAAAACCCAAAGGTGGTGCTGCGGCTCAAGTGGTGGAGTGCTAGCCTTGAGCAAAAGAATCTCAGGGACAGTGCCCAGGCCCTGATTTCAAGCCCAAGGACTAGCAAAAAATAATAAAGTTATAAGATGATGATGGTATCTTGGCTTGTTAAGTGGGACTCAGGGAAACTTAGAAGAGAGAATCAGGATACACAGTATCCTGAAGAAGAGAGAATCAGGATGCACAGTAATAGAAGGAATCAGGGGTATATATAGATATAGATAGATGGAGAGAGAGAAAGAAAGAGGGGGGGCTGGAATACAAAGATCTTCTACTCTTGAAGAGGACTGAATCAAGGAGTACGCATAATGTCTAGAAGCTTGAAAAAATGAAACATATTCTCCATTAGTGCCTCTGAAAACTAGTATCTCTATCAGTAACTTCTTGTCATCTCAACGAAATTTATTTTAGACTTTCCACCGAAGGACAGTATGCTAATAGGTTTTGTTGTAGGTTTTGGCAATTCCTTACAGCCCATGCGTATACTGAGGAATGTGCAGCCACTCTGGCTCCCATTCACGCGTGTGTATACCAGGGCCTGCTTGTTCCTGTGTCTGCTCTCTCCACTCTGCATGCCCTTCCCAACTGCATGCCTTGAACCCTCAAGCTTCAGCCATTGATAAGAAGAGAAGTATCTTCTAGTGATGTCTGAAATGTTAGCCATAACTACACAAGTTAAAATCCTGATGACGATTTTTATATAGAAATTAAGTTGTTTCTGTTCGCCACTTGTAATCAAAGATTGTGGCCTGTGGACTTCTCTCTTCAAAGAATTATCGAACATTGTGGTTAATCAAAAAAATAAACACACGTGCACACACACACACACACACACACACACACACACACACACAAATACACACAACATTTCTCTACTTTTGTCAATGATAGATGTCTCAGTAACCTTTAAGAACAGCTCAAATGTCTCAAACCTGTAATGCTAGCTACTCTGAAGGTTAGAATTTTAGGGTTACAGTTCAAAGCCACCCCGGGAAGAAAAGCATGCAAGAATCTTATTGCCAGTTAACCTCCAAAAATACGTAAGTAGAAAGCTATCATTCAAATAGTATAACATTAACCTTAAGCAAAAAAAAAAACCTCAGAGATAGCAACCAGGTCTGAGTTCAAGTCCCACGGATGGTAGAGGAGATATGGAAAAGAATAGGTTTAGGTTCTCCATAATATTCTTCTAACTCTTGGTCTTTAATTCACTAGAAAAAAAATCATCATGGAGTTACCTTTCAGACTGCACTTCAGTGTATTTTGTTTATGATTGAATTAAATTCTATGCCCATATTAAACAGTAACCATTTCAGAGATGAGTTCTTCAAATTTCATTTGTGGATTTTGAAATTTTATGTCATTGACATAAAAATTATTGGTGTTCACAAGATGGTTTTATTAATTATTTTAAACAATTATAAATTTTGATATAGTACTTTCATTGAAAACCTTTAGGAAATTTATATATGTAATATATTGAGTTTATGGTTTATGACTTTCTTTGAAAAATAAACCTTGTGTTTCTTTTTAAGGAAAGAAAAGCTAGCACCTTCTATTAGCTATAAAAAAATCTATCTTTGTTTAGAAGTACTTGCTTCCTAGTTTATGAGGACAAATTTGTCTATCAAATTTCAGAGTTAGGAAAAAAATGAAATAGAGCTTGGTTATTTCCTTTACTTTAATTTCTCAGTGTGTCAGTACATATAATACAAAGAGTAAATTCTCCCTAGAGTCAGTAGGTCTTTGTTTTCCCCTGAAGATTGCAACAGGCTCAGACAAGTTCTTTCTATTGTCTCAAATCAAAATCAGTGACATACATGGTTTTCTAGTACAGGGTATCTGAGAATGCTCATACTCCTGGTGAATATGTCTTTTATTCATTTTTCTTCCAGAACATTTGACAACGAGTAAATTCTTAAATGAACTGAAGCAAGTATGAAAAACTGTGGAAGTCACAGAGATAGAAATCTTATATTGTAAAGCTTGTGTGTAAAATGATACTTTTTTAAAAAAAAGGTGGACCTCACACCCACAAACTCTCCTATTATCATGAAAGGAAAAGAAAATCTAGAGTTACATTTCTTTGGTGGTATACCAAGGAATTGAAGGATAAAAAGTAGAAACCAACAAAAATGGAATCCAATTGAAAAGAAAGACCTAATATGCAAGTCCAGAAACGTGGGAAGTTTTAGTTACACATTATTCAAGTTTAAATTTGTGGAATCCTCTCTTCTTAAAATGCTTTACATATACTAATAAAATATACTCCTTTTAAAGAAAAAAGATAAACATTTACTCACTAGACAAGCAAACTATATGTCTTGAAATTATAATCATATAAGCCATAAACACTTATATATTCATATTTTTCTACCTATTCATTCACCATATTGCATTGACTATACATGTAGAATTTTTGTTTTCTATCAAATGCCCTGATGTCTAGGTACATTATGATGAGGGCTCCTTTTTGTTTTATTTTAACTGGTGGGCCTCAAAGGTATAATATTCCTGTCTCACTTTCCCCAAAGCAAAGATTATAGGTATATGAATCCAGGCTTGGTTTACTCTCTAATAGTTATGCTCATTTGGTTTCTCCCTTATGAGGAAATAGATTTTCTTTCTATGGAATATTCCCCTAAATTTATATTATGAGCTTTTTCTTTGCTTTCCCACATTTATATTTTCTCTGTGTTAAATATCCTTCTTTCTCTTCATTGTCCAACTCCCTTTACAAACAGAAAATAGTCAGCCAATTAGCTCATGTTTTCTTAAATTTTAAGCAGAATTATTTGATTTACATTTTCCCATTTTCTCCTCTCCAACACTCTGAAATTAAAGGGTCAGGTTCTTGTCTAATTAAGAGGGGGACTAACAATATTTGGAAACTATTGTGATCCAAAACCCTTGTTTGGAAACATGAGAAATTAAACTGACATCTATAACGCAAATAGGAAGAACAATGTAATACTGTAGTAACATTCTTGATCATTTAACAATGTTTAGACAGTTAGATAAATTTGAATTATATTTAGATATAGAAAAATCCAAATGAATAAGATGCACAACAATTGAGACTCACTTGTATTTTCTAATAAATTAATGAATTATTTCCAAATAATAATTGAATCCACCTTATGCTATTCAATTGAAAAGGAAGAAAATAATTAGGTTGAAGTTATCTGAAGATATTTTTGTAAGTATTGCCAAGACAAAAAATGAATCAAAATTTGTAGCAAGCTATTTAAATATAATTGCCAAGAAATATAAATATAAAATAAATACATCTATATATTAAACAAGGAACAACCATGTAAAATTTGACAGTCATGTTTTTTATTTAGAAAAAAAACACACAGGAAAACAGACTTGGGGTGGCCTCTGATGGCTCATGCTTGTAATCCTAGCTTCTAAGGAAGCTGAGGTCTGATTATCAAGGTCTGAATCCAGCATGGACAAGAGAATGTCTGGGAAATTCATCTCCAATTTACCATCCCAAAGCCAGAAGTGCAAACATGACTGAAGTGGTAGTGTGCTAGGCTTGACCATGAAGAAATTCAGGGACAGCTCCTATGCCTTGAGATCTCTCTCTCTTTCTCTTTCTTTCTTTCCTTTCTTTCTTCTTTCTTTCCTTTCTTTCTTTCTTTCTTTCTTTCTTTCTTTCTTTCTTTCTTTCTTTCTTTCTTTCTTTCTTTCTTTCTTTCTTTCTTTCTTCCTTTCTTTCTTTCTTTCTTTCTTTCTCTCTCTCTCTCTCACACACACACGAGAGAGAGTGATAGAGGAAAAAGAAAAAAGGAAAAAAGAAAAATAAAATAGATGTCTAATTCTTTAACAACAAAGATGACATCTACTTTATCAAAAAGTTTTCATGAAATCTACACATTATGTTGAAAGGAATTGAGGAATTGCAATGGGCAAATGGGTCTGCCCCCTTCCATTTATCAGTTAAAAATTATATGAGAACAAAAGAATGAGTAGTTTACAAATCTTCCATTGTATAGTTGAGTTATTGGGAAGTCTAGAAAATTCTCTATATAAGCTTGGACTATGAACTCTTAGATGTGTCCACTCATACCTAGCTATTGTAATAAAAATTTAGAGCCTACTTGTCATCTCTGGGAAGAAGTCCCAGAACTCTTGTTATAATTCACTGTTAGAACATATTGCATAAATCTTCCATGTTTTGCTCTGCACTTTATCAGAACTACACAATGCAGAGTTATGGTTCTGACATTCCCATTTTGAATAGAGATGAAGCACAGTTTCTGCCAACTGTGACTGTCTCCTGCTGATGTGAAAGGGTCGCATGTTGACAAGAGTATATTGGAGTTTAAATAAAATATAAGGTAAACAACCTAACATTCTTTCATGTGGGAGTGTTGGTGCCCCTCTAATGCTGCTGGAAACTATGTGCTTCTTAGCTGTGATTTTTTTCAGTTGTAGTTAATGTGTCTCCACCTCCTACCACTTCTAATCGGACTATGACAGACAGCATTAATTTCCCATGTTTCAGAAATGAGAAACCAGAACCTTAAAGGAAACAATTAAGTCCTTGTACTAAAAAACTGGACAAGAAGTTATTGAGTCTATGTAATAAAGATCACCTAGGGTGGGCATGTTTGTGGATGCTTGGAATTCCATGGAATGGAATTAGCATAGTAGTCTGAAACTGATTCTGGGTAGAAATGGGAGTCCCTGTCTGAGAAAATATACTGAACACTTTAAGGACTAGGGATGGGACTTGACTACTTGCCTACAAAACATGAGACTGAGTTCAAACAACAAATGCAAGAGGCAGTTACATGGAGAAAGTAAAATTATATAATAGAGACTAGCAAACTAAACATTGCAACATTTCTCTTTTTATCTCTTACCTGTTACTCCACAGACTCCGTTTATCATGAAGTAAGGAATTTACTATGAAATATATCTTTGTCTAAATGGTCATTATTTCCATATTAGTGCTTGAACACCATAGTTTTGTTGTCATAGGAAGTGATACGGTATAAAGTCAGGTGAAAGTGGAAGCTTTTAGACCAGGTCAGAGAATTCCAAACTCAACAGTTGTGTAGAATTTTCTAGATATAAGTTCTTTATATATTGGAGTGAAATAGAGTAGAGTGGTTATAGAGGTTCTAAAATGACAAAGAATTGGTTCAGGTAATTTTGGATGCTTAGAATTTCCATTATATGCCACCTTCTATTTGGAGACCCAGGAAAATTAGTGGTCATTTGAAAAAGTGAGGGAAAGAAATATTTGATGGGGATTCCAATCTGAAGATCTGAAATCCCAAGATTGACAAGGTAAGTATCTATGTCTTCTCATTTCTTCACTCAGGTAGAGAGGATATTCAGACTGTGAACACCTTTCTACTTATATTTAATTCTCAATAAATTGGAAGTTGGCTGCCTACATTATTGAGGGCAAATCTTTACCATTTCAAGTGTCCCTTCTTCCCAAAATAAACCTAGAAGCATATTAGGAAATATATTTTACCAGCTACTTGGCATCTCTGAACCAGGACAAAATGACAGAAAAGAGTTAACCATCATAGGAAGTAATAAATGGATCCTAAGAATACAGACTTTGCCTTGGTGCTGAAAATAAAGCTTAATATGATCTTGAGTATGTTTAAGGTCCTTGGGAGCAATTCTGAAGGTTTTTTAAATACCTTTTTATTGTAAAAATACAAGGGGTTATAATTACTTGAGCAAGGCAATGAGTATATTTCCTAACAAGCATTGCTACCTCCTCCTTTGTTTTTCCCATACCTTCCTTTCCCTCTCACCTCCATAACTACACTCCCCCTCCACCTAAGTTGTAAAATTCGTTTTTCAATATAGTATCTTGTACATCTCATTGTTATAATGGGTCAACATGTATCCCTATTTAAGCATTTTGTTTTTTCCCTTCTCCTCCTCGAATTAGAGAAGTGTATATACAAGATGCAGGGAACCGATATCAAATATAGTGAAAACAGAGCTTATATCATGAGGGAGAAACAAAAAAAATCACATGGTACATTATAAATACATTAGAAACAATAGCAAGCAAGAAAAATAAAACACTTGTGTCCCTATCTTGGGGTTCATTTCGCTTAACATCATCTTATCTGGTCATATGTACATAGCTTTTGACCATTGTGGTTTTAAAATGCAGTTCCTCCTGTTGTCCGCTGCAAGCTGAGTGTGGCTGTAAACATAGCACTTGAACTGAAAACTGTGCTTACAAATACCCAGATAAAGAGTCAGTCATTTGGAAAACTGAGAGTAATAGGAAGAAAACCAGGCAGGTGTGACAAACAGGAAGCTAAGACAATGGCTGTCTGTGTCCTTGTATGAAGTTAAGCATGTCATCACTTTATGCCATTCATTTTCTTCTTTTTTTTTTTCTCATCTTGGGCTGCCATTTTCTTTTTCCAGTGTGGCAAAACAGCAGCTTAATTGAGCCCTTGCCGTCTCTGAAGATAAATGACTACACGAGATCACCTTTTATCTTCTGCTGTGCTTTGATTCACAAGGAATGAATATAAGAAATAAAGAAAAAAACCCAACGTTCTCCCACTCATAAGGTAGAAAATCACCCAGTTCTCCAAATAGACTGTATGCACAATAATTGCATGTAACCAACTCACTATATAAAACTTTGAATGTCTTTGTGAGATTTTCTCCAGATTTTTTTTAAATTTCTATTAAAAGGAGAAATACTTCTTCCTTTTCTGCTTAAAAAAACATTGGCTTTCTATCATCTATCTTTACAAATATTCGCAAGTATGTTTTCTGGAAAACACAATCCAGGCATATAGTATGGGCTATAGGTGTCTTTTACAAACAAAAAGGCATTTGATGGTTTTTGATCAGCTAGTCTTCAAGTTAAAAATAATGCTAAATCTTGTGTGCAAAAATCTATTCATAGCTTTTAAAATATGATTCACAAAATCACAGCATGTATACTATCAGAAAGACAAGAGTTAGGAAACTCCAGAAGAAAACAGAGGTGAGGATAGAGAACTTCTTTATATCATATAAATTGTATTCAGTGCAGCATTGACATCATTAACAAAGAAGATGCCATTGATGATAGCCTAGCATAGATCCACGTATTTTTGTTTAACATCTTTCTACTAAGTTACTGATAATGGACTTCATCAGACAAAGAAAACTGCACTTCTTATTATGCCTTTTAAATACTCTGTGTTCGCTTATCTCTCAAGTCTTGAAATTTAACCATGTTTCAGGTTATATAATTACAAAATTTTATTTATGATTAATTTAAATAAGAAAATATATGTATATACATATATTACATAACTTAATATACATACATATGGTTAAGGCTTGAAAATGTAAATTTTTTGTAGACCTTGAAACTAATGATGCATGTAATTTGAGTCAGCAAATTCTATTTTCCTTTAAAATTAGCTTTCCCATACCAATATAAAATCAGAAAATATCCAGAAAGTGGCAGAATGATCCAGGCTTCACTTAAATAGACCAATATAAAAGAAAGCTCTCCTGTGGAGCAAGCATTCTTCTGACAATACTATTTTAAAAGAGAAAGCAACAACAAAAAAATAAAAATAAAGATAAGTAAAGAAAGAAAAAAAGAGAAAAAAAGAAGAGTTTAGACTAAAAAGCAAACAGTTGCTTAAATATTTTTTTCTCATTTACAATGAACTTATTTTAAATATTGATGAAATAACAAATGTAATATTCTAAACAACAACTGCATCAATTGTGAGCAACCCAAAGTAAGAGCTCGTCAATCTCATCACCTATAATTTTCATATTTTGCTTCAGGTTTTGTTCTTACTTTTCTATTCTCTTGTTCATTCTCTTTGCATTTCCTTAGGGCCAATAACTTCCCATTACTTCATATTTCTCTTTTTTTTGATTTTACATATGATCCCCCAAGAAAATCCCTGAGACATTATTTTCTATTTTCTTATTTTATCAAATGATGTATATATTGAAAAATCATTGATTCTTTTTAAATAAAGATTGCCTACTATAAAATATTGTCTTCAAATTTTTTGCAAAGAACTTTGTACATTGCCGTTTTGCTAAGTGCTTCTTTTCAGAATTAGCTCTGCTTAGAACCATCCAGTGGTCCTTTGACTTGCTTTGTCAGGAGTTTTACCTGCTGCATCATTTAGCTTTGGGTATAGTTGGAAGCAGGTCAATGTGTGACTTATGCCTTAATAAAATGTTCTCGTTATTAGCTTACCTTGGCCTTGTGTGTTCACTGCTGACTCAACGGTACTTCTAATTAGAGTTCTTAATTCTTGGCTGTTTCAGTACCTGAATACTGGGTTGTATGGGCTAATGTCACTAAAGTAATCAATAGTAAACAAATTATAAGGATTTACTTCACTAGCTTTCATGCCAATATTCTGCAGTATTTAGATGATTTTTCCCCCCTTTTCTTTTTCTATCAGGTCACCTAAATTTTTGTTAGGTTGTCATGTTCCCTAAGATAACAAATCCTGAAAATAGCCCTCGAAGCATGGCTCTCTATTATTTCTAAGTGAGAACATCTTCTTCTCGTGGTGTAATAGGCAATTCAGACATCACTGGGCATTCTAAGTGAGATATAAAGCAGGTCAGCCTTTGAGTTTGAAGGAGATGAATGTGGTAAAACATCGTTCTGATGATGCTTTAGTTCGCTGACCTTGGTGTGGGAATGAGAAGTGATTTTCAATTCAAAGCAAAGTTAGTAGAGCTTCACAGCAACTTATTAAGCTGATATCCTAGGCTTGCAATTTTTCCACTCTTTGTGCCTGACCTCACCAGCCCCCAGAATTCATCACCAAAGTCTAAATGCCCTCTTCTTTTGTCAGTATCTAAACACTTCCTCAAACGTTTAGCAAGCTAGCACAGCAGATTCCTAAATAGCCTGCAGACTCATTCTAAATTCCTCTTGGAATGATATGTGGTAAGTGCCTACTCATGATTTAAGAATAGCATATGCTCTTTCCAAGATGAAAGTAGATTTTCTTTCCTCGATGAGGCACTTTCTGAAAGTTTCAGGCACTTACCCAGCATTCCTTGAAGTACTTCAACTATCATATCCAGTTTCACATTATATTGTATGTATTTTTTTGGTTAATATGTTTATTTTTCTTTTTTAAACCATGGCATCAATGAAGGAAGATTGTGACTCATTAAAATTTGTAAGTCTAGCATATCGGATGTGAATCTGCCTAGTTACTCAATAAAAATTGTGGAATGAATGACGGAAAGACAGCTGTTATATTTTGAATTTGACACAATAAAATCTTGAAGATTAGCTACAGTAGTTGTTACCATGAGTCGGCTATGCTTGTGAAGAACTTTGCAGGTTGGCTCCAATCACTTCTTTTATTCTTTGTGTGCTTCCTTTTAGAACAAGCAAATCTAGCCTCTTAAGCCTTATACCTCTTAAGGTATAAGGATCACCATACTGACCTCATGATGGAACAATGGTATATGGGTGGGCCATTTTTATGCAAAGTATTTAAATCATTCATAAATTTTGAATAATATACAAAGAATATATACAAATTGATGCTGTATAACATAATAAGTAGGAACATATAAATGCATGAGTATTTATCATTAACACTAGAGAACATGACATTTATTCTTCTCTCAAGTAGGTAGCTCTTTATTTCTGTTATTGCTTATGTTGTTGAATCCAACAAACTATGATTAAATCCATCAAACTATGATTAAAAATGACCTATTCTGGAATTTTCTGGATAAAATACAAGGCCTGGAGTTTTCTGCTACAATACAAATATTTTGTGATTATTGGTAAGATCCCTTCAATAAATTAGAATGCACATTTCTTTCTCTTTAATAGTAGAACTTTACAACTTCGGTGGAGGGGGTGGGAGGGAAGATGGGAAGGGATGGAAAGGGGAAACAAAGGAGGAGGCAACAATGCTTAATAAGAAATGCACTCATTATCTTGCCCATGTAATTGTAACCCCTCTGTACGGTATTTTCACAATAAAAAGAGAAAAAATTTAGTCTCACATCTGTCAGTTGAGAAATAAAGATGATATTACTCATAATTTCTGGGTTCCCATTTATGTTTACATGTTATCCAATGTTTATCTGTGTACTTATAACCAAGAAACTGTAATAGCCTGCTGAATATATAGTAGTAATCTTTATCAGGAAGTAAATTTTGGAGAGAAATTTAGGTATATAATCTAAGCAGTCAGAGTTATTGGTTACTTATATATCTGTATCTTTTATTTTAAAAATGCATTACTGATAATATTTTACTGTGTAATAGTATGTTTTAACTGCTTGCAATATTCTAAGTGCTGTCCTTTATGCAAATAAATTGTGTAAAGCTTTTCAAGAAATCTTATGACACTATTCTTACAAATTCTATAGATAAGAACACTAATACACAATGCTACTAAGGAACTTTCTAATATCTTATAGTAAGTAGATCTAATAATTAAGCTTAATTTGTTCTCAGTCTGAGCTTTTTATTAGATTTGGTTAGGAAGTGGGATACCTTTTTGCCTGACTTGATAAAACAATGCTCACTTTAAAGTGAGGATGACCAACTTCTAAAAGAGAAACGTATGCTGTAGAATGCTGAATCCACAGTATAACAACAGGGGTAGATGATGAACTTAAAAGCCGTTATCCTTTCAACATTACTACCAGTAGAGAGAGAGAGAACCACTGCAAAACAATAAATGAAAAAGGCCCATCATCCCATTGACTCCTGAACTCATCCAGTTAGCATCGATGCCATTCATTTAGCTACTACCACCTACCTACAATCTGAGGACTGGGGAAGCTGAGGCAAGAGGATGCTGAGTTCAAGATCATTCTGAGCTACATAGTGAATGTGAGTGAGCTTAGTCAGCAGAGTGAGACCAAAAATCAAGACTAAAACGAACCAAGCCAAGATAAAAAAGCAGGGTATCCATTGAACTCCTTCCTGTGTTAAACGCAGGGCTGCTGCTAGACACTTCTGGTGCCTGACTAACTAAAATTGTGGCAATATTTATCTACTTGCATGGCTTCTTATTTCTGAAAGATCCTGACTCATATTCTCTATGATCAGATTTTTACACTTCCAGATATTCCAGACATTTATTCCCAAGGCTGGGATTGACTTGAGTGTCTGAAACTTACTTTTTTGCTCATGGGCTGGTGCTCTATGACCTCAGCCCCACCTCCAACCTGGCCTGATATTCTTGATGTGATATAAGTTTTAGGAATACCTGTTTTTCCTTAATGTTTGCTTTGTTAATATTCTCTTGCTTTATCTTCTCTTTTGATGGCTTATTGTTTAGGTCTTGTTATCTCTTTTGCATTCATTTGCTTTGTTATGTTAATCCTATTAGCATTTTTCTTGGATACTCAGTCTGAGACCTTGTTTTTCCTATATATTATTCTAGTGTTCACTCAGACTTTCCTGAAATGGGTGATAACATTCAACAGTGCTCTTCTGCTTCCATTTCAATGCTGACAGATTTCATATTTGAATCAGGCAACTGTTACAGTGGAAGTTAATACAAGAAAAAAATGAAAAAAAATGTCAGGTTTGTATTTTATTCCACTGTATTCTATTGTAATGTATTAATTGTCCAACTAGCCCCAAACTACCTTTTCTATTTAATTCTCCTTGTAAAATGAATAAAAATGTTTTTGCTAGAGTGTACTGTCTTAAATAATTGTTCCATGAGTATTACTAAATTAATTGTTTATAGAGTACATAAATAAATTACCACTCAGCGGTTCTATATGTAGTCATTTTTTAAAAGATTGTCACATATTATACCTTGGAAAGCAATATATTTTTCTTCAGAATAGTAAAGTTACAGAAATAACGTGCATCACAATTTCTGTAATTATGTCAGATTGTCCATTGTGGTTGGAAAAAAATACTGAAACACACCTTGGTGGAATACATGGGAAACTCTGCACTTACATTTTTTTTTTAAAGAATATAACTGAGAAGCCCTTTTTTACTGCAGTGGACTGCAAAGAAAATACTATATAAGAGCAAAAAGAAAGTAAAGGACAAGCTGAATTTTGGACACTAGTAAAATTAAATTATACTGAAATTTGTCTTCTCTATACTCATGCATCTATAGCCATGGTGTTTCTCTTCTTTTCTGAAGAAAAGAAAACACAGACTCATAAGTGCTTATTTCAAAATAAAATCTAATTTTTAATTGTATTTTGAGTCATTGCTAAATCAGTCATCAAAGAACCACTGAACATATAGTCAAGAGTTCATGTGAAACACTTACAATTCCCTACTTGCTCTTGCAGTTATGAAATTAGAAAATTGAACAAAGATATTCTAATAATAAAAACCATCCAAAACTAGTCTCAAAGTCCAGTTGCTTGACTTCTCTCTGGGCACTAAAACCTTATAGCTAGGTAATTTGAGATAATTAGCTTCTTTGAATTAGCTTCTTTTTACATAGGTTTTCTCAACAGCAAAAGTGATTATAATAATATGACTATTTTTACTCTATGATATTTTAGAAAATAAATATGTTAAAATCTTTTCAACCTCAAGGCCCAGAATTCTTAGTAAGTCAGGGCTATGCAAATGGCACTAATGAGGTATTCATGTTCTTTTAAAAATTACCTTATTTTAAACTATGAGACTTTGAACTCCAAATTCTATCTTCACTAATAACAATTATGTTTTCATGTCATAATACTGAAGAAAGTATGTAAAATTAATATTTACTTTTGTGGTACTCAAATTCCATTATTCTTATCTTTAGAAATTGTGATTTGAAAGTAGAGAAGGTATGCATACAACAAATTATGTTGCAAATGCTGTCATATAATCAGTAAATTGCTATTTGTCCATAATTGTCAACTGTAAGAATCATGACAAAAATGATTGAATTGCAACTTATCAGATGAATGTACCTGAAAGGAAATGCAAAGAAAAATGTTCTCAGCCTGTTGGAGAACAATATTCCATAGAGAAAGGGTTTGAGTGTACTAAAATACAATGTGTCTTAAGAATTATAGATGAAGTGAAGTGGTATGAGTTATGAAATAAAAATTTTATGTTTAAAGTAGACCTTGGAGAACTTTACTAAAATGTTAGAGAGACTCTGTTTCTTATATTCATTTGAGAGGCCATGAGAGTCTTCACTCAGCTGTCTAAAGAACTGTACTTACATATTCCCACCTTAAGACTTAAGATACACCATTTGTTTGCCTCATGTGAAAGCCATAGGATGGCTCTTCATAGACTGATTCAAGTCTCTGAATTTCTGGATTCTAGAGAAAGAGTTCACATTTACTGTAGTTTACTTGTGATTTATTCTTGTGTCAGGTTATAATTGAATGTTTACTTTTACAGCAGAAAAAGAGAGTAAGATGGAATCTTTGCCAGACTGGTTAACATCCAAAATGGATTTCTTCTTTGCTTTATTATTCACATATATTATGGGCTGAAATTATGTAATCCCAAACTTCATATGTTAAAATGCTAACTCCCACAAACTCAGAATTTAACTGAATTTGGAAATAAGTTTTACAAGGTGGTATGTTACATGAGCTTATTGATATATGAACAAACTGTGAGTGGTCTTCTTATAGTGTCCTTATAGAATAGATGAGACTACAAATAACATAGAGAATACAGCAAAATGTGACCATGTGCAAACCAAGTCCTGAGGCCATATAAGGAAAGACAATTGGCTGAGACTTTTAATCCTGGGTTTCAGATTCAGCCCTAGTATATAAAAAACCTTTTGCTGAATAAATCACTTAATTACTGCTAGTATTTTTTTATTGTGAAAATACCATATAAAGGGGTTAAAATTACATGGGCAAGATAATGAGCACATTTCTTTTTTTTTTTGGGTCCGGTCATGGGGCCTGAACTCTGGGCCTGGGCGCTGTCCCTCAGCTCTTCAGCTCAAGGCTAGCGCTCTACCACTTGAGCCACAGCGCCACTCCCGGCTTTTTTCTTTTTGCTTATGTGGTGCTGAGGAATCGAACCCGGGCCTCATGCATGCAAGGCAAGCGCTCTACCACTGAGCCGATAATGAGTACAGCCCCGATAATGAGTACATTTCTTATCAAGCATTGTTGCCTCTTCCTTTGTTTCCCCTTCCCATCAATTCCCATCTCCCACCCGGCCAAAGTTGTAAAGTTCGTTTTTTGACATAACGACTTGTACATATTGTTGCAATGGGTCGACCTGAATCCCTTTTTAAACCATCTGTTTTTCCCCTTCCCCTCCGCAAATTATACCAACATCAAAACCAGTGCAAGCAGGGGTTATACCGTGGGGCAGGGACATACAAAGCAATATTAACTTTAGAAAACAAAGACCCCATATACATTAATTCCTCAATGAATAGTTGAGGAAAAAAGGCAGCCCTTCAGTACTTACGTGTTGTACACAAGATGTCACAGAACTTGATTTCAATATCATTACAAAAAAAGCCAGGCACCTGTGGCTCAAGTCTGTAATCCTAGCTATTCATGAGCCTGAGATCTGAGGGTCACTGTTCAAAGCCAGCCTGGGTAGGAAACTCCATGAGACTCTTATCTTCAATAAAACACTAGAAAATGGGAAGTGGCACTGTGGTTCAAGCAGTAGAGCACTCACTTGAGCTGAAGAGCTAAGGGATAGCACCCAGGCCCAGGGTTCAAGTACAAGACTGACCAAAAACAAAAAACAAAAACAAAAACATGAAACAATCACAAAAGCCCCAATAATTGCAGTACACACACACACACACACACACACACACACACACACACACACACACACACACACACACACATTATCTTTAAGAATGACAGTCTTTTTTTTTTTTTTTAAACAGAAAAGAACAATCCAGCAACATTTTCAGCTGGATTTTGAGGAAAGAATTGGAATATCAATCAGAATGAGAAAGACTGGTTATTCCTTAATGTAGAAGATGAAGTTTAAACTAAGCTTGGAAAATTGTGAGGATTTTAGTAGGAGACAGAGGACTATCAGAGTCTAGAAATCCAGGAACAAAAGGAAGCATTTAAAAAAATGTTTTCTCAGTAAACTCTGTATATGACAAACTTACAGCCAGAATTATACTCAATGGTGAAAAAATAAAGCCATTTCCTCGAAACTCAGGAATGAAACAAGTATGTCCACTCTCTACATTTCTCTTCAATTTAGTATTAGAATGCCTAGCTACAGCAATAAGACAAGATGCAAACATAAAAGGGATCTAAATAGGGAAAGATGAAGTAAAACTCTCTCTCTTTGCAGATGACAAGATCTTGTATTTAAATAATCCCATAGACTCCACTCCCAAATTACTCAAGCTGATTCAAAACTTTGGCAAAGTAGCAGGGTATAAAATTAAACCTCAAAAATCAATGGCTTTTCTGTATTCCAACAATGAGAAAAGTGTGGCTGGAATTAAGAAAGCAACTCCATTCGTAATAGCCCCACAAAAAATAAAATACCTAGGAATTAACTTAACCAAAGAAGTGAAGGACCTCTATAATGAAAACTTTAAAAACTTGAAAAAGGAAATCAAAACAGAACTTAGAAAGTGGCAAAAACACAGAATGTGAGAAGATCTTCACTAGCCATAAAACGGACAAAGGTCTCAGATCTAAAATATACTTGGAACTCAAAAAATTAAATCCCCCAATAATAAATCCTCAAAGAAACAACTGCCCAATAAATAAGTGGGCTAAAGACTTGAAGAGAAACTTCTCTGAAGAAGAAAGAAGGATGGCCAATAGACACATGAAGAAATACTCAACTTGCCTAGTATAAAAGAAATGCAAATCAAAACAACATTGAGATACCACCTCACCCCAGTTAGAATGGCTATAATCAAGAACTCTAACAACAACAGATGCTGGAGGGGATGTAGACAGAAGAGAACCTTACTTCATTGTTGGTGGGAGTGTAATCTTGTTCAACCACTTTGGAAAGTAGTATGGAGGTTCCTCAAAAACTCCACATAGAGCTCCCTATGACCCAGCAATCCCACTTTTGGGCATTTACCCAAATGTTTACAAACAAGACCACACTAAAGCTACCAACACAACGATGTTTATTGCAGCATTATATACCATAGCTAAGATCTGGAACCAACCCAGATGCCCCTCAGTAGATGAATGGATCAAGAAAATGTGGTATATATACACAATGGAATTCTATGCCTCCATCAGAAAGAATGACATTTCCTCATTTGTTAGGAAATGGAAAGGCTTGGAAAAAACTATATTAAGTGAAGTAAGCCAAGCCCAAAGAAACATAGGACCCATGGTTTCCCTTATTTGCAATGCCTAGTATATGTATGAGTCAAGCAGAAAAGGTCAGATAATGTGATGTTAGGAAAATGAATCCTTAGATATGCATTTAAATGATTTTTTCTTTCATGCATTTGTTTCTAACTCATTTATAAGATGATTTCTTTGTTGTTTTGTATGTCCCTCCCCCACAGTATAACCCCTGCTTTCACTATATTTGATGTTGGTATAATTTGTGGAGGATATGGGAAAAAACAAGTCGTTTAAGTATACAGGTGGACCCGTTGCAACTATGAAAAGTACAAGTTGTCATGTTGAAAACAAACTTTACAACTTTGGTGGGGGGGGGACTGTGTGGGGGGCTGGGGGGAGGCTGGGAAGGGATGTTTAAGGTAAACAAAGGAGGAGGCTGCAATGCTTGATAAGAAATGTACTCATTATCTTGTGATAATCTATGTAATTGTAACCCCTCTGTACAGTATGTTCACAAAAAATTAAAATTAAAATTAAAAAAAAGAAGAAAGTGGCAAAAACTCCCATGCTCCTGGATTGGAAAGATCAACATCGTGAAAATGGAAATACTTCCCAAGGCTATCTACAAATTTAATGCGATACCTATCAAAATTCCAACCTCACTCTTCAAGGAAATAGAAGAGGCAATCCAAAAATTCACATGGAACAATAAAAAACCCCAAATAGCAAAAACTATCCTTTACAGAAAGAACAGTGTTGGAGAAATATCAATACCAAATTTCAAACTCTACCACAAAGTCATAGTAATTAAAACAGCTTGGTACTGGCACTAGAAGAGACTTCATGACCAATGGAATAGAACTGAAGACCCAGAAATGAACCCACAGACATATAGCCATGTAAAATTTGATAAGGGAGCTAAAAAGTAGAATGGAAGAAAGACAGCCTCTTCAGTAATTTGTGCTGGCAAAATTGGTTAATCTCTTGTAGAAAACTAAAGCTAGATCCTTATATATAACCTTGTACCAGAATCAGTTCCAAATGGATCAAAGACCTCGAAGTCAAAGCAGACACCCTGAAAACATTACAGGATGGAATAGGAGAAATGCTGGGTCTCCTTGACCCAGACCGAAATTTTCTTAATAGAGATGCAGAAACACAACAAATCAAAGAAAGGTTGGACAAATGGGATTGCATGAAGTTGCAGAGCTTCTGCATGGCAAAGGACATAGCTAGGAAGATCAATAGAAAGGCCACGGATTGGGAGAAATCTTAACTGGCCATACAATGGTCAAGGGTCTCATATCTAAAATATACCTGGAACTCAAAAAATTACATCCCCCAACAACAAATCCTCAAAGAAACAACTTCCCAATAAATAAGTGGGCTAAAGACTTAAAGAGAAACTTCTCTGAAGAGGAAAGAAGGATGGCCAATAGACACTTGAATAATTGCTCAACCTCCCTAGACATAAAAGAAATGCAAATTAAAGGTCAGATAAGTTGATGTTAGGTGAAATGAACCCCAAGATAAGTATTCAAATGTTTTCTTTTTCTTTCTTGCAATTGTTTCTAACATATTTATAAGATGATTTCTTTGTTGCTTTTTATGTCTCTCCCCCACAGTATAACCCCTGCTTTCATTGTATTTGATGTTGGTATAATTTGTGGAGGGGAGGGGAAAAACAAATCATTTAAATAGGGATACAGGTGGACCCATTGAAACAATGAGATGTACAAGTTGTTACGTTGAAAAAACGAACTTTACAACTTTGGCCAGGCAGGGGCTGGGGGTGGGGGGGTAGGGTTCTGGGGAGGAGATGGGGAGGGATGGGAAGGGGAAACAAAGGAGGAGGCAACAATGCTAGATAAGAAATGTATTCATTACTTTGCTCAGGTAATTGTAACCCCTCTGTACGGTATTTTCACAATAAAAAAAATACGCATCTGAATAAATCACCTGACTCATAAGCCTTTACTTCCCATATTACAAATTGGAATAATAAAAATAACTACTCCTTCCTTGTTATTCACAAATAAAATATACTATTTACATTGATAAACTGGAAGCTTCTGAGTAGAGATAATAAGTGGATATTCATTATTCTAATGACATGATGTCTTAGCAAGAATTTGCATCCTTGAGTGTGTCTGTGTTTAAGATTTGTACATTTCACAAAATTCAATAGGCTAAAACAATAAATATGTTCCCAAACATGTTCCCAATAAATATGTTCCCAAAATTGCATGCCATTTTATTTTGTTTCAAATTGATGATATCCTTTTTATTTTTTATTTTATTTTATTTTATCTCATTTTTTGTTGATCATGGGGCCTGAACTCTGGGCCTGGGCGCTGTCCCTCAGCTCTTCCACTCAAGGCCAGCGCTCTCCCACTTGAGCCACAGCACCACTTCTGGTTTTCTATTGGTTTATTGGAAATAAGATTCTCACATACTTTTCTGTCCGGTCCGGCTTTGAACTGTGATCATCAGATTTCAGCCTCCCGAGTAGCTAGGAGTACAGGCGTGAGCCTCTGGTGCCCTGCTAATTTTAATTTTTTATTTTATTTAATTTGTATATCATAATTGTAGATATTCATGGAACCTCCCTTACTTATCTCCAATTAACCACCAGAAAACCAAAAGTGGTCCTGCGGCTCAAAGTGTTAAAATACTACCTTGAGCTGAAGAGCTCAGGGATAGGCTCAGGCCTAGAGTTCAAGTCTCATAACCTGAAAAAAAATAAAAATAAAATACGAAAACATATTAAGGCAATGGATAATTTTGTGGTACTAAAGGCATTTCTATTTATATCATTAGAGGTAAGCTGTATCAAAGCTTTTTTAAAATCAAAATTATAATTTACCTTAAATTTTTAAACTGATAATCAGTCATCATTTTTCCATCAGTTAATAATTCCATACAATTATACTTGTAGCTTTTCAGAAGCTATTTTTAAAGTATATCACACAAGAAATCCATCTCAGAAATCATTCGTCTTTCTCTGATATATTCCTAATTGATTTTTAATTATTACACACCAGTTCATAAGAAAAATGTATTGGCCTGATTACTATTTATACAACATGTGTATAGATGAATCAGTTGTTGTGAGCTTCAACTATAATCTGTCAATGATTGTACACAATTTGTGTAGGATAGTTTATTATCCAGTCATGATATTTTATATATATATATATATATATATATATATATATATATATGTCTGTACGTATTCTAGGGAGTTGTACAAAGAAAATTGTAAAACAAAATGTAAGCACATCTGGTAGCAAATTTCTCTCTGCTATTTCTTTTTGTTCCCTCTTTACAGAATAATGTACCAGCACTCAATACAGAACATGAAAAGTCTTCTATTATGTGATCCCAGGTGATTTTTACTATTCATATTCACTCACTGATATTCTAGTTAGGCAGCAATATTTGTAGTCTACACAGAATTGTGTGAGATTTTAGCGTTGTTTAGCATTTATTATCCTGAACTGTGGGTATGCAATGGCTTAACCTTATTTCATTTGTCATTGCTATTATTGTCTCCTTTGGGAGAATTGTCAGAGCATTCAGGTGTGTGTATGTGTCACACAAGATTATTTATTTGCATGACTATTTTGGTTATTTAACCTGTGATCAAGAAGAGTTCTTTCTATTCATCTTTAAATTTCCTTTTATTGTTTTCCAGGAAATTGTGGACAATTTCTATTTTTATTTTATTTTTTTATATTTTTTAATACTGACTTCTGAAACAAATATGGTTGCTGCTTCTTAACTCCTGAAAACAGAACATCAATATATTTTGATAAATGCTTTTGCAAAATCTGTCTTATACATTTCTGAGAGGTTAGAACTTAACAACTACTTATAATACGTGACTGCTAGATTTATTGGCTACTTGGTTCTTTCTGCTGTGTTTTAAAAAAGGTTATATTAAATTAACCTCATTTATTTTTCCATTTTGGTTGCCTGAAAGTACTCTTGACTAATCTTTAGTTCTGAATTACAGACACTTTTAGCTTATAATTTTTCTGTACTAGTGATGAAGCTCAAACTCAGAGCTTAGGCGCTATCCCTAAGCTTTTTTTTTTTTTTTTTTTTTTGGGTCCGGTTGTGGGGCCTAAACTCTGGGCCTGGGCGCTATCCTCCAGCTCTTCAGCTCAAGGCTAGTGCTCTACCACTTGAGCCACAGCCCCACTTCCGGCTTTTTTTTGTTTGCTTATGTGGTGCTGAGGACTCGAACCCAGGGCCTCAGGCATGCAAGGCAAGCACTCTACCACTGAGCCACCTTCTCAGCCCCTATCCCTAAGCTTTTTAACTCAAGTTTAGTATGCTAGCAGTTGAGTCACAGCTTCAGTTCCATATAATTTGTCTAAATTTATGATATGATTTATTTTATTTTATTGTAAAGATGTTGTACTAACTAATGCTAGTAAACATTAGTTATAAGGTCTGAGGATTTCATAGTTACATTTTCATACAATTTAACAATGTAATCAGTCCATTACGCCTTCTTTGTATTTGTTACTTCTTCCTTTCCCTTCATCTTAAACAAAATATTTCAATGAGTTTCATATTCTGTTTTCAAATGTGTCTTCTATTTCTGCTGTTACCCTTCCTCAATTTGTTTCTTTATTGCTTTATGTACAAATTTGTTTTTTAATTGCTTTCTTCTGTACAAAGCTTTTGATTTAAGCAAATAGAAGGACGTCTTTGTGTGGTAGATGGAATATTTAAGCGATCCAAACATACCCATTCCTTAGTACATAATCCCTATACACTAACCCCTACCTATATATTCCTATTTCTCCTTTCCCACTATATTAGTATCCTCATGCAGTCTATATTTAAAATATGTTCAAGTCCATGTTATCTTTTAATTTTGCTTCACAGAATGAATACTTATTTGAACATCTTCTCTAAATTCTCAATGCTCTGGATATAATTCTCAAATCAGAATAAAAAGCAAACAAAAAACACATGATTTTAACTCATGTTCACTCTATGTTTGCCATTTTGAGAACTTCTAATTGCTTTGTGAAGAACTGAATCTTTATCTAGGGTTATTCCCTTCAGTATATATACTTGGTTCTCAGTTTTCAACATGCTTCAGAGAATTGGGCAATAAACACTCTAAGCTTTTATTTGTAATAAAAATAATATTTCAGTTTGATTTCTAGAAGGTACTCTGAGAACCTATTCAGTGTTGGTATTTTTTCTTTCAGTATTTTGGAGATTGGTTTTTTCTTTATTGTTTAACTTGTATTGTTTCTACTAAGAGCTCTATTATTTCTCTATGCTTTGAACTTCCTGAATGTTTTTATTTTATTTACATATTTACATTTTTAGACTAGCTTAAAGAATTTTTTCTTCATGCTTGTTTTACAACATTTATTAAGATTCTTTTTTTCTGCTAAATTTCTTTCTCAGTTGATTCAGATAATAATTTTTTGACATTGAGAACATAATTTTTTTAAGTTTTAATCAAATGTAAGGGAGTTTTAGAACCATTTTCATTCAAAACTACTTTCTTTTTTATGCTCTTCTGTGTTTTTTGAAACTGCAGAACACACACACATTCAGTTACTGCTGAGTAACATCAAATTATGTGACAATGTGTTTATTTTCTCTGTTTTTAATAGTTGTGCATTTTTATAATTTTTGTTCTCTCTCCTTTTAACTTCACTGTTATTTTATCTCACCTGCAAAACTGTTTTTTATCTCATTTTCTTTTGAATTGTAAATACTGAATTTTTCTAGCAACCTCATGTAACAGTGTTTTTGCTTCCAATATTCTTCATTAATATGCTTTTCTGCTCAACTTCCAATAGTAGTCATTAGTATGCTTTTCTGCTCATTTCTTCATTCTTATTGTTTTTAGTGTCTGCTTTCTGATTTTTTCTGAGTTATATCTTGCTAATTTTTAATTCAATGCCTGGAATTATCAATTAGAAATCCCTTTGCAGATTTTTGTGTTTTCTTTTATGCAGTAACAGATTTTATTCTATCAGTCAGTTGCCTACTGCCAAGATTTGCTTTCAGTCTTGATGTAGGGGAACTACAGGGCAGGTTTTAATGACGGAACACTGCAGCTAAGAAAAAATGTATCACACTTATATTGAGAGAGGATCACAGAGTAGTGGAATCTTATTAGGAAAATATGTGTGGTTTAGAATATATAGTTAACTGTATTTCGGTCTCTGCCATGTGCTGATCAATTAGTTACATCTTAAGACTAATAATACCAATACAAAGCAGCTCAAAATAATTACAACAAGCTACACATACCATATTAATTTCCTCCTTGTCCATATAGAAAAATGGAATTAAGTACATATATTATTGTACATCATTTTTTATTTCTAGACATTGGGGAGCATTTTGAAACAATATTTTGTTTCTCAGAACTTTTAAATATTCAGTAGTGTTCATTTTATTTCTATAGTTATTCTGAATTTCTATAGTTAATTTCATTGAATTTCTAGTTATTCTTCCATCATCCATTTAAAGACTTTTTTATATTTTAGTCATATTACATTAAAGCCATTTGAGTCGGATTTAAAATAAACCTTTTCTGGGAAGTGACAGTGAAAATCAGCATAATAAAATGTCATTGCACAGTGCCTTATGCTTTTGTGGACAAAGATGATAAAAAAAAACCCATAAAACAACAACCCTACAGTATGTTTTTGTTCACGTAGGTTGACAGATCTTTGGAGTAGTTTCTGTGAATCTTCAGTTTTACATTATGAAAATAGGAAAAACCATACAATGAGAAACAGATTACATGAATTAGAAAATAGTATTTATTTAGCTTTTAAAAGTAACTATATATAGAGAGAGAGCACAGATAAATATTATCAAATAAATAAAAGAATCACCATTCTTGAGGATCATACAGATGAATATTTGTACTTCTAGCTTTAATTATTCTTTCATTATCTTTAAATCATTGTACAAAGTGGTTACCATTCAAAAAAATCAGTTTATATTTACAGTTCTGATTGATCTCACCTCTTTGTCTTCTTGCCAAAAATAAGTGGGAAGTATTGGAGTTTAGAACTAAATGTCTCCTGAAGACCCAGGTGTTATCTGATTAGAGCTGGTAGGACTGCTAACAGGTGGAGTATAGTGAAGTTCTAGGTCATGGCGGTGTACCTTTGATGGAGATTGCAGGGGTGGGTACTTCTAGTGTCCTTCTCTGCTTTATTCACTGATTATCCTCCTTTACTATGTGGGTGGCTATATTCCAAAATGTATTACCCATCATTGTTCTCTAAACCTCCAGTTAGGAGTTGAAAAGCATTACATCTCTTCAGTCAAGATCTGGACTCTTTAACAATGTGAGCTCAATGCCAGCCCAAGTAAAGTTAGAGAACCATATCTTAAAACTTAAAAAAGGAATTGAGTAGAGGGAAAAATAGGTAAGATATGGAACCAACACAGATGCCCCCCAGTAGATGAATGGATCAAGAAAATGTGGTATATATACACAATGAAATTCTATGCCTCCATCAGAAAGAATGACATTGCCCCATTTGTTAGGAAATGGAAAGACTTGGAAAAACTATATTAAGTGAACTAAACCAGACCCAGAGAAATATAAGTCCTATGGTTTTCCTTATTTGCGATAATTAGTATATGCCTAGAATAATCTTATCAGATGAGCAGCAAAGCTCAAAAGCTATGTACATATGACCATATAAGCTGATGCTAGGTGAAATGAACCCCAAAGTATGGACCCAAGAGGTTTTTCTTTGTTGTTGTTGTTGGTTTTAATGTGCTATTTGTTTTTTGTTTCTTTTGTATGTTCTTCCCCCTAGGGTATATCTCCTGTTGTCATTGTATTTGATTTTAGTACCCAGCATTGTGTATATACACTTATCTAATTTGGGGAGGGGAAGGGGAATAACAAAATGCTGAAACAAGGACACAGTGAGCTATTGCAGCAATGAGACTCACAAGACACTATGTTGGAAATGAACTTTACAACTTTGGGTGTGGAGGTAGGGGAGAGTAGTAGGGGAGGAAGAGATAGAAGGAGAAAAACAAAGGAAGGGATAACAATGCTTGACAAGAAATCTACTCTTTACCTTATGCATGTAACTGTAACCCCTCTGTGAGCATCTTTATAATAAAATAATATTAAAAAAATTAAAAAGGAAAAGAAAAAAATAATAGCCAGGGATGTGGCTAAAATATTGATGCGGTTTAGTTTAGCATTCTGAAGTGCCTGAAGTTAATTCTACGAATGCAAAAGCAAAAAATTAACACAAAGAAAGTCTATTATGTCACATATATGGAAAAAATAATATCACAAACAAGGCTTGGATTTATCTACAACACTGAACTCTGTAATATCTAAAATGTCCTGTAAACACTGTGCAATCGTTTTTGTTTTATCCAGCCATATTATATATTATGTATAAAGCATATAGAGAAATGACTGCAAAATTGAAGACTTTTTAAAAATTTTCACATAAAGTTATGAAAAATAAGGAACTTGCTGAAGCAACTATATCTCTAAAAACTAAACTTTAAATTCAGAGAATTTATTTACAGGCATATCTTTAAAACATTGCACAACAAAAACAGCCATGAACAGCTAAAAATCAATGGAGAATTGTTTTACCAGACACAAAATATGCTTTAATATTTTAATAATTAAAATAATTAAGTATTGCTATCTGATAGTCAAATGGATAAGATCCAAGTATACAAGGATAAACAAATATTAAATATATTTAGTATTTTAATAATTCTAGTTTTTAATAATTCTAGTTAGTTTATAATAACAAGTCATTATTTGGGATTTCTAAGAGTCAATCTGAACATGACATTAGTATAAATTCCAAGTACTGCAAAAATTAAATTCTAAAATGATGACAACCAAAACAGACTAAAATAATACAAACATACTCAACAATTTCTGAATGTTGAAACTATTTATTTTTATTCAAATAATACAAATATCTAGAGTTTAAAACAAATGTGTACAGAATGAAACCTCACAAACCAAATTTAAGGGTCAGAAGACAAACTGAGAAGCATTTTACAACTCAGATCAAATAAAAAACTGACCTCCTGAATGGGGCAAACTTTCAAATAATTTAAGAAATAAGACAAGAAAATTGTTAACAATATAAAAATAAATGGAAACTCACCAATATTTGAAAAAAATTCCTTGTTCTCTATAAACATAGAGAAAGAAAAATCAAATAATGTTTTTATTTGATTGCTTATTTCATTTTTATAACTTACCAGATTGGCAAATAAAAATTGGGCCAAAGTTTGTTTTTAACAAATTTCATTATTAATGAGAGTGTGAATTGTTAGATATATTATGAAGGTCAATTTATAAATTAAAATCATATTTTTGCTTAACAATTCAACGTTTGAGAATTTTATAACATAAGAGTTGAACATATTTAGAAAGTTGTACATGGAGTCTACTCAGTGTATCACTCTTTGTAATTATTGGAAAATATTGGAAGACACACAGATGCCTATAAATTGGAAACTGCATAAGTAATAGGGTAGTTAAAGACATTAAAAAGGCAGTGGGAAGTTGGCTCAGTTGTTGAGTGCTGTGTTGCATGCATGAAGCCCTGGTTTCAATTCCTCAGCACCACATAAGGAGAAAAAGCCAGAGGTGGCGCTGTGGCTCAGGTGGTAGAGTGCTAGTCTTGAGCTGAAATAAGGAGGGACAACACCCAGGCCCAGAGTTCAGGCCCCACGACCTACCAAAAAAAAAAAAAAGCAGCAATAGCTATGTGTTAAATATGTAGTTTTTGACAAAATTGATTACTTAAGGTAAAAATCAATTCATACAACAATGTATGTATTGTTGTATCTGTTTGGAATACAAGGAACTGGAAGGGAAACACATATCTGTATTTAATTTAGAAATATTTGGGTAAGGCACTGGAATATAAGGAAAAGGATTTTAAAAGATCCATATTCTTTTCTGCATGGAAGCATGTGTTGAGCAAGGCATATTAGATAGGCTATGTAAGTTAGGCATTTTTACAAACTCATTCAGAATACATCCTGGAATGAAAAAATCTTACGTCACAGAAATGTATTAAATTACTTATTACTAAACAATGTTTATTTAAATACCCGCACTTATCCTTTGAGAAAAGAATACAACAATGTCTGAATGTATGGAAATAAAGGGTGAGATTTCAGGGACTTCTTTATTGAACAAACCCATTCACAAATCCTATCACTATAAGAAAATCAAAGGCAAAAGTAGTTAGAACTTAACATTTCTCCAGAGAAAGATGAATACCTCTCATTTCCAACTGGCAAGAAAACCAAAATGGTTAAAATAAAAAGACATATAGGAAATTGTAGCCAGAATATAAGATTGGATTAATTATATTAGCTATATTAGTCATATTATATTAGTTATATTAATTATATTAGTCACAGTGAAATTCATTTGCTTCTATTATTTGAAATGGAAAAATATGATGTGACTAATAACTACCAAGATATTTTGATTCTTCAAGAAAGTATTTCACAAGTTATAAAGAATGCCAAATAAAAGGTAGACATAAAGATAGTATGTATTAAATGTTTTATGAAAACTTGTTAATTTATACATCATATATATCATACTTTATGTTATATAGACTCAATATACAAATGTTTCCAAATGATTTATTGGCCTAGTTTATGATCAGTTCACACACTGCAGTTCAGAGTTTAAGTATTCTGTTCTAGTGTCTTCATAAATCACCATGTTTGAAATAATTATTTTGAGATTTTTTTCCTTTGTCATAAAAATATCATATTTTATTTACATTTTAAATTAGACTCATTGCAAGTGTGTGTGTGTCTGAGAGAGAGAGAGAGAGAGAGAGAGAGAGAGAGAGAGACAGATTCCCTAAATAAAGACTAAAATAATTTTTATTTAGTTGTTCTACATATAGAACAACTTTGGAGAGATGGTTATGTACAACTTCAAATTACATTTTGTAAAAGGAGACACACGATTCAGATGACAGTTTTGAGGTGTGTGAGGAAATAATAATTATTTTTTTTTTCCCCTCAACCATCATGATCTGGTATTTTTAACAAATGTCACATGTGACCTAGTGTTAGACATCAAGGTTTTGATCCGTGTGAAAAAGAGAGTCAGCATAGAAGAGTGACAATGAACTGCAAGCCCAGCGACTTGAAGAAGGTGGTGTGTCACAGGAGAGATGATGTGTATATTATTATGATTTTTCAATGAGTAGTACTCATACTGAACTCATTTGTAAAAACATTATTTAGTGACAAAAACCAAGAGAGAATTAGATGATATGTAATGTTTGTAATTTTATGGTAAGAATTGGGTACCTGTACTTTACAAACTGAAATTTAGAAATATGCATATTAAATAGGGTTATTCTAAATTAGCATCGATGTGAGAATAGTCTGTCTAATATAAACATGAATACTAGGAAGTGGGAACAGTTTTTTTTGGGGGGGGGGCAAAGTGGACCTCAGGAATGGAGAGAGAAATGGTGAGCAAATGTTATTTTAATCAATGTACACTTTTTTTAATGAACTATATAAGTTGATAGTAGGGACTGAAGGGGAGAAATGGCAGAGAATAAAGGGGTAACATTGACCAAGAACATTATACTGAAATTTAACTTCTTTGTGGAACTAAATAATTATAATAATAATACTCCTTGTCTTTGCACTAAAACATAGACCCCCAAGAAAAAAGGAATAGTATGGTAAGGAAACATTAGGAGTTACTATAAGAAAAGTCAAATTTGGAATTAGAGCAAAAGATTAGATTACAGGCCAGATATGATAATGTAAACTAGCCCTAACTCTTATCTAAAGATTTTTAGTAATATATCTAGGTAAAAATGTCATATATATATATATATATATATATATATATATATATATATACAATGAATTGAAATTGACATGTAAATAATCACAGTAATATTTGGCATACTAAAATATGGAGGTGAATGAATTCTGACATTTTTCAGCAGAATATATAATTGAAGTGTATATTACTGAATGCATTCTTCTGATAGTATCAGTGAAGTAGTACTTATTGACTCTTAAATGATGATTTAGTCTAACATCTTGGGTATACAAATCATAATAAATTGAAATAAATTATTCAGGATATTTTGATTTATTTTTTACCTTCCATATTATCATCTTAGTTATACAATCTGCTGTAACTAACCCTAACGTAACATCTACTTTCTGCAATATTCCATTCTAAACTATATTGATAAAATTGTAAAAAAATTAGCATAATTAGTGTCTGTATGAAGCTATGTAACATTAGATAAGCTAAAATAGAATTATCTTGAAAAAATTGTTAATTCTCCAATAGGGTTACTTCATCAAAGCTAAGTTCTCTCTGCTTACTTTGGGTAAATTTCTGGCTTCATACTCTAACTATCCCTATGCATATCTGGCTTCAATTTCTGTATAATTTTCCTACTGTCTGAGGATATTGATACTACAATCTCTGAAAAAAATATGTCTGAAAACATTAACAATGTAAGGAAGAACATAGGTCCTATGGTTTCCTATATTTGCAATAACTAGTATATGTCTGGGACAAGCAGAAAAGGTCAAAACCTATGTACATTTGACCAGATAAGAAGTTATTAAGCGAAATGAACCCAAGATAGGAACACAAGTGTTGTTTTCTTTCTTTCTATTGTTCCTTACGTATTTATTATGTACCATGTGATATTATTGTTTCTTTGTTTGTTCCTCTCTCACAGTATAACCCTTGTTTTCACTGTATTTGATGTCTGTGCCTTGAGTCTTTTATATACACTTCTTTAGCTTGGGGAGGGAAGGGGAAAAAAACAAACAAAATGCTTAAATAGGGATACAGGTGACCCATTGTAACAATGAGATTGTCCAAGACAAGATGTTGAAAACTGAACTTTACAATTTAGTTGGGGAGGGACAGGGGGGAGGAGTGTAGTTGTGGAGGTGGGAGGGAAGGGAGGATAAGGGAAAAACAAAGGAGGAGGTAACAATGCTTGATAGGAAATGTACTCATTACCTTGCTCATGTAACTGTAACCCCTCTGTACATTATTTTTGCAATAAAAACATATTTAAAGAAAAGAATATTAACGAATGAGTCTCTGGAAATGATATGCAGAAATATTTGGAAAACAGATTATTGTATTTCAACTCTCAGCATCTACTTTACCCAAAACATGGTAGAGTACAGAATGAATTGCTTTGCTCTTACATTAAAAAGTAAAAACAGATGGATTTATACTTTCAAGAAGACACTATCCAAATTATCAGTTAATTTTCTACCATTTTTTGGCCATTTTTTTGGTCAAGAAAGTCACTGTGATCAATTCAGAAATGACGCAGCAAAAATTTCCCTCCCTTCAGAGAGCTTTGAGTTTCTATTGTGTATTAAATTTTAAAAATCAATATGAAAAAGAAGGAAGAAATAACCAAAGGAAATATGAGGTTATATGATATTACAGTACCTTCTTTAGAAGTGACAATTTATCAAAATTGCCATTGACATTGTATAATAACTAGAAATAGGATAGGAACCATTACTTCCAAGGGATTGTGAAAGAGTTTATAATAAGTATCTTGGGGAAATATAATTTTAAGCCATGTTCAAATACTGATAGTCTGATGAGTTTATCATGAGATAATTAAACTTGTAGATGATGAAATGAAATCTTCTTTTGGATCTTTTCTCATAAAATGAGGAATTTAAAAAGTAATTATTTCTCCCTTCTTGTCTGGTTGTAGTGTTTATTCCCCCTAGGATCTCTCACTTCTAGCATATCACTGTTTAACTTTTTTTCTTCAAGAGCTACTCTCCAATTAGAATTTTACAGCTCTTCAGATGCTCCATTCTTCCTGCAGAAATCTTCTGAGATAAAAATTCCACAATAAAGTCTCAGTAGCCACTGTGGCTTTCACAGGCTGATGCATGAGATTTTGGAAGATAGTTGAAAACAGCAAGATTGTAGTGATATGGAGACAGTCATTATTCAAAGAGACTTCTGTTATGGTTCTGAAAATACAAAGTTTGTTATTTCTTGTATTGTCAATGGCAAACTTAACTACTTTCATTTACGAATCTTCTCTCTTCTAAGGATAATATTTGAAGATTTAAATCTTCCCTACCATGCAATTATGTAAATTAGATAAATATTAATAATGCATCATTACTTGACATCTACTTGTGCTTCAAAAATATCTCCACATTTTGAATGGGCATATGTGACACATAAGCACAATTTTGTCCTTTCTACACCTCATGAGCATTGCACAACTCTTCCACAACTTTAATTAATACTCCAGTAAAGGAAATTCACATGCAGTTTCTTTTCTCCTACACACACAAACACACACACACACGCACACATCAACACACTACTATCAACAGAATAATTAATTATTAGCAATGCCACTCAAACATGAATCTAAAATCTACATATTTTGGATATAAAAATATCTATGCTTGAAGGTCATTACCTGTCAGACACTGCCTGACATTCTGGTGCTCATACCCTCTAACCAGGTATTGTTCTTTGTGAGCCCTTTCAATTAAAAGTTCTCAAGTAACTTTTATTTTCAATTTCTAATTACATAATCAAACAAGTAAACCAAAGCACAATTGAAATGTATTAAATAAGAAACTACAAGTCAAACACCACTCTGTGAATCTTATACTATATTATTATCATCCTTATGCAAGTTATCTGGAAATAAATATTAGCTATTTTTTGTGAATAATCTATATTGAGATTTAAGCTGGTATGTTGTCATACAACTGTAAACTAGCACTTTGGAGACTGGGGTAGGGCACCTAAAATGCGTGGAGACTCAAGACCAAGTTTTTATGAATTTTCAATTCTAAAACAGTTATGTTTTGACAGTTTGGTGTGTCTCTGTACATAAGCACAATTTCTCCTCAGTGAACTTAACTACTTCTTTTGAGATGGACAAACTTTTACTGCATAGCATTTAGCCAGTTCTTTCTG
This sequence comes from Dipodomys spectabilis, assembly GCF_019054845.1. Lineage (NCBI taxonomy): Eukaryota > Metazoa > Chordata > Mammalia > Rodentia > Heteromyidae > Dipodomys > Dipodomys spectabilis. Next base: position 1,562,370 of record NW_024870720.1, on the reverse strand, counting down.
GTTAATAATTATATATGTGTTTGCAAGCTATTTATTGCATTGCCACTCAAATCCACTCAGTGACCCAGTGGTTCCTTAAAATTTTTATTATCTTTGATAGGTTTACAAATAATCTTAGTTTCCTAATAACCTTTTGGTCTCTTTGATCTCATTCATGGTTTGTTAAATCATGAGATCCTTAGAAGTAATTCTTATTTCCCTTCAAACTGTCATTATCCATGACTTTGAGAATAATTTATGATCTTTGTTTGCACACTGGTTTTTTTTATTTTTTTAAATTTTTTATTGTAAAATTACTGTACAGAAGGGTTACAGTTACATGAGTGAGGTAATGAGTACATTTCCTATACAGCATTTTTACCCCCTCCTTTGTTTTTCCCATACTACCCTTTCCTCCCCAATTCCCCCTCCCCCCAAGTTGTAAAGTTTGTTTTCTACATAGTGTCTTGTACATCTCATTTTCCAATGGGTCATGCTGTATCCTTGTTTCAGTATTTTGTTATTTCCCTTCCCCTCCCCAAATTATAAAAATGTATATACAAGACGCAGGATACCGACATCAAATATAGTGAAAATAGGGGTTATACCATGGGGGAAGAACATACAAGAGAAAAAAATAAAAATCACATAGTACATTTTAAATACAATTAAAAACAATAGCAAACAAGTAAGGAAAAAAAACCGCAAAACACTTGTGTCGCTATCTTGGGGTTCATTTCACTTAACTTCATCTTATATGGTCATATGTACATAGCTTTTGGCTAACCATTCTTGCTCCATAGCATCCTTCACTATGAATTTAAAAACTCCAGGGGAGCATACTTGATATTTATCTATAAAAAGAGAAAAATTAGCCGGTCGCCAGTGGCTCACACCTGAAATCCTAGCTACTCAGGAGGTTGAGATCTGAGGATCACAGTTCGAAGCCAACCTGGGCAGGAAGGTTTTTGAGACCCTTATCTCCAATAAACAACCAGAAAAACGGAAGTGGAGCTGTGGCTCAAGTGGTACAACACTTGCTGTACCAGCTGGTACAGCACTAGCTGAAGAGCACAGGGACAGCTCCCAAGCCAGGGTTCAAGCCCCACGACTGACAAAGAAAAAAATATAAAAAGAGAAAAAGTCACAGACTCTCACATCAACTGATCAATAAATGACTCTTAAAAGAATAATATTTAATAAAAATATAGGTCAACTCTATTATTTAAGATTTTTAAGTCGCCACATTAATAAAAACAAAACAAACCAGGCTGCCAGGCACCTGTAGCTTAAGCCTGTAATCCCAGAAAATGCGACGATTCTTCATTAACATCAGTATGGCATAAAGGCAATATCCCACCTTAATCAAATAGATAGACACAGATACGATGTTGATTGGCTGTTATTGTAGTTATGTAGATTAGTAAATAGGCAAGTCACAATCCAGGTTATCTTGTAGAGAAATCTGAAACCTTATTTGAAAAATAACAAAATTAATAAGAATAAAGGTAATTATAAATCCCTGAGCCCAATCTTATGTACGAAAAGTCCAAAAGAATCTATTTAACTTATATACACAAAATAGTATCATTATATATATTTTTAATAATGAATTTTTAAAACTTTTTCTATCCATCGAGAAACTAAAAATCCTTTGTGAATTTGTTTGAAATTCATATCAATTGAAAGTAGGCACAAGTGTAAAGGTGCATATTAGGTAGTGCAACCACTATTCTTATATGAACAATAAAAAATTAAAATATAGAAAAGAGCTCTGTTCACAAACATGACAATTTTCATAGATGGATAGTTTGTTTCTGTGGTAACGCTTTGTAATTTAATTTTTCTGTATGAAGATACACTAGACTATTTTTTTGTAAATTTTGATTATTTATTAAACTTATCACACATATCCCTAATTATATAGGAAGTATTTAGGAAGGTTTGTTTGTGTTTTATCACATATTTCATTTTCCCTGCAAAATACCAGATACTTAAACCTTTTTGCAATAAAACAAAAATGAATGCAATAATATAAAATATGCATTAATATGATTGTATAAATGTAAATTTTATATGAAATATCTTCACTTAATATTTACATATGTGTCATACAGTAAATTGGTTACAATTTGTAATTATAAAAGAACTTCAAATTATACATATAATATATATGTAATATATTTTATCATATATTTTGATGATTATATTTTATTATATATGTAATATATATTATATGTGTGTTCAATTAAATACTGTGAATTTTTTAAAAAAAACTTCAATATAGGGTGAAGAAAGAAATTTTCTTCTTCTCAGGAAAATGTAAGTTGAGATCATTTTCTGGATAAGAATTTTAGCCAGGTGTGTTAGCTCAAACCTGCAATCCCACCTACTCAGAAAGCTTGAATTGGTAGAATTATAATTCATGATCATCCAGTGCAAAATTCATGACACCCCATCTACAATGATTACCTGGCTGGGCTGCACACATCTATCCTGCTATTGCAGGAAGTTTAAGAATAGGAGGATAATAGTGGAATCCAGATCTGACAAAAAAGCAAGACCTTATGTAAAATCTAACCAGAAAAACCAGTACTGAAGGCATAGCTCAAGCAGGACAACATCGGCCTAACCACCATAAAGCTCTAAGTTCAACCTGCACATCAGAAACAGAACCAAAGCAAACACAAAACAAATAAGCAAACTAATTTTAGATAAAGCACATAACTTAAACTTAAGAGATCAAGCATTTTGGAATTTTGATAGGTATCGTATTGAATTTGTAGATATTCTTGGGAAGTATTGCCATTTTCACGATGTTGATCTTTCCAATCCAGGAGCATGGGATGCTTTGCCATGTTCTAAGTTCTGTTTTGATATCCTTTTTCAAGTTTTTAAAGTTTTCATCATAAAGGTCCTTCACTTCTTTGGTTAATTCCCAGGTATTTTATTTTTTGTGGGGCTATTACAAATGGAGTTGCTTTCCTAATTTCAGCCACACTTTTCTCATTGTTGGCATACAGAAAAGCCATTGATTTGGGGGGGGTTAATATTATACCCTGCTACTTTGCCAAAGTTTTGAATCAGCTTGAGTAATTTGGGAGTGGAGTCTATGGGATTCTTTAAATACAAGATCATGTCATCTGCAAAGAGGGAGAGTTTTATTTCTTCTTTCCCTATTTGGATCCCCTTTATGTTTGCATCTTGTCTTATTGCTGTTGCTAGGCATTCTAATACTAGATTGAAGCAAAGTGGAGAGAGTGGACAAAATCATTGTTCAGGGAAATAGAAGAGGCAATCCAAAAATTCATATGGAACAATAAAAGACCCTGAATAGCAAAAATGCTCTTCAACGGAAAGAACACTGCTGGAGGAATATCAATGCCAAATTTCAAACTCTACTATAAAGCCATAGTAATCAAAACAGCTTGGTACTGGCACAAGAACAGACCTCACGACCAATGGAATAGAATTGAAAACCCAGAAATGAATCTACATACCAATAGCCATCTAATCTTCGATAAGGGAGCTAAAAAAATAGAATGGAAGAAAGACAGCCTCTTCAGTAAATGGTGCTGGCAAAATTGGTTAACTACTTGTAGAAAACTAAAGCTAGATCCTTACATATCACCCTGCACCAGAATCAACTCCAAATGGATCAAAGACCTCGGAGTCAAAGCAGACACTCTGAAAACATTACAGGATAGAATAGGAGAAACCCTAAGTCTCCTTGGCACAGGCCGAAATTTTCTTAATAGAGACCCGGAAGCACAACAAATCAAAGAAAGGTTGGAAAAATGGGATTGCATGAAGTTGCAGAGTTTCTGCATGGAAAAGGACATAGCTAGCAAGATCAATAGAAAGGCCACGGATTGGGAGAAGATCTTCCCTTCACAACAGACAAGGGTCTCATATCTAAAATATACTTGGAATTCAAAAAATTAAATCCCCCAACAACAAATCCTCAAAGAAACAATTTCCCAATAAATAAGTGGGCTAAAGACTTGAAGAGAAACTTCTCTGAAGAAGAAAGAAAGATGGCCAATAGACATATGAAGAAATGCTCAACCTCCCTAGCCATAAAAGAAATGCAAATCAAAACAACATTGAGATACCACCTCACCCCAGTTAGAATGGCAAAAATCAAGAACTCTAATAACAACAGATGCTGGAGGGGATGTGGACAGAAGGGAACTTACTTCATTGTTGGTGGGAGTGTAAACTTGTTCAACCACTTTGGAAAGTAGTATGGAAGTTCCTCAAAAACTCCACATAGAGCTCCCCTATGACCCAGCAATTCCACTTTTGGGCATTTAACCAAATGTTTACAAACAAGACCACACTAAAGCCATCGGCACAACTAAGTTTATTGCAGCATTATTTACTATAGCTAAGATATGGAACCAACCCAGATGTCCCTTAGTAGATGAATGGATCAAGAAAATGTGGTATATATACACAATGGAATTCTATGCCTCTATCTGAAAGCATGACATTGCCCCATTTATTAGGAAGTGGAAAGACTTGGAAAAAATTATATCAAGTGAAGCAAGCCAGGCTCAAAGAAACATAGGTCCCATGGTTTCTCTCATTTGCAATAGTTAGTATATGTATGAGTCAAGCAGAAAAGGTCAGATAAGGTGATGTTAGGAAAATGAACCCTAAGATATGTATTCAAATGCTTTTTTTTCTTTCATGCATTTGTTTCTAACGCATTTGTAAGACTATTTCTTTGTTGCTTTGTATGTCCCTCCCCTACAGTATAACCCCTGCTTTCACTGTATTTGATATCGGTATAATTTGTGGATGGGAAGGGAAAAAACAAGTTGTTTAAATAAGAAAACAGGTGGACCCTTTGGAACAATGAGAAGTACAAGTTGTCATGTAGAAAACAAACTTTTACAACTTTGGTAGGGGGTCGGGGGGAGGCTGGGAAGGGATGGGAAGGGGAAACAAAGGAGTAGGTTACAATGCTTGATAAGAAATGTACTCATTTGCCTATGTAATTGTAACCCCTCTGTACAGTATTTTCACCATAAAAAATAAATTAAAAAAAAAAGAGATCAGGCATTTTACTGAAGGAATTTAAAATGTCGTCAGAAAATATGATTGTAATGATTTTATTTGCCTAAGAAACTAATCAAAAATCACAAAATTATCTAAGACTATTTCCAATTTTATATTGTGGGTTTTGATTAACTTGTAATTGAACAATTTAAAAACAACAATAAATTGTTGGAAAAAATAGGCTACCTAATATCAGAATCCTAATTCACAATGATCAATCACTCTATCAGAAATTTTTCCCTAACTTGACTTAACATTATTTATTTCAGATTTTATTATTACTATAAAACTTTGAGCATATTGGGGCTGGGAAGGTGGCTCAGTGGTAGAGTGCTTGCCTTGCATGCTCGAGGCCCTGGGTTCGATTCCTCAGCACCACATAAGCAAAAAGAAAAAAGCCGGAAGTGGCGCTATGGCTCAAGCGGTAGAGCGCTAGCCTTGAGCTGAATAGCTGAGGGACAGCGCCCAGGCCCAGAGTTCAGGCCCCACGACCAGACCCAAAAAAAAAAAAAACTTTGAGCATATTAACTTTATTAGGACACATTTTAATATATCGTGAACTTTTAGTAGTATAGCATTCTGTACTTTAGTATTCTCATTTACTGTAAATAAGTAAAATATAACAGTTTAGAGAACAATGTTATTACTGTTTATATTTTGTTTCTATTTGCAGTGCTGGCATTTGAACCCAAGGCATTCAACATCTTAGGTAAACACTGCACTGAGAGTTCTAAATTACTAATATTTAAATAATTATTTTGTAAAATAAAGGTACTTGTGGAAATCACTTTTGACTTATACGTATTTATTTTGTTTAACTTTTGGAATAATACATCTCTTCTGGAAAAAAATTATATTTTTTTGTTTTAAGTTATTCTGATTATGCTTTAAAATGCTTTTAAAATAACTCATAATGTGGGGTTATATACTTGTAATCCCAGACTCTTAGAACTCAGAGATTGAGAAGTTTAAAATGCAAAGTCATCTTGGCCAAAATATTAGAGAAATCCTATTTCAACCAAGAAAGCAAGAATGATTGCATGTGATCCCATAGATACAGAAATCCATAGGTAGAAGAATCACTATCTGAGGCTTGCTTCCCTGTGCAAAAATTTGAGAATCTAGCTGAGAAATACCTGAAGCAAAAATGAACTGGGTGATGGCTCAAATGGTAGAGTATTTGCCTGGAAAGAGTAAGAGCTTGATTTCAACCCCAAATCTGCAAAAGAAAAAAATGAATAGTAACTCCTTTGTACAACTACTTAAAGAACATAAAGATATTGTTAAAATTCATAAATAATTTTGTTTTTCAAGTCATTTAAGGACACAAGTGGACCTGTTGCAACAATGAGAAGTACAAGTTGTCATGTCGAAAAGGAGCTTTACAACGTTGGGGGGGGAGGGAGGGAGGATTATGTGGGGGGGGGGGTGGGGGGGGAGGCTGGGAAGGGATGTGAAGGGCAAACAAAGGAGGAGGCTGCAATGCTTGATAAGAAATGTATGCATTATCCTGCCCATGTAATTGTAACCCCTCTGTACAGTATGTTCCCCAAAAAAATTAAATTAAATTAAAAAAATAAATAATTTTGTTTTTATCCTGTCTGATATTAAATACTAGCTAATATTTTCTAACGTTTAACCTTCTTTTAAAAGTATTTTTAAAATATATATTGGAAGCTGAGTACTAATGGTTCATGGCTGTAATCCTGGTTATTCGGGCAACCTAGGTAGAAGGATGGCAGTTGAAATCTAGCCCTGGAAGGAAAAAAAATAATGAGATCTTATCTACCATTAACCAGCAAAAATCACAAGTAGAGCTATGAATCAAATGGTGGAGTTCCAGCTTTGAGGAAAAAAGCTCAGTTACAGTGCTCATACCTTCATTTCAAGCTCCCATCCTGGCATACACACAAAAATATGTACAATGTACTTTTAAAAAATAATGTGAATTAATGAATACCATATTAGAAATAAATGTTATAAATGCCAATTATACAATCCTTATAGTAGTATTAATAGAAAAATAAAACGCCTTCTGGTGGATGAACCCTTACCCATGCAAGTAATTACCACATTGGACAATGTACAATTTTCAAGAAAATAAATACATGTAGTATTAATTTATATAATTATTTTAAGTTCCCTTCCATCCTGGAAGAAAGAGAAGAACAGAGCAGAGCTTCTCAGCTCATGGTAGTCAGGATGCTGAGATATTGCTTACGTTCTCTCTCTACTTTTCCCTTTTTTTTCTCCATCCATCTCAGGATGATGATACCCATATTCAGAGCAGGTTTCCCTCTGTCTACCTGCAAGCCTCTTCAGAGACCCATCCACCCAGAACTTTACTTAAGTAATCTCCCAGGGTTTCTTTTTCCAATCAGGTTTATGATCAAGAGTTTTCTATCAGAGAAATAGAAGACTCCAGGTCATTTTCCACCAGATAAAATATAAAACTCCTGATAATTACAGCAGATGGGAAAAAGCTGTTGGATGAGTAAACACATGACTACAATCAACGTAGGATTGTGTGGTACTAGGCAGTAGATTTAAAATACTCAAATGCATAAGTTGGCTGTTAGCTGATCTGTTTTCAGAGCCACAATGCTGAGCATCCATATGTTATCCTTGGGAGGGGGGGGGGGAGAGGATTTTTTCAGAACCCTTCCTCAGCAGAAGGCTTATAGGGAGAAACAGATGCATGGACCTGTGGTGAACTGGAAAAGATATTTGTGGATCTGAGAGTGGAAGATGTTAACTAATGAGACAACATATCCATTGTCAGGATCTGTTGTATTTTCATAGCCAGGTGGAGAGGGTGGTCACTTTTACACTGGTAAATATTGGACTGTCTTATTTGCTAATTCCTACCTCCTGATCTCCAAAATCTGTAAGAGAAAAAAAAACTCTCTTATTTTGCTGTTCTACCTCATAAACCCCAGTTCTTCTTGAAATTCAGGCCTTGGTGAAGGCAGTATTCTACATTATCATGCAGAGCAGTTGAGCTGTTTACTTCACAATGATATTTGGGCTGTACATCTGCATAGGCAAGTGGTCTATTGAAGCAGAGCCAAATTCAATCTGTTCTCTGTACAGAAAGGGAATGTTGGCAGCATTAAAATGCAGTTTGTCCTCACTAACTTGACATATCACTTTTGGAATAGCTTGGAGAGACTCGAGAGACTAGCTCACAATTAATTTTATTTTATTTATTTATTTGACATATATTCGACATTTGTTATTTGTTTATACCATTTTGGGGAAGGGCAATATTTTTGTCTATAATTAGTGACTAAAGAGGAATATAAATAAATTTCAAATAGGTTCTCCCATCATCATAGGAAAATATACATGGGTAGTAAACATTTTTCTCAAAAGTAAATGTGATAATTGGTTTAAGGCATTTGTGAATATAACGCCTAGAAAGGACAATCAAAGGAGATATGTTGGTATAAGTGCATCTACCTTTCAAAATAAAAGAAATGTTATTTTGAGATAGAATTTCAGAAACAGTATTTTTTCCAACAAAAGAAACTAATGCTAAAAGGCATCATTGGAGACAAAAAAAAAACAAAAAAAAAAAACAAAAAAAAACATCTTCCAGCTTTCATTGAAGCAAGTATCTCTATTATGTAACTAGATCTTTAACTTTCCATACCAAAGCCAATATGTACAGCAGAGGTCTAGAGGTCCTTGGAACAAAGAGCAAAATTTAACTCAATGGCCAAAGAAAAGCAAAAATCAACATGCTATCTTTTTGATCACTCCCTCAGTCCCTACCCCCAAGAGCTGGAAGAATTAGTGTTTCATTTTTGTTTTTGTGTGTTATTTTTTTAGGTTGGGAGAGTCGGATAATTACTAACTATATAAAGTATTTGTGACTTTTCTTTGAAGAAGCCACCGGCTGTCAGGAATCTCATTTCCTTTCTGATCACCATTATTTGTTTTCTTTCACAGTTGCTATACATGTTGTGGGCAGACACTTTACTGGGGAAATATATTACAAAGAGATAGCAATAAAACTGGAGGACAACCAAATCTTAATACGGCAATCAAGACAGTTTGCATTGGCTGAGCTTTGCTGGGTCTAACATTTTGCTTATTTTATAGGAACTCACTATCCTGACATAAATCAGATTTTCTTGCTCCATTCTGATCAAGCAGGTTTAGGGCTCAGGAAAGGAGGGAGGTGAAAGGGAGGAAAAGAAGAAATTGCAGTGACACGAATATAGCAAAAGGAATATGTAAGATAAGTAAAATAAATGCTTGGTTGACTTCAATCTCAGTGTATTTTAAATGTGAGTCTTGCTGACAAAGACTAAAAGATAGGTTAAAATTAGAACCTAAAGGAGCTCAGAGTTCTCTTCAGGGGAAATAGAAATTTATTGGCCATAAAAATATACAAAAGTGGTGCTTATGAAAATTAACCTGAAAAAAAAAAAAAAAAAGAAAATTAACCTGGTCAAAATGAAGAGAAGAATAGGTTTCCATGGACTAACAAGATATGCAGTAATCACCACATCAACACAACTATAACCCACATTTAGTGAAGTAGAAATTTATTAGTGTAGAGAATCCTAAGAGAAATTTAAGCAATAAACACTATAGAATTTTAAAGGAAGGGCTATTACCCCAAAAGAGAAATAAACAACTAGATTGATACAAACTTATGATGGTTTAGGTGATGAGAACATTTTAGAAGCAAGAATTCTGTAGCTCTTCCTACAACACAAGGAAGTTTCTGCATTGGACAACTTCTTCTGTATCTTCTTAAAGTTTCACAGAATAAAAATTACTTCTGTGAAGCCTGTACTCTTTGCTACTCCAGAGAGTATCATCTGAGGATAATGGTTCAAAGCCAGCCTGGAAAGTCCATGAGACTCTTATCTCCAATAAACTACTCAAAAAAAAAATGGAGTGGTACTGTGGCTCAAGTGGTAGAGTGCTAGTATTGAGCACAGAGAGGCTCAGAGACATTGTCCAGGTAGAGTTCAAGCCCCACGAGCAGCGAATAAGACAAACAAACAAAAATGACTGCTTTTGAAAATTCTGTTGAGAAGCACAAATTAAAGCTGACCATAAAAATCTATAATGTCACTGGGGTTTAATAATCACAGAAAGTAAGAGATAAAGGAGAATATGATTAATTTAGAATTTGATTTAGATCAATACATGAAATTCTAAATTACCTTTTGCTCTTTCCATTTTAAATAAGTTACATAAGTAAGTTATTTATTTGTATATTTCTAAATAATTTACTTCTGTAAATATTTCTGTATTTTCTAAAAGAATGCTTACTTAATACAAACTTTATCTTCTCCAACCTAAACAGTAAAATGCAACTTAAATGTCAAATTTGGTAAAATATGAAGAAAATAAAATCAAATAATAAAATATCAGATTATATATTATAGGTAAAATTCCTTATGATTTTATAGCTTTTAAAATACTATGACTATAAAATGAATATAGTTTGCTGTTATACGGTTTCTAAAGACATAGTCTTCCATTTTCAAATAGATAATTTTACTTTCTAAATTTTAGGTTCAATCTTTTGCTATCAGAGATAAAATATTTATTTCATCATTGTTTTATTTATATTATTTATTTACAGATGCTAATTTTCTTTTATTTGCAATTCTTGTTTTCCTTACACATATATTTTTCATTAAATTTTTGATATAATTTTATGTGCATATGCTAATTAACACATATCTCCCATATACCCTTCAGATATTTCCAACTAAATTATAATTTATTTATTTATTTATTTTTATTGTCAATGGCTTACAGTTCCATAAGTAAGGTAATAACTATATTTCTTGTCAAACTTGTATCACCTCCCTCATGCAACTAATTTAATAAAATACATAACCATTGTATGTTGATTAAAAACTAAGGAACTAGCTGCTTACATATATTTTAACTGGCATTACATCTTTGTAATTTTCCCTTAATTTAAAATAATCTCCTATCACCCAATAATAATGTCATCACTTTCCTGCTAGAACACTGACTGAAATATGCCCATTATTTCTTAAATCATGTCTACAGCCTTTACTGCATTCAATTACTCATTGCATTTTCCCAGCAATTTCTTTAATCTTTAACACCTGATATGTGGCTAACCTTAAACATGTAACTTTACCTTAAAGAAGCAGTATTTATGGGGTGCAATCATGGAACAATTTTATTTCATTTACTATTGATATTTTATATATGTTCTGAGTAACAGGATCTTTGCTGCTTACCTATCCTCTTCACATTTTCTGCAGACATCTTTAAGGGTTGAAATTTCTCTCTTGCTTTGGAATAAATGAAGCCATCCTCCATCCTTGTCCCTAGAGGGAGCCATTCAATTATGATCACAACAGTGGAAAAAGCTCTGCCCCTCTGAATATTCATTCTCCATCCCTCAGGTCTTCAGCACTGCACAAGTCACATATCCCAAATTCTCTTTGAGTATTTCAGTGACATTTGAGAGATTAAAATAAAAGCAATGATGACTGACATTGTTGAACTTTACCTGAGTCCCGTATTCCTGGAAAACACCAATAGCTCATCTCTGCACCTTTCCTCGCCTTCTGTTTCTGTGAAGCAGCTATTACAAGAGCCTTCTTTCTAGGCTTTGATGATCTCCCAGGTGAATCCCTGTGTTAATCTAAGCCATGGACATGCACCATCTTCCACAATCCAAATTCCTATTATTTGTCTCATAAAAGAGTAGCTGAATTATATGACTCCACAGACCCTTCTCACATATGATCAATCTGAAATCCAGTAGAACACTATGAAGTACTTGTACCAACCAAGTCACAGGTTGCGTGGGCCTAAGAAATTCTTAGAAGAATTCTTTTTTTTTTAATTGTGAAAATACCATACAGAGGGGTTACAATTACATGAGCAAGGTAATGAGTATATTTCTTATCAAGCATTGTTGCCTCCTCCTTTGTTTCCCCTTCCTATCCCTTCCTATCCCCCTCCTCTGTCCCCTCCCCTGTCTCCTCCCCCTCACCTCTGTGCCAAAGTTGTAAAGTTCGTTTTTGGACATAGCGTCTTGTACATCTCATTATTGCAATGGGTCCACCCATATCCCTATTTAAACATTGTGTTTTTTCCCTTCCCCTCCACAAATTATACCAACATCAAATACAGTGAAAACAGGGGTTCTGCGGTGGAAATTCATATAGAATTCTTTCTAAGACATTCCATGAATGAACACACACACACAAATCAGAAGGTATTAACTTTCCATTCTTCAGCTCATTAAGTGATGAACTACAGTGCTGGTATTGAATCCCAGATGACAAAACTTCTTTTTGAAATTTTGAAAATACGTTTAAAAATCAAACTATAGAAAGATTCCAAACCTCTGTTGCATTACCAGAGTGGCTCGAGTTTTCTTTTTATGTGCATGAATTTAAAAATACATAATTTTCGAAACAATGGCCATTTTCCTCAGTACTTCTCAAGGTTGGATTAGTGATATATTTTCAGTGTCACTTGGCAATTACATCTGAGCTAAGTAATTTTCACGAGGCAACTGTGCTGAGTTTATTTTCTGAAAATTTGATTTCCCAAGGAAAAATTACACACACTTCTAGACACAGATACAGTAAAGAACTTAGATAAAACAGTCAGTTGGCAATTTTCTGACAAAACTATAGTAGAGCCGGGTGCCCGGTGGCTCCTGCTTGTAATACTAGCTACTCAGGAGGCTGAGATCTGAGGATCACTGTTCAGAGCCAGCCCAGGCAGGAAAGTCCATGAGACTCTTACCTTCAATAAACCTCTAGAAAACCGGAAATGATACTGTGGCTCAAGCTGTAGAGTGCTAGCCTTGAGCTGAAGAGTGCAGGGACAGTGTCCAAGCCCAGAGTTCAAGCCCCACGACCCATGGGAAAAAAAAATATATATATATATTTGTTAGTTTAAAGATCTATGGCAAGTAATCTCAAAATGTAGTCTGTATAATACTACGTTATTAGTCTCCTGGTTTTTGATATGAAAAAAAGCAAAAATTTTTAAGTTACAAAATTGATAAGCTCATAAGAACAATGATATAATAAAATTATTAGTAAACTCAGAAACGCTATTCAATTCTCATTAAAAACATGAAGATAATACCTGTTAGTAATCTTATTTTGTATATGATTAACTTAATATTGAATGGATATTAAGTGAATATTACCATCTGCATCCATTGTGTAGATGCCCTAGAAAAACTAATCTTGAATAAAATAAAATATCACAAATGACTGTTAAAATATAGTATGATAACTATATTATTTACAGAATGTATTTAAATCATAATGTAGGGCTTGAACGTATGAAATTTCATAATGACAGGAAAAATGATGAAAAAATAAAATCAAAGGCAAATATATAAACAGAAACAATAGGTTTATATAATATATGAAAAAACAGATAGCTGGAGGAAGATGGTGGAGGAGAAGCTGGAGTCTAAACAATTTCTCACATAGAAAGCAGTTTTAGTGTTCCAGTGAACAGTCCTAGACTACAGTATAGTGAATATCCTAATGTATGTACAGAATATTGAACAAACTTTTAAAGTTTGTTCAGACTTTTAAAGCCATTGCACTGGGATATACTTAATACATTTTGAAATTTTGGAATTATGCTTAGAGCCTGTCCAAATAAGTAAGCAGAGTTGAAGACAGCAAAAGAAACATGCAGTTCAGGTGTAAATGTATAGATTTCATGTACATGTGTGTTTATGTGTATGTGTGTGCATGAAAGGGAAAGGCAGAGATAGAGACTCAGAAAGAATTAGCTTAGATATTTCTCAGATGTCTAGCTTCTAAGGGACATCTTAAGATTGAGTTTAAATTGTTCCTCTTTCCCATCCTCATCTAATGAGCTTTGGTAAGAAATCAACCTTCTTTATGTGCCTTGAAGAAACACAAAAGTGCTTGCCTATCACCTGGTTGCTGACATTCCTGTTACCTGCTCTGTTTCTCTCCATTTCCTTCTCTGCATGAACAGCCAGATGTTGAAATAGTTCTCACCTCTCTCATTCCTAGGAATAGCTCTTTTTCCCCCCTCATGCACAAAGAACCCATACAATAAGCTTTGTGAACAACATAAGATGTAAACTTTGACACAACAAGAAGTGTTATAACAGCATACAACTTCAGATTATTTTCTGCTCCTCAAGCTCAGTTGGGTCCTAAGTCTGTGTTCCAAGAAGCCTCCATTGGGCCCCTTGTCAAGCTGCTGGTCTCACTTCTTTCTTCCCCCTAGAAGACAATGTGTAAAACAATGATAAGCTTCTGTATTTTATGCAAAAAATTTACCATTTGGCAGTGTCCTTCTACTGCTCTAGGGAACTATTGCCTGTGAAGTCTGTGTCACTGGCCAAATCAGAGTCTGAGGCAGAGTTCTCATTTTATCTAGACAGGAATAAAACCATATAAATTTCCTGTGGTATTTGTTGGAGGAGTGTAACGAGGAAGATTATAAAGGAAGCTAATTTGCTTCTATACATTGTATGTATAGGGAAATAAAATGTTAGAAAACAAAGAATCAGAGGGGGTGGTGTAGTGTTATTTTAGCCCTGATTTTTGTTCATTTCAAAAATATGCTTTATGATTTTATACTGTAAAATCAGTAAATAAGTACATAGGAGACCTTAAAAGTTCTGGGGCATAAAATCAGAAAATGCTTCCAATCATTTTTTTAAACTACATTGCATTGCTCTTCCTTTAGAAATTTAAAAGTACACTTAGATGTTTTTGTAAATTGTTCAAGTATTATTTATTCATTTAGTTAGTTACTTACGTACTTAATTTCATGTTTTGAGATAGATGGACCCGAGGAAGCCCAGTGTGGTCTCTAGTTCCTCTGCCTCATTCTTCTGTGTGCTGTGATTACAGGCACCATGTTTAGCTTCAACCTTTCATTGCTGACCAAACCATCTGATTTTAACTTGTATTAACAGGTTCTGTCTTACATTTCATACTATCTTCTTGTCCAATTCTAGTAACATAGCAATATAGGTGCTGAGGAATCCAGTGCATTGTGAAATAGAAGACAAATGACTTCCATCATGTATTGAAAACATAGAACTGGGAAGAAATATTCTGAGCATATCTCTAACTCACTGCTACCTTTGATGTGTTCCTGGAAACAGAGTTAGGTTTTTTTTTTTCAGAGTTAGGTTTTGAAACCAACTTATGACAAACATTAAGTTTCTGACTCATTTGACTCGGGTAAAGCTTTCCAATCTTTTAAAATTAGGAATATTTAAAAAAACATTTTCCATGTACTTATATTAGAAATATGCTTCATCTTACTCTGAAACTGAGGTAATTATCCGATTATTTTTCTTTTTGAACTATTAAATTACTTTTCAGAACTACAAGGCCTATTTCAGAACTCGGTTGGGTTATGGAGAGGCTGATCTCTTCCTGAGAGGAGAGGAGGGCCAGGTGAAGGCATTTTTCTGTTTCTGCTATATGTCAACCTGTCTAACCAGGACAAACGCTGCTGCTGCTGTTTTTCTTCAGAAGATAATCTTTTTTTATTTTTTAAAAAGTGTTTTTTATTATGAAAATACCATACAGAGGGGTTATAATTACATGAGCAAGGTAATGAGTACATTTCTTATCAAGCATTGCTGCCTCCCCTACCATGGTTTTTCCCCTACCATCCCTGCCCTCCCATCTCCATGACTACACTCCCTCACCCCCACACTTGTAAAGTTCATTTTCAACATAGCATTTTGTACATCTCATTGTTGCAATGGGTCCACCTGTATCCCTATTTAAACAATTTGTTTTTTTTCCTTCCCCTCCCCAAGTTGTACCAACATCAAATACAGTGAAAACAGGGATTATACTGTGGAGGAGGGACATACAAGGCAACAAAACAATCACCTTATAACTATGTTCGAAACAATAGCAAGAAACAACCCCCTTCAGAAGATAATCTTATAACAGGTGGCCATATTCTCCAGTGTGGAAAATTCGTATGTGTCTGTCATATGGAATTTTCTCAAATGGCTTGCTGAATTTTCAAGTCTCTCATTCTACTGTGAGAAATACTTAGTTCAGTGATTAGCTTTTGAATTTGATGAATGTTAGCAAAAATCTTGATTATTCAAAGCAATAAATAAATAAATAAATACAAGCTAGATTTTTCCCAAATTATTATATCAATTCTTGATTACCTTTGTAAATATTCATAAACCTTACAGGGAAAAAATATGAAATTTTGATATATCAGTTCAGTTGGATTTTTGAATAATAATTTTTATAGGAGCTAAATATAACTGTAAAAATAGAAAAAGGGTTATGATGCATAATCACAATTTTGAGTGCCCACCAAATACTTTCAAGTAATATCTAAATAACCTGGTGCGACACTAAACTAACAATGAACTTAATGACCAAAACATTTTTCATCAATACTAGATGACATTATTACTAGTATCTTGCCAAATTATTATTGATTAAGAAATGAGATTAAAGCCTAATGTAGTAAAGGACATGACTCTTGAAGAACACTTCCTGCTTAGGTGTTTTATGAGGTAATTTTCAAGCAAATAAGCATTAAAACACACATAAATCTTATACCCATGCAAAACTATGATATATTTTTGAATTGATTTCCAATTGAAGAAGAGTAATTGTGTATAGTATGTTTTGTTGAAGAATTGTTTTTATATCATATCAATTAATGACAGATCGAACTATGTTGAAATTTCTCTACACAAACCATTTTTTACATTCTTACTTTAGAATAAAGAGTATTATCTAATTTCCCCTTATACCTTATGCAAGGGTTATCTTGATATGGAAAACCATATTTTGTATATTTTAAAGGTGTAATAATAGCTAATCATATTGGAATATAATTGTGCAAGTGTCTTATATAATAGTATATTATAATAGCATATTAAATAATTATAACATATTTACACTAAAAACATAATATGCAAAGAGATGAATTATAAATTATAGTCTCATAATTAGGAGGTCAAACTGTAAAAGCTGAAGACCCAAGAAAGCTTGATTCTAGGCTGGAGTCCTGGAGTGTTGATAGGCTGATAATATCTGTGTCAGGCTGGGTCTACAGCCCTGAGAAGTAGAAGATAGAGGGGTAGAGAAATTAAATGCCCTGTTGGTGTTGTAAGGCCTAGAAAGAGCAACTGATTCTCCTATATAGGTTCTCTGTGAAAACAATGTTCATTCACACTGGAAAAAAAAGACATTAGCTATATTCAAACCAGCTATTATAATAATAGTGCAAAAGCATCCTTTCAGACACACACAGAAATAATAAATAAAACTAAGTACCCATACCTGGTCAAGCTGACACATAATCTAAAAGTCACATGGTCTTTACAATTTACAAACAAATAGTGGGTCTATGCTCAATATCTCTTTATATAACACGATTACCACCATTTTCCAAATATGCAGAACTTTGGTTAATGTATTGGTGGAAAAGTTTGACCTCATAACCAGTTTCATATTAAATCTATGTGTACATATTTGCTTAATGGAATTGATGTCCTATTCAACCAACTGTGAACATCAATACTCCACTGGAGAGTCATCTTCTAATGGGTTAATTTATTGAAATGAATCTCACTTTCTCTATCTGTAACCAGTCCTAAGATTGCTATGCTTATATACTGGGCATTTTTGACAGTGCTTTCGTGTTTATTGAGGAGTACGCATTAGTTTTTGAATAGTGCTTGCTTTCATAATTAACTTAGCTATGTGCAGTGGGGAAGGGAGAACTTATAAAAACATTTTATATACTTCTATGTAATTCACTTTTTGATAGAGATATCATTTTAGGGAGATGTAAATGTGATATTTTCAAAATAATACCTAAATGAATAAAATAATAACTGCTTGTACTTGGAGAAGTCAAGAAGATGCCACAGAATTTTGCATGTAAGAGTATTTAGCCTGGATTGGTCTTCCATGCCATTGAACAGCCTTCATTAGTCTAGTCTCCCTTCGGGACATTAGAATTGTGTATAATCAGCACAATCACATTACACAACTATAATACAATATAATCGTATAGCGAAGGTATCAAATTCTTCAACAGAAGGAATGCTGATTTATTTTGTTGGCTTCAATGAGGATAGATAGATGATAGATAGATAGATAGATAGATATTTTACCAGTCTTTTACCAGTGGACAGTATTTCTAAAAGAAATATTAGCCAAGGCTACTGATAAAATAAATTCACAATGGTTTTCAATGGAATTAAATTTACAAACTAAATAATAATTTATTATGCATATGTGTCTCTTTTTGTATTTCACTACCTGTTTGCTATTATTTTATCATTAATCTTAATAAAGTAAGACAGATATTTCTCTTCTAGCTTGCTTTATTCTGTACAGCACTTTGTTTCTATCAATAAATACATCCAAAGATAAATTTCCATTCAAGTTGAATAATGTTATTGTGTTAAGTATTTTTTATTATTAAGAGAATAAGCTTATGTAAAAAGATATGCCATTCCTCTGTTATTAAATGAAATGATTTTCAGTTTTTAGGAAACCAAAAAATATCATTACGGTTATTCCTGTTATTATTTCCAAGACTTTTATTTTTTTCCCTTAAGATTTATTTACAAACTATTTTTGGTATCTTCTCTGACATTTTTTTCAGACATCCTCAAAGAGTTTTCTAACATCTTTCAAAATACTTCAAATAGTTTTCCTTATAAGCATATAGCATGAGATGGGAAAACATGGATCTGATTAGGAAAGTTTTGTTATTTTCTGCATTAGTCACTAATTAGCAACAGAGTAAAAACTATGTTGTTGTGTCATAGGGTAGAATTACACTGAAGGTTTAATAGTGATTTTACTCCTTCAAAGCTAATTTTAGAATTGATTAAGTTCAGAATTACATTAGTTTAGTTTAGTTGATTGTTTTGCTGTACTAGGGTTTGAACTTGTTACTGAGTTTGTTACTGTGATGTCACACCTCCAGGTTTTAGGTTTGAAAACTTTGAAACCATAAATATATTAGCTGATGATTTTGTGCATACATTTTATTAAAATTTAATATTTCTGACAGAACACTTAATAATGCAAAAATGTTAAAGTAGCAGTAATCTCAATATTATGTACAACTTGAATTGGACTTACCTCATTCTACTGTTACATTTTCACCTAAATTTATATTTACTTGTTTTCTGATGCATCAGAGATAGAACACATTTTGTAATTTCACAAATTATACATGGTGCTATTTTTGCATTTACATTACAGAATAATTATGGCCACTTTTCTTCCTTCAATTTTAAAATGAAAAAGCAGACATACTTTAAAATAATTACCTACAATTTTGACTTGACAAAGATGTCAAAGCCTATTTCCTTCCTTACAGTTCTCTTTGTGGTATGCAGGATTAAGAGTAAAATGTTTTGATGTGATATATTCTGTCATTGAATTTCATATGTAGGATGATATAATTATCAAACATAAAGCTTAACTTAGAAAAGCCAAAAAAAAAAGATAAAAAAAATCAGAATTAGTTTCTCCAGGCTCCTCATTTTTTAGTGGGTAGGGACAGGAAAAGATAACTATCTTCTTTTTAGTTTAAAATAAACTCTTCTTTAATAATGTAGTTTTCTCAGTCCAGGGCCAGAGGGTTATATAAATTCTTTCAATGTAATTACAATATTTGTTAAAATTGCTTCTGTACTATTATATATAACAATCTATTTTTATTAGCATATAAATAAATTATGATATTTGGTGTTTTAGAAGAACAAATAAATTATTTAACAATTAGTAACTGATTTATTAAATTAACTAGCTTAGGCATTTCAAATGGTGACTTCATCCATGACCTTGTCTCAGTACTGATGGAATTGGACCATTCTTCAGGATGGTTTATATCAATGAATCACTTATTGTTTTTTTCCTCTGGTATGTGATCCAATGTCTTTGATCTTTACCAAATGACACATTTTTTATATCAGTAATGCTACTACAGTAGACATCCAAATAAAACCTTTCACTTTGAATTATTTTTATTTTTGCTGCTCAGGAGTTGGCACACACTGCTTCATGAGTTTTACTTTGTGTCTATGTGGGGTTGTTTAAATTCATTTGTTCTCCATCTCTAGTACCATCAATTTGTGTGACTTTAAAACCTGTGACTTTTGGGGAACCTCCATAGTGCTTTCCAGACTAATTGTACAGCTTACACTCCTACCAACAATATATTAGAGTTCTTCTTTGGCTACATCCTCACTAGTATTTGTTATTGTTAATTTTCTTGATAGTGGCCATTTTAACTGGGGTGAGGTAGAGTCTTTTGTTTTGATTCACATTTTCATTGTACCTTAAGACCCAGCAATTCCATTCCTGAGCATTTATTCAATAGATCACAAACAAGGCTCTGTAAGCTCACCAGCATTTCCATATTCATTGCAGCATTATTTACCATATCCAAGAAATGGCATTAACTGTGATGCTTCTCACTGGATGAATGCATCAAGAAAACGGTGATGTTTATACCCAATAGAATTCTACTCATCCATCAGAAAGAATGATAGAAAGGTTGGGGGAGGGATTATATTAAGTGAAGTAAGCAAGACCCAAAGAAACACAGGTGGGGTATGGTTTGCCCATTTGGGAGGTCTAGAATGTGCCTATAAATCTACCAGTAAACACAATAGGTGGTGTGTAAGAGGTTACAAATGAATGATCCGGTCTGAGACTCTCTTTTTTTTTTGGCCAGTTTGGTGCTTGCACTTTGGGCCTGGGCGCTGTCTCTGAGATGCTTTGGCTCAAGACTAGCACTCTACCACTTGAGCCACAGCAGCACTCTGGCTTTTTTCTGTGTATGTGGTACTGAGGAGTTGAACTCAGGGCTTCATGCATGCTAGACAAGCACTCTACCACTAAGCCACATTCCCAGCCCAAAATTTTATTTTATTTTATTTTATGTATGTCTGTCTGTCTGTCTGTATGTATGTATGTATTTTTGTCAGTCATGGGGAACTCTGAGCCTGAGCACTGTCCCTCAGCTCTTCAGCTCAAGACTAGCACTCTACCACTTGAGCCACAGCGCCACAACTGGCTTTTTCTGCTTAAGTGGTGCTGAGGAATTGAACCCAAGGCCTCTTGCATGCAAGACAACCACTCTGCCACTGAGCCACCTTCCCAGTCCGATCTGGTCTAATAGGGTCTATGAGAGCTGAAATTCTTTAGAAAAACTAAACCAAAGCTCAACAAGTAATTACCATGAAAGGAGTAGTTTCAAGTGAAGAAAAGAGGTGAAGGGTGAGAAGGTTGTCAAGAATTCATTGCACATACCATAAAATTAGGAAAAATAAGGAAATGGGGGGTGAAGATGTTGAAAGGATGACACAGATCAAGATGCATTTTATACATGAATTGCTTTGTCAAATGGGGGAAAAAAGCACTCACTCACTATCCTAGTAAATTGAGCAATGGGAGGGAAGGAATGGGTGTGGTGTGTTGGGAGGGGTAGCTGAGAATGTGGAAAGTGTGACACTGATCAGGGCACACTGTATTCATAAATTGCTAGGCTGAATGGCAAGTATAAATATAAATTTAAGTATAAATACTTAAATATAGTAAAATATATTTTAAATCCACATCTACAGAAAGGATCACTGATTCATTTGTTACTTGGTGAGAGAAAACATTTTAGCTTATTTTGTAATTTCATAGAATAGGGATTCTTTTCAAGTTCTGAGTATATGTAGAAAAAGAGAACAGCTTAATTTATCTTTCTTTGAAAAACTCAATAAATGTGATAAGTATTGTAGAAAAATATGATGATTTCTTGGACCCATAATGGCTTAGATGTACATATTTTGCTATTTTTTTCTCACAAGTAATATGTGATTTAATTCATCATGTCTTTTAAGCTAGAAATCCATACCTCAGTTCTTTACATAATTTAAAGCGTTTATTTTCCATATGTTCAAATTCAATCACGTTCACTATTAAGCTACATATGTAACAGGGACATACTCTCTTGTGGAAGGAAATAATTCACTGTAATACAATTTTTATAAGAATGAAGGAAAAAAGAAAAGGAGCCTCAATATTTACCTGAGAAATGTATGTCAGAGTTCACACTATAATTGACGCTATGTCTTTTTAAAATTACCTAGTAAGCATAGCAAACAATTTCTCAGGATGATCATTTGTGAGCACTCAGGTAAAAAGAAATCACAGAGAATATTTTCCCCCTTAGATTACATTCTTTCTTACTTTACTGGACCCTTTCCATAACAGTAGATCAAAGGATACTCCTTTTTCAGAAACTTGTTTCCTACAGAGTGAGTGTAATTAAAAAAATTGTCTTTTTGAGGCTATGTTGTTGGGGGATTTAATTTTTTGAGTTCCAGATATATTTAGATATGAGACCCTTGTCCATTATATGGCTAGTAAAGATCATCTCCCAATCTGTAGGCTTTCTATTGATCTTGCTAGCTATGTCTTTTGCCATGCAGAAGCTCTGCAACTTCATGCAATCCCATTTGTCCAACCTTTCTTTGATTTGTTGTTTCTGGGTCTCTATTAAGAAAATTTCAGCCTGTGCCAAGGAGACCTAAGATTTCTCCTATACTGTCCTATAATATTTTCAGGGTGTCTGCTTTGACTCTGAGGTCTTTGATCCATTTGGAGTTGATTCTGGTGCAGGGTAATATATAAGGATCTAACTGTCAAATAAGTATTGGGCTAAAGACTTACAGAGAGACTTCTCTGAAGAGGAAAGAATGATGGCCAATAGACACATTAAGAAATGTTCAACTTTCCTAGCCATAAAAGAAGTGCAAATTAAAACAACACTGAGATGCCACCTCACCCCAGTTAGAATGGCTATAATCAAGAACTCTAATAACAACAGATGCTGGAGGGGATGTGGACAGAAGGGAACACTACTGCATTGTTGGTGCGAGTGTAAACTTGTCAACCTCTTTGGAAAACAGTATGGAGGTTCCTCAAAAGACTCCACATAGAGCTCCCCTATGGTCCAGCAATCCCACTTTTGGACATTTACCCAAATGATCACAAACAAGACCATAGTGAAGCTACCAGCACAACTATGTTTATTGCAGCATTATTCACCATAGCTAAGATATGGAACCAACCTAGATGCCCCTCAGTAGATGAATGGATCAAGAAAATGTGGTACATATACACAATGGAATTCTATGCCTCCATCAAAAAGAATGGCATTGTCCATTTGTTAGGAAATGGAAAGACTTTGAACAAATTATATTAAGTGAAGTAAGCCAGGTCCAAAGAAACATAGGTCCCATGGTTTCCGTTATTTGCAATAACTAGTATATGTCTGAAACAAGCAGAAAAGGTCAGATAAGATGATGTTAGGTGAAATGAACCCCAAGATAAGGACACAAGTACTTTTTCTTTCTTGCTATTATTTCTGAAGTATTTATAAGTGATTTTCGTGTTGCTTTGTATTGTATGTCCTTCCTCCATTGTATAACCCCTGTTTTCACTGTATTTGATGTTGGTATAATTTGGAAATGGGAAGGGAAATACCAAATTGTTTAAATAGGGATACAGGTGGACCCATTGCAACAATGAGATGTTCAAGATGCTGTCGAAAAACGAACTTTACAACTTTGGCAGGGCAGGGGAGTGTAGTCCTGGAGATGAGAGGGCAGGGGTGGTAGGGAAAAAACAAAGGAGGAGGCAACAATGCTTGATAAGAAATGTACTCATTACCTTGCTCATGTAATTATAACTCCTCTATACAGTACCGTTACAATAAAATATATATTAAAAATTGTCAACAAAGAATATTCACACTATTTAGAAAGCACAGGATTTTCCTTTAGGTCATTGTTTTAGAGAGTGAAGTTCAACAACAATACTACAAAGCTCTATTCAATGCTTATTCATTGATAAAATAAAACTGCAATGTCTAACATTCTTTGCAATCTCAAAGAAATAAGATGTAATAAGAGGTGTTTATTAGAGAAAATATTTCAGCAGGTTTTCTTTTTAAAACATTATATATACATATATTATTTACTATATATTACATATACATGTACATGCACTTATTATTTATATATTTATTGTATATATAATGCATACACATATATGTTATTATACATTATATTATATATACTATTATATACATGTTATTATATTACATATACTTATATACACATGCACATGGAAAGTTACAACAAGGATTTTGACACAAATGTTAGACTATAAAGAACTTCATATTTCATATTTCATACAGTGCTTATGCATATAACAGTATATCTCCCCTTATAGACAGGGAATATGCTCCAAGATCTCCAGTAGAAGATAACATCCACAGATGGTCTGCAGTCTTGGTATATAGTGTGTCTTTTTTCTATTCATATCTACCTATGTTAATATTTATTTTGTAAAATGTTCAAGGCAAATTATTATTTTTGTATACAAAATCTCTTCCTCAGATCATATGATAAAGACTTGGTCCCTAGTTGGTAGCACTATTTCAAGGAGGGGGAAGCATTGCAACTCAAGGTTGCAGGCCCGCAGTGGAGGAAGTAAGTTATAAAGATGCATTCTTAGGATCCAGGGACGATATTTATCCCAGTCTTTTTCTTCTTTTCTACTTCCTGTGTGTCATGAGGTATACAGCGCTTTTGGCCCAAGCATGCCTATTACATTGTCATTTGATTGGAGACATTCAGATGTGGACTGAGCCCTCTGAAATTGTGAGCCCTTTCATTATTTCTGTTAATGAATTAGTAAGTCCCATAATGTATATAAGATAATTTCTGGTAGTTATGAATATTGTTCTCACATGCACAAAGGACATTTGCTGATGTGATTAAGATGCTGAAAATGGAAGACATACCTGAAATATTCAGGTACAGCCAACATAAGCACAAAAGGAAACAACAACAAGGTCAAACAAAGGTAAAATTTCACCAGTGAATGCTAGGGATTCAACCGCTAAACAATGAACTAGTTAGGTTTTCTGATTGTCTTATGGATTATATGTTTTCTATATCCTATATTTCTATATTCTCTCTCTATATATATAATATGTGATTAATGTAAGGGAAAAATTCATAACTCATGAATTCTTTTAATGAGTAGAATTATATTCCTGTGCCAATAATTAAAGAAAGTTATAGCTTTTGTACCAACATTTGTGTCAAAATGAGAGACAAGACTGAATTCCATATGCAAAACAAAGTTGTAACTTTCTGAAACGTGAATCTTATAAATTTGTGTTTTGCTAGTGCAGTTTGCAAAGGAATAATGCATGGCAAATATAGAATATCAGAGTCATCAATTTTTCCATGTCTTAGAAAAGGCTACTTGTATTTTTATCATGTAAGTTTCAGCATGGCTTATGATGAGTTTGAGACTATGCTACTTATTTCTGGATTAAATATAGAGATGTGTCTAGTTTACTATGACAAGCACTATCATTGAACTTAAGGTGAATCATAATTTATTTTCAATTTTGAAATAACCATAAGGGTTGGTCTTTGGTTTACTTCCAATTGTAGTCTATTTCCCCTTACTAAATGATCAATGATTATTTATAGGTGTTTAACAAATTTAGAACAAGATTTTATATGAGGCCTGGTCTAAATCTTTCAATTAATAATATTAGTAATCTAATCTAATTTTACTTAATCTAATTTAATCATAACTGAATATTCCTAAAATAATGATATATAGCTAAGCAATTATATGCTCTTCTTAATTTTAATTTCAATCCTTACAATTGCTGTCATGATGACAAAATACTACAGTATGTTTTACTTTTGAAAGCTTTTATTGTAAATAACCCTAATTTTCTATTTTACATTTTCTTATTGGCCAGAATTGAGCAATTGCCTTGCCTACCCATGGATCAATCACTTTTAAAGTAATGGAGTTTTCTCTTTAACATTGCTTCATTAGAGTCATCTTTAACACAGCAACTGAAAGGTCTAATTCTTTCCAATATTATATTAAAATAATAGATGAAGAAGAACAAAGAAGGCTCATGTACAGTTTTTATTCATTCACTGTGTAGAGAATTGTAGATGGCCTTAATATATCACTTTCTCCATAGTTACACCTCTATCTAAGGAGGTTACAAACAAATTTTTAGTCTCACAATTACATTGGAAACTCAAAAAACGATTATAGTGTATGCAAGTAAAGTCTGACTATAGGTAAGAAAATATATCTATTTTCAGTTTTGCAGGTCTTCCTAAGAGGTGAACAGTCTGGAGAACATGCAGTTTGTCAATTTACATATTCCTTGAAGCTTTAGGAACTAAAACTAACTGAAAGTTTAATATATAGCATGGGCCATCTGCAATAATCCTCTTGGGGAAAAGTGTATCTGGGTGTGTGTGTGTGTGTGTGTGTGTGTGTGTGGTGTTTGTGTGTGTGTGTGTGTGTGTGTGGTGTGTGTGATTGACTTGTGCTAATAATTCATACTGGACAAAATTGTAAAATGTTATGTAAATAATTTTGAATGCACTAGGCTACTTTTATAAGGTTCATGTTGTTTTAATCTTGATATAATGTACACTATTTTGTGCAAGTTCACACAAGAAAGGTTGATATGTAGGGGAATAGCAACAGCTGGAGGATTAGTATGTTGAATGCATTTTCTCTGAGTCAAGGTTGTCTCTCTGAATACTCAGTTTATCTGCACAATGAGAGGTGTTAGTTTACAACACACCTGCTGGCAAAATCTTTAAGTATTGTAACAAAGAGTAAAGGAACCTACTTGAAATTTTATCTTTCACAATTTTTTGCTTTCAAACGTGTGACATTCAGGATGTGCAGACTCACAAAGATACTTTGCAGCAAGAAGTTACTGTCTCATGCAAAAGACGTACAGAAAGTGATGGACTCCTAGAGTGTTGTCTCTAAAAATACCTTTGTCATGGTGATACAGTGAATGCATTAATCACTTGTTTATTCTACAATGTGAAGAAATTCACTTGCAAGTCTTTAAAATCCTTGGTGTCTTTCAAGCTGGTTATTCCGTAGTCATTATTATTGCTAAAACTATTTCAAATAGTTTTAGGTTTACAGAAAATTTATGAATACAGTAGAGTGGATTCCATACATCAATGGCAAAATTTTCCTATTCTTATTATCTAAATTAACATGTGTCAACATTACATATTAATATCCATACCATATTATTAAATTCGATGCAATTCTTAAAAGATTTCCTTGGTTTTTACCCAATGCTGTTCTTCTCTTCCAAGATTCTATTACAAATAAACCAGATACTGAATTACTTTTGTTACATAGGGTCATATGGTTTTGATATCCTGTCTTATTTTAAGTGGTATTTTTTATTTATTCAGTCAGTTTGTATTCATTTGAACTCATGGACATTTATATTTACTTTGATTTATAATTCAGTCTCTATTGCTCAAACCATCAGTGCTTGGAATCTTCGAAGCTCTTTTAGTTGACTTGTGTTTCTTTGCTATATTTTATGCTATATTTTAGAATGACTGAGTTGAGTACTTCATTTATTTCTAGTGAACATCTTCCCAGCATAGTTGACATTTTTACAGGTCCTCTGAATATATTTTTATTGTATCATGGAAAATAATACATCCAATTATAAGAGATAAGCTAAGGATAACTGGAAAAACCTCAAATTTTTGAGGCATAATAGCACAAATTCTCATTCCATGTGGATGTTTTTAGGGGGGCAATCTGCCATGTGGTAATCTAGGAAGCAAGACTTCCCATTGTTATTCTCCACCATTTCTTGGATATAAATCTCTCATAGTCTCGGTAGAGGAGGAAAAATGTGGAGGGAAAAAAGTGCTTCTTCCTGTTTTCTCCTGTGATTTGTACTTTTGTAATTTGTACTTTCGTGATTTTGTACTTTTGTATTTTCCTACCTACTTGTGGCTCTCTTCAACTAATATTACTAAGATATTAGTAAGATAATTAGTAAGATAAGTAAGATAATTACTATGATATTAGTAATTGTTAAAACACACCTTCTTGGCTTTTTGTTGCCTCTCAGAAAATGGTAAAGCTGTGGAAAATAACAGTATTTTTTTGTTGTTGTGAAAAACAGGTCTCCATTCCAAGTGTCATTTCAGTTTAAAGTTTTAAATTTTTTCCCCGAACATTCTATCAGATCATCCATATCTCTCACTTTTTGGCTTTTGTAAACTTGTTGACATCGATTAAGCTCCTAGTCCAATTTCTTGTATCCATAACTATCAATAGTCCTACCTCAAAGACATAATCATTGAACTTTCTATTGAGAAACTCTTGACAATATCTATATAGCCAATATTGTTCAAAATCTGCTGCAAATCTTCAGAGATTCTTCTTGGACTATATATTCAAGTCTTTTCTCACACTGTTTCTCAAGTTTTGCTAAAGGATGCCAGCCAGCAATCTGATTTAACCTCATTCCTGGAACAGCATGTAGAGTCCCTCCTCCCTGTTTGAAAACCCTCCTCAGCACTTGTCATTCTGCCCACTTCTCCTTGTGCCCAACTTCTGCTTCCAGTTAAAGCCTAATTAAAAGGCTATCTTCTTCTAACACCATTAAATGATTCCAATGCCTTTGATTTCGATTGAAAATTTTGTTTTTCCCAGATACTTTCTATTTTTTTCTTCTTCAGTTTCATTATGTTAGGACAGCTATAGTATACGCAAATGGAGGAAATAGTCTGAAATTTTCTAGTACATAAATAATAAATATGTCTTGAATGTTTCACTTGGTAAGACAAAATAATACGCAGATGAATTTAAATTAAAAATTACAATATATAATGTATGTAGATCAAATGCTGTTTTGAATCAAAATAAAATCAGTTACAAAAAGTTTCATTTAAAAAACCAAAATTTCATCATTAATATTGTCTCAGATGTGATATGCTTCTTAAGTTTTCTATAAAGTCAGAGTACAATTAGAATAGAAATGAAAAGAACAGGCAGTTAAAACACTTAAAGGACTGATTGTTCTAAATCTGGACTAATACATTCAAATATTGAAATTGAAACAGCTTTTTCACATATGTAAGTGTAGAAAAATGCAGTGAATTCACAGACTTATTCAGAAATATACATGTGATAAGACAAAGTAAATTGAGAAAGTGGGCACATTTGCTTCTTAGCTACTTCTGCTAGCAGTTGTACATAGCATATTTGCTTATATGCCTGTGGTTATTTCCAACCATTAAGCTAAGAGTTAAAACATAGTCTCTGGCTTCTGAAAAAAAAAAAGATATAGAAAGATCAACAATCAAATATTTAATCAGTTAAGAATTTGTCGGTCAGAAATTTAAGAAAATGCTTTCACTGAAAATATAATCATTAAACAAACTTGGAAAAGAAATTTCAGTTAGACTTCTTAAAAATTTATAGGCTACTGTCTTCCTCAGGTTTGAGTAACATTAAAATAAATTTCTATTCATTTAACTGACTGTGTACTAACCATTTAAACATTAAATCTACATTCATTAATGAGCCATGTAGCTATGTTAAAACTAAAATATTCATAACTGAGAATCTGGGTGCTGTCTCAAAGCTTTTTGCTTAGAGACTAAAGCTGTAGCACTTGAATTACAGCCCCAGTTGTGTCTTTTTTTATTTTTATTTTTTT
This sequence comes from Dipodomys spectabilis, assembly GCF_019054845.1. NCBI lineage: Eukaryota > Metazoa > Chordata > Mammalia > Rodentia > Heteromyidae > Dipodomys > Dipodomys spectabilis. Next base: position 1,532,691 of record NW_024870720.1, on the reverse strand, counting down.
TTGTGTAGTTAACTGAGGATAAGAGTCTCACAGTCTTTCTTGCAGGGTCTGTCTTCAAATGATAATCCTCATATCTCAGGCAACTGAGTAGCTAAAATTACAGGCATAAGCCACAAACACTGGCTGAAGTACAGTTTTATGTACAATTCTGTACAATATCAACAGCATCACTTTAGAGATGTAACATTAATGCATATGGACTTATAAGGATACCGGTAAAAATGGAATCATTCCTTTAACACTGACTCTGAGCCTCCTTTTTAAAAATATATCATTTACTTAAATGATTAGCCTGATATATAAAGGTAAAATTCTTGTGTTTGAACTCAGAGCTAGGGTGCTGTCTCTGAGCTGCTTCTGCTCAAGGCTATCACTTGAGCCACAGTGTTACTTTTGGTATTTTTTGAGTAGTATACTGGTGTTAAGAGCCTCATAGATGTTTTAGCCAGGGCTGGCTTGGAACAGTGATCTTCACTTCACAGTCTCCTGTATTGCTAGGATTATAGAGCCACCAATAACTGTCTGTGTTTTGTGCATTTTATTGTGAGAAGTAATATGGATTAACAGTAAATAATCCCTTACTTGGTCAGAGTAATTTATTTTAAAACAACTTAACCCCAAACACACCAGGAATTGAAGATGTATACATAAAACATTCCTTACAGAATATCTGATTACATCCAATATATAATACTGGATATTAACAAGATGATCACAATTTTTGTTAGGTAAGGTTTAGCAACTCATGTGCTTTAGAAAATGTATTTTTCCTGTATTGTTTTAGATTGTGGTTTAAAATATATATTTAGAAAACAAAAGGCTTGCTTATTTTAAATTTTATTGTAAAGGTGATGTACAAAGGCGTTATACTTACAAAAGCCAGGTAATGAGGACTTTCTCTCCACTTAGCCTCACAATGGATACCCTCCCCCAAACTGTAAAGTTAATTTCCAACATAGTGTCTGGTGAGTATTACTGTTGATAGACTGTTGGTTCACCCTTTGTCTCAACATTTCTGTGATTCCCCTTCCCTTTCCTAAATTAGAAAAAAAATTTCATAATAGACAAAGTGTTATTTGCAGGTGACATGATCTTGTATTTAAAGAATCCCATGAACTCAACTCCCAAATTACTCGAGCTGATTCAAAACTGGCAAAGTAGTAGGGTATAAAATTAACCCTCAATAATCAATGGCTTGGCAGGACACCAGTGGCTCACGCTTGTAATCCTAGCTGCTCAGCAGACTGAGATCTGAGGATCGTGGTTCAAAGCCAGGTAGGGCAGAAAAGTCAGTGAGGCTCTGATCTCCAATAAACCACTGAAAAACCGGAAGTGGCGCTGTGGTTCAAGAGGGAGAGCACTCACCTTGAGCTGAAGAGCACAGGGAGAGTGCCAAGGCTCAGAGTTCAAGCCCCACGACAGACCAAAAAAAAGCAATGGCTTTTCTGTATGCCAACAGTGAGAAGAGCACAGCTGAAATCAAGAAAACAACTCCTTTTGTAGTAGTCCAACAAAAAATAAAATACGGGAGGCTGGGATGTTGGCTCAGTGGTAGAGCGCTTGCCTTGCATGCCTGAGGCCCTGGGTTCGATTCCTTAGCACCACATAAGCAAAAAGAAAAAAGCTGGAAGTGGTGCTGTGGCTCAAGTGGTAGAGCACTAGCCTTGAGCTGAAGAGCTGAGGGACAGTGCTCAGGCCCAGAGTTCAGGCCCCACGACCGGACCCCCCCCCAAAAAAAATAAATAAAATAAAATACATAGGAATTAACAAAAGAAGTGAAGGACCTCTATGATGAAAACTTTAAAAACCTGAAAAAGAAAATCAAAGCACAACATAGAAAGCGGGAAAACCTCCCATGCTCCTGGATGGGAAGGATCAACATCGTGAAAATGGCAATAATTCCCAAGGCTATTTACAAATTCAACGCCATACCTATCAATTTCAACCTCATTCTTCAATATAATAGAAGAAACAATCTAAAAATTGTATGGAACAATAAAAGACCCCGAATAGCAAAAATAATCCTTAACAAAAAGAAGGTGCTGGAGGAATATCAATACCAAATTTCAAACTCTATTACAAAGCCATATTTATCAAAACAGCTTGGTACTGGCATAAGAAGAGACTTCAGGACCACTGGAATAGAACTGAAGACCCAGAAATGAACCCACAGACCTAGAGCCACCTAATCTTCGATAAGGGAGCTAAAAAGTAGAATGGAAGAAAGACAGCCTCTTCAATAAATGAGGCTGGCAAAATTGGGTAAACACCTGAAGAAAATTAAAGCTAGATCCTTATCTATCACCCTGCACCAGAATCAACTCCAAATGGAGCAAAGACCTCGGAGTCAAAGCAGACACCCAAAAACATTACAGGATAGAATAGGAGAAACCCTACGTCTCCTTGGCACAGGCCGAAATATTCTTAATAAAGACTTAGAAACACAACAAATCAAAGAAAGTTTGGACAAATGGGAATGCATAAAGATGTGGAGCTTCTGAATGGCAAATGTAAGTAATGACATAGCTAGCAAGATCAATAGAAAGGCCACGGATTGGGAGAATATCTTCACTAGCTATACAATGGACAAGGGTCTCATATCTAAAATATACCTGGAACTCAAAAAATTAAATCCCGCAACAACAAATCCTCAAAGAAACAACTGTCCAATAAATAAGTAGGCTAAAGATTTAAAGAGAAACGTCTCTGAAGAGGAAATAAGAATAGCTAATAAACACATGAAGAAATGCTCAACCTCTCTAGCCATAAAAGAAATGCAAATCAAAACAACATTGAGATTCCACTTTACCCCAGTTAGAATGGTTATAATTAAGAACTCTAATAATAGATGCTGAAGGGGGATGTGGCTAAAAGGGAACCATACTGCATTGTTGATGAGAATGTAAACTTGTTCAACCACTTTGGAAAACAGTATGGAGGTTTCTCAAAAGACTCCACATAGAGCTCCCCTATGACCCATCAATCCCACTTTTGGGCAATTACCCAAATGATCACAAACAAGACCACACTAAAGCTACCAGCACAACAATGTTTATTGCAGCATTATTTACCATAGCTAAGATATGGAACCAACCCAGATGCCCCTCAGTAGATGAATGGATCAAGAAAATGTGGCATATACAGACAATGGAATTCTATGCCTCCATCAAAAAGAATGACATCGCCGCATTCTTTAGGAAACGGAAAGATTTGGAAAAATTATATTAAGCGAAGTAATCCAGGCTCAAAGAAACATGAGTCTCATGGTTTCCATTATTTGCAATAACTGCTATATGCCTGGGACAAGCAGAAAAGGTCAAAAGCTATATACATGACAAAATAAGATAATGTTAAGTGAAATGAACCCCAAGGTAATGACACAAATCGTTTTTTCTTTCTTACTATTGTTTCTAAATGTACTTATAATGTACCATGTGATATTTTTGTTTCTTTTTTTGTCCCTCTCCCACGTTATAACCCCTGTTTTCATTGTATTCGATGTCAGTGCCCTGTATCTTGTATATACAATTCTCTAATTTGTGGGGGGAAGAGAAAAAAAACAAAATGCTTAAATAGGGATACAGGTTGACCCATTATAACAATGTACAAGACAATATGTTGAAAAACAAACTTAACAGTTTGCGGGGGTGTAGAGGGTGGGAATGGGTCGAGGGTTGGGTTGGGGAGTGTAGTTGTGGAGGTGGGAGGAAGGGATGGTATGGGCAAAACAAAGGAGGAGGTATCAATGCTTGATAGAAAATGTACTCATTACTTTGCTCAGGTACTCATGTAACTGTAAACCCTCTGTACAGTATTTTAACAATAAAAATGTATTTTAAAAAGACAAAGGGCATAGAAATATATGAATCAACCCAGATGCCGCTCAGTAGATGACTAGGTCAAGAAACTGTGGTATAAGTTTATGCAATATATATATATATATATATGTAATATATATATACACACATATACATATCTATATATATATATAATAGAATTCTTTACTTCCATTAGAAAGAATGATACTTTCCCATTTATAAGAAAATGGAAAGACTTGGAAAATTTATATTAAGCAAAGTAAGCCAGATCCAAAGAAACACAGGCTTCATGGTTTCCCTCAATTGCACTTTCCAGATATGTGTATAAATGTACAAGGTATTCCAATGGATAATCAAAGACAAATAATTACACTTGAACATGATTAATTAAATAGAACTCTAAGCATCACACAGTGAGAACATAGGCTATTCTTAAGAGACCACAATGGCTATAAATAGCTATGTGCATATGATCATATAAAATGGTACTTATTGAAATGAACTTCAAGAAAAGGAAACAGAAGGTTTTTGTTGTACTGTTTGCAGTTGTTTCTTTTTTCCTTGTGTTTTCCCCCTTTGGTTTATTCTCAGTTGTCAATGAGATTGATTTATGTACAATATTCTTTTGGGATGTTGCTTTTGATTTTCCCTCTAAATTTCAGCAAGAAAATGTCTCTTCAAAATCTGAAAGCACATATTAACTATTACTTAGTTTTCAAAATATATTTTCAACATATATCTTTTTAGCATAGTATGAAAAAGATTGTTTTGTTGATTTGATTGGATCTTCTACAACTTGTAGGGTAAAAGCACTTACATGTGACAGTAATGCTTAGTTTGAAATAACACTATAACAAAGTTACAGAGAAGAACCATGTGGCAGGATTCATTCTCTACTTACTGCATAATGGAATAATGTGCATTAATCTCAGATAAAAACTGGAAAATAGATATTGATGAGGAAAAGGAGTCTACAAAGATAGAGTGTTGCTTCCTCACGATTTATATGGCTGTTCATAAAATATAGTGAATAGTATGTTTTACATGGTATGTAAGATAAGAAAAAATACAAATCCTGTTCTAAAAATTGAGGTTGAAATCTAAAGAAATGTACAGCTCTTTTTATACATCAGTGCTTCCAGGATTGGTATGAACCAGATTGTATGCAATTCATTTCAGATAAGGAAGGGAAATACACTGAAGAGAATATGATATAGTAGATAGTGTGATGTTTCTATAAATATAATTCAACCATTTTTCATGAGAATAAACATAAACCTGTAAATGTAAAAACCAGCCAGAAAGATTTAATTCAAATAACCCAAAAAAATAATACAAATGTAATAAACAATAAGCCATAAATATTTGTATAATATTTAATTCTTAAATGTATTTAAGGTTATACTATTGAAGGTTGAGTAATTATAACTAACATATAATATGAACAAATTTTATAGTTACTCATTATACATATTCTTCTCAAGCTTAATTAAGCCAATTATACTATCTTTTATGTGATCTATTTTTATATGACAGTTATATTAAATTGAATGCTTTAAACAGATTGTATAACTAATTATTATATATTCTATTTATTAAAAATTACAGCTTTTTCAATCTTAAAATGTATTGCAATTGTATTTTCTGATTTTATCTACCACATTATGTTTCAGATCAAACCATTATATATCTTAAAACTAGACATGATATTTTGTAAGTGAGACAAAGAGACAATGAGACAAAGAAACAATTCCATTGTTGCTTTGAGAAACTTTCTATTACTGTCCATTTTCTGTCACAAGTTGGCATTTAACTTTATTTAGTCTTAAGAACATTCATCCGGTTTCTGCTAGGTTATTTTTCCTTACATGACTTCTCTTACTTCTACTCAAGTATGAACACATTAATGTAAATTGTAATTTCTCAAATTAACAGCCATCTTTTCCTATTTTTATTTGTTTTTCTCACTTCTTAATATTCTCAACTTAAACAATACTAAAATACAGACAGAGTAATAAAAAAATGACTAATCCAGATGATAAGTAGTCAGTAATGACTTGAAAAGTGTGAAGAGATTACTTGAGGATATGAAAGCATTTCTATTCAAAGAGGAAGCCAGTATGAAGAACTTAAGGTGGTAGAATGCCACAATGCTCAAAGAATTCTAAAGATGGCCACTGTTGGGATTGTCACATAAGTAGGAAATGGAAAGAGTTACAGACATCAAATGAGAGGTATTAGATTCAGGATGGTTGTATATATGATTGATCCTTTGCTTAAACTTGAAGGGGAAATCATTCAAAGATCTTATGTGAAAAGCTGAGGTTACAGCTATTCAACTTAACAATACTTCAGCTTAACAATACTTATAAATAGCCAGTTTGGGAAGGTAGAAGATAAATTGGGAGATAGAAATCAAGATAAATGATAATAATCAAGTGATCACAGTGAAAATAAAAGATATTACTCAAACAAGAGTTATAGTAGTTGAATTAAAAGAGTTTTGAATATAAATAAAAGGAAATAGTCAAATTTACTAATAAAATACTGAAGATCAAATTAGTCAAATGACAATTAAAGATGGAATCAAGGTTTGGGTTAACTAAACTAAGAATGAATTTACTATCCATTAACATGAAGACAGGATGTAGACAGTAGTGATGATAGGAAAGATCAAATTTGTTTCAGGCACAGAAAATTAAAAATGTATTGTAGACATCCAAATGATGTTTACATCATTGGGTGGAAAATTAGAGGCATGAGTTTAGAGTTGTTTAAAAGTTCTGGAGTGGTGATACAAATTTAAGAGCGATCATATATGTGGGTATTACTGAAAGTTACCATGCTGGGCATGGAACTACTAAGTGTAGATACATGCATAGGAGAATCAGAAGGATGGTGATTTATGGCCTGCCTAGACAAAAGTTATCACTACCCCTATACCAGTAAATATGCCTAATATTTCTTCCTTTATTGTTATTTGTTTATTATTTATAAATAATAAATGTATTTGAAGAAATAAATAAATGTCTTTAACTCCATCTATATAAGAGTTGTAGGTGGAATCTGGATATGAAATTAAAGTGGACAAAAGGGAGTTCTTTCAGAAAAACAACTAATGCAATGAAAGTTGGGGTATTTGGTCACATGGGGGAGTGCCTGCCTAGCCAGTGAAGGGCTGTGATTCAAACCCCAACATCATCTCCACCACACAAAGTCACTTGCATCAGTAAGTAAATGAGTTGAATAAGGTAAAAAACACAATTTCCACAAATGGAGCTCTAATATAACCTCAGCATTTAGAGACTTGTGAAAACCGTGTAAATGGAAAAATGGATTGTAAAGAAATGCAGCTAGTACAGAGGAAGATGTAGGAGGAAAAGCGAAACTTGTTCAACCACTTTGGCAAGTAGTATGGAGGTTCCTCAAAAGACTCCACATAGAGCTCCCCTATGACCCACAATCCCACTTTTGGGCATTTACCCAAATGATCACAAACAAGACCATACTACCAGCACAACTATGTTTATTGCAGCCTTATTTACCATAGCCAAGATATGGAACCAACTCAGATGCCCTCAGTAGATGAATGGATCAAGAAAATGTGGTTATGTGTACACAATGGAATTCTATGCCTCTATCAGAAAGAATGACATTGCCCCATTTGTTAGGAAATGGAAAGACTTGGAAAAAATTATATTAAGTGAAGTAAGCCCAAAGAAACATAGTCCCCATGGTTTCCCTTATTTGCAATAACTAGTATATGTCTGAGACAAGCAGAAAAGGTCAGATATGTTGATGTTAGGGAAATGAGCTCCAAGATAAGGACACAAGTGGTTTTTTCTTTCTTGCCATTGTTTCTAAAGTATTTATAAGGTGATTTTTTTTGTTGCTTTTTATGTCCCTCCCCCACGGTATAACCCCTGTTTTCACTGTTTTTGATGTTGGTATAATTTGGGGAGGAGAAGGAAAAAAAAACAAATTGTTTAAATTGGGATACAGGTTGACCCATTGCAACAATGAGATGTACAAGACGAACAAAAAATGAACTTTACAATTTAGGTAGGGGGTAGTGTAGTCATGGCAATGGGAGGGAAGGGATGGCAGAGGAAAAACAAAGGAGGAGGCAACAATGCTTGATAGGAAATGTACTTATTACCTTGCTCATGTAACTGTAACCCCTCTGTAAAATATTTTCACAATAAAAACTTAGTTAAAAAAAGAAATGCAGCTAGTAAGAAGGAAGAGTATGAAATTGGCCTGGGAGTCCAAATGACAAGTGCGAGGATCATTACCTTGTCCCAAGGACACCTGATGACCTAATGGATCAAACAGAATGAGGAAAAAATAATAGAGACATGTTTCTGATATAGAGATATAATTAATGCATCACATGCAGGGTTTTTAGTGAAAGACTTCAAGAGATAAGCTTGACTGAAATGGACTTAATGACACATATAATTATTAATTGAAAATAGATGTCATTGTTATTGTTGTTGTAGTTCTTCCTCCTCCTCCTCCTCCTCCTCTTCCTCCTCCTCCTCCTCCTCCTCCTCTCCCTCCTTCTCCTCCTCCTCCTCCTTCCTCTTCTTCTAGCTTGAATACAGTGCCTGGTATTTTTCACTCAAGGCTAGCACTCTACCACTTTGAGCCACAGCACCACCTCTGGTTTTCTGATGGTTAACTGGAAGTAAGAGTGTCAAGGAATTTCCTTCCTGAGCTGGTTTTGAATCATTAACTTTAGATCTCAAACTCTTCAGCAATGGAATAGAACTGAAGACCCAGAAATGAACCCACAGTCCTATAGCCACCTAATCTTCGATAAGGGAGCTAAAGAAATAGACTAGAAGAAAGACAGCCTCTTCAGTAAATGGTGCTGGCAAATTTGGGTAAACACCTGTAGAAAACTAAACCTAGATCTTTATATATCCTCCTGCACCAGAATCAACTCCAAATGGATCAAAGACCTCAAAGTCAAAGCAGACACCCTGAAAACATTACAGGATGGAATAGGGGAACCCTAGGTCTCCTTGGCAAGGCAGACATTTTCTTAATAGAGACCCAGAAACACAATAAATCAAAGAAAGGTTGGACAAATGGGATTGCATGAAGCTGCAGAGCTTCTGCATGGCACAGGACATAGCCAGCAAGATCAATCAAAAAGTTCTTTAATTTGAAATGTTTCTGACATGTTAATGAACTAGAATAATAAAGTCATGTTTAAAAATTATACCTGTCTATTGAAATGAGATGGTATAGAATCAACAGAGAGGGGAGCGAAGGGTAAACAAAGGAGGAGGCTGCAATGCTTGGTAAGAAATGTATGCATTATCCTGCCCATGCAATTGTAACCCCTCTGTACAGTATGTTCTCAAATAAAATAAAATTAAATTAAAAAAAAAAGAATCAATAGAAAGGAAAATATGTGACAAATTATAAATTTTCTGAATGAAAATTAGTTTATCTTATAGAAGTAGTATTTGATAATTAAGGTTTTTTCATTAAATAATATGCTGAGTAACCTTTCTTATCTACTCATTCATCTTGTCTTACACGGCATATAAGAATAAAACTAAAGTAATTTCATAAAGGGAAAAATCTGCCCAATATATTTTACTCTCCAGAATTATGGTATAAGTTAAACATGCTCCAAATTCAGGTAATGAACGTCTGAGTGTCTGGCATTATGGATCTATGAGATATTCCACAATGTGAAAGATAAAATCGATTCAGCGTCATAGTTACTTCTAATATCAATGGGATTTGCAGTGTGTAAAATGATAGAATGATCTCATATTCCTGAATAGAGACAGCAGTTAAAACGGGTTGATTTATTAAAATTTGTAATTGAGTTACTCATAATTAGATTTCAAAGTCTTGAACGATAGGAAACATTTCTTATTGGCTTCTAGTTAATGTGTTGTTAGACTCTAGCATAGACTTCTCAGCCATAAACATATTGAAAACATTATTATTTTGATAGTAGAGAAGTATAAATTGTTTTGTGTTAAATATTTATTTATTTATTTATTGTCAAGGTGATGTTATATAAGTAAAGTAATAAGTACATTTCTTGTCAAACTTCTTACCCCTTCCCTAATTTTCCCCCATCCCCCCCCGTTATTCCCAACATACTGTCTTGTCAATATTGCTGTTGCATTTGTTACTCCCTTGAGAGGAAGAAAGTGAGAGAGGAAGAGATATAAGAAGTACATTATTGTAAAGAAGAGACAAGAAGTACATTATTGTAAAGCTCCTGTCCTTATGAAACAAATCATCTTTAAACAGAACTCTTCCATGTAAGAGTACTCCTGTTTTCACTGTATTTGATGTTGGTATAATTTGGGGAAGGGATGAGAAAAAACAAATGGTTTAGAGATACAGGTGGACCCATTGCAACAATGTTCACGACCTCATGTAGAAAAACGAACTTACAACTTTGGCGAGGTGTTTGGGGTGGGAAGGACAGGGAATGGGGCAGGGGAATGGGGGCGTGGCGGGGAGATGGGAGGGCAGGGATGGAAGGGAAACAAAGGAGGAGGCAACAATGCTTGATAAGAAACGTACTCATTACCTTGCTCATGTAATTGTAACCTCTCTGTACAGTATTTTCACAATATAAAATTAATTTAAAAAAGAGTACCAATTTTAAAATTCAATAAAATGTCTGCAGATGAGTATATTAGATTCGGTTTGGTTACTTTGCACCTTTAACTTCTGCTTCTTTCTGGTTGGATTTAATGAGGATAGAAACATATCCATGTGATTGAAGAAGCAAATGTTCTGATTCACTTGACATGCTAATTCACTTATTAATAATATGTGCTAAAAAGAATGTTTTTACTAAGGATGTTGTCATGATTATTACTATTTTACTAAACTTAGTAAACACTAATTCACAAAATCGGGAACTCAGTGTTTGTAAAATTTACTCTTGTACTGTTATGCTAACATACCATATTGCACCAGATTTAATGGTAAGGGATATAAATATTTATCGGCCATTGGTGGCACATACCTGTAATTCTAGCTATTCAGAAGACAAAGTTGGATGATTGCAGTTTGAAAACAGCGTGGGCAAAAAAGTCTAAAATATTCCTTTCTCCAACTAACTACCAAGAAGCTGGGCTAGAGGCAAGATGCCAGCTGTGAGCAAAGTATCTGAGAATTTTCAGGAATACAGACTGAGAAATCCGAAATCTGTAAAATTTCATTAGGAATGTCTAAATATGGAAAATAAAACAAATACTTCTGCCTCATTAATAGCGGTGTAGCTAAATGGATACATTAAAGCAAGCCTTCTCTGTGTGGAAGACAATGCTTGGATGTGAAATGAAACTTCAGTGACATGAACTCCCTGATCTAGCAATTTGTAAATTAGATTGAGTATGGCTAAGACTTAGCACCAAGGAACTGGTGGCTTACAGCTCTGAGCTTTAGTTATAGAATCTTCTTCAAGTTCTGGTTCTGTTGTGGACTTATTTGTGATGGTAGTCTTCAATTAATATCAGATCAAATTGTTTCCTCAGTTACCTGATGTTTAGAATAAACCTTATCATATATAGCACATCTTGAAGATTGAGCAGGATGATGAAATTACAGTTTTTGTACTTTAAATTGCTGTTAATCATTAGTATGTTTCATACTGCTCTCATATTCAGAAAGCCTCTCTGAGGCCTGAGTATAGGAGGAAGGTCTGAGTTTTGCCAAACTATGACTTACATGTCTGTCACTGTTGGCAGCTCACATTGGATGTAGCAGTAGTGTCAGTAATTACACCTGTGACTACCTGAAATTAAGATCATGATTGTGAACATCAATGATGACACTGAAATCTGTAAGCAGGATCAAGGGCAACCAAGAGAAAAATAAATAAATAAAATACTTCGAAGTGATTCATCATAATTTTGCAAAAAGTAGCTGTAGTACTTATATGAGGACAACCTAGAGAGTAATATTCAAAGTGAAGATCTTGATGACTTGAAGAAATATTCTATAATGTGAACATTGCAAGATTGTTTCATATACTGATTGATGTGGTGGAGGAGGAATTAATTGACATCATGACAGAACATTTGAAAATAGAAGTAGACAAATCTAACCCAAAATGTGTTAGATATATTTTGAGTGTATCCAGGATTGTAGTGATTAAAGAAACTTACTTGGACAAATACAGTATTCAAATACCAATTCTCACTCTAAACTTTTAAATTTTGAATACTTAAAATGTAAAAGTATTCTGGAATAGCATTAAATGGTTTAAGTAAAATTGAATTTTGTGGGTTTTTTGGGGGGAGGAAATATCAATTATTAGATAGCTGGTAAACCATAATTCCTGAGATCTTGATTTTTCTGAAAACAAAACAAAACACATTTGAATGCTTAGGCTCAGTAATTCAAATTGTCCTCACTAATATTTTTACTCAGGGCATGAATAAAATTTAAGGTGGGGGAAACCTTCTGCTCTCTTCTATCAGCACTCCTTTGAGGATTTGTTGTTGGGGGATTTAATATTTTGAGTTCTCAATATATTTTATATATGAGACCCTTGTCCATTATATAGTTAGTGAAGATCTTCTCCCAATCTATGGGCTTTCTATTGATCTTGCTAGTTATGTCCTTTGCCATGAAGAAGCTCTACAGTTTCATGCAATCCCATTTCTCCTACCTTTCTTTAATTTGTTGTGTTTTTGGATCTTTATTAAGAAAATTGCAGCCTGTGCCAAGGAGCCCTAGAATTTCTCCTAATCCTTCTAGTAATGTTTTCAGGGTGTCTGCTTTGACTTTAAGGTCTTTGATCCATTTGGAGTTGATTCTGGTGCAGGGTGATATATAAGGATCTAGCTTTAGTTTTCTACAGGTGTTAACCAATTTTGCCGGCAACATTTACTGAATAGGCTGTCCTTCTTTTTTTAAATTACTACTGTGAAAATACCGTATAGAGGGATTACAATTACATGGGCAAGAAAATGAGTACATTTCTTATCAAGAATTGTTGCCTCCTTTGTTTCCCTTTCCCATCCCTTCCCATCTCCCACCCAGCCAAAGTTGTAAAGTTCGTTTTTTGACATAACGACTTGTACATCTCATTGTTGCAATGGGTCTACCTGTATCCCTATGTAAACAATTTGTTTTTGCCCTTCCCCCCTACAAATTATACCAAAATCAAATACAATGAAAGCAGGGGTTATACCGTGGGGGAGGGACATACAAAGCAACAAAGAAATTATCTCATGAATATGTTAGAAACAATCACATGAAAAAAATACATTTGAATACTTATCTCTTCCATTCTATTTTTTTTTAGCTCCCTTATCAAAGATTAGCTAGCTATAAGTCTGTGGGTTTATTTCTGAGTCTTCAGTTCTATTCCATTGTTCTTCATGTCTGTTCTTGTGCCAGTACCAAGCTGTTTTGATTACTATGGCTTTGTAGTAGAGTTTGAAGTTTGGTATTGCTTTTCCTCTAGTGCTGTTCTTTCTGCTAAGGGTTGTTTTTGCTATTCTGGGTCTTTTATTGTTCCATATGAATTTTTGGATTGCTTCTTTTGTTTCCTTGAAGAATGAGGTTGGGATATTGATAGGTATCGCATTGACTTTGAAGTTAGCCTTTGCAAGTATTGCCATTTTCACGATGTTAATCCTCCCAATCCAGGACCACAGGAGGTTTTTCCACATTCTTAGTTCTGCTTTAATTTCCTTTTCCAGGTTTTTAAAGTTTTCATCATGGAAGTCTTTTATTTCTTTAGTTAACTGCTAGGTATTTTATTTTTGGGGATGCTATTACAAAAGGAGTGCTTTCCTGATTTCAGCCGTGCTCTTCTCGTTATTGGCATACAGAAAAGTCAGTGATTTTTGAGGGTTAATTTTGTATCCTGCTACTTTGCCAAAGTTTTGGGTCAGCACAAGTAACTTGGGAATGGAGTCCATGGGGCTCTTTAAATACAAGATTATTTCATCTGCAAAGAGGGAGAGTTTTACTTCATCTTTCTATATTTGGATCCCCTTTATGTTTGTATCTTGACTTATTGCTCTTTTTAGGAATTCTAATAATAAATTCCAGTGGAGAGAGTGGACATCCTGTCTCATTCCTGAATTTAGAGGAAATAGCTTTAGCTTTTTGCCATTAAGTATAATACTGACTGTAGGTTTATCATACACAGCCTTTATTGTATTGAGGAATGTTCCATGGATTCTTAGTTTTTCCAGAGCTTTCATCATAAAGGGGTGTTGGATCTTGTCAAATGCTTTCTCTCCATCTATTGAGTAATCATGTGGTTCTTATCCTTGCTCTTGTTGATATAATAAATTATATTAATTGATTTGCATTTATTAAACCAGCTTGGCATCCCTGAAGTGAATCCTGTTTGATCATGGTGTATGATTTTTTTGATGAGTTGCTGAAGTCGATTGGCCAAAATTTTGTTAAGAAGATTTGTATCGATGTTCATCAAAGAAATGGGTCTATAGTTCTTTTTCTTTGATGAGTCCCTACCTGGTTTTGGGATGAGGGTTATGATGGCTTCATAGAAAGAGTTCGGTAGTGAACTTTCACTTTCAATTTTATTGAAAAGTTGGAGGAGTATTGGTGTGAGTTCTGCTTTGAAGGCCTTGTAGAATTCAGCTTTTCTTCGGTGGGACATCTCTTATTGCTGCTATTTTGATGCTTGATGTGGGTCTGTTAAGTCAGTTGAAATCATCTTGGTTTAGTTTGAACATGTCAATATTTGCTAGAAATTCATCCATTTCTTCTTTATTAGCATAAAGTTTTGAGAAGTTTTCCGTTATAATCTTCTTAATCTTGTTTTTTTTTTCCTGTGGTGATGTTACCATTCTCATCTCTGAGTTTGTTTATGTGGGTGTGTTCTCTTCTAATAAGATTTATTAAAGGGTCTGTCAATTTTGTTAATATTTTGCAAAGAACCAACTCTTTCTTTTGTTGGTTCTATGGTTATATTGGAATTTAATTCAATTCTGATTTGATTTTAATTATTTGTTTGTGTAGACTGGATTGGGGTTTAACTTGTTGCTTTTTTTCAAGGAGCTCCAGGTTCCTCATTAAATTGTTAGTTTCAGATCTCTCCAATTTGTTGATGTAGGAACTCAGAGCTATAAACTTGCCAATGAGTACTGCATTTTCAGTGTCCCAGAGTAGCTGGTGATCTACGTGTTCATTTTTGTTAAATATCATGAACATTTGAATTTCCTTCCTAATCTCTTCTATGACCCACTGGTGGTTCAATAGTGTGTTATTCAGTGTGTTGCAGAATGTTCTTTCATGGATTTTGGTGTTGAATTCTAATTGTATTCCCTTGTGGTCTGAGTGAATGCAGGACATATTTTAATGTTTCTGAAGAAAGAAGTATGGAGGGTCCTCAAAATACTACACATAGAGCTCCCCTATGACCCAGCAATCCCTCTTTTAGGCATTTACCCAAACGATCACAAACAAGATCATACTAAAGCTACCAGCACTACTATGTTTATAGCAGCGTTATTCACTATAACTAAGATATGGAATCCAACCTGTTGTCCCTTAGTAGATGAGTGGATCAAGAAAATGTCACACACACACACACACACACACACACACACACACACACACACACACACACACACACACAATGGAATTCTATGCCTCCATCAGAAAGAATAACACCACTCCATTTGTTAGGAAATGGAAAGACTTGGAAAAAATTATATTAAATGAAGTATGCCAGACCCAAAGAAACATAGATCCTATGGTTTCCCTTATTTGTACATGCCTAGTACAAGCAGAAGAGGTCAAAAGCTATGTACATATGACAATATAAGGTGATGCTAAGCAAAATGAACCACAAGAAAGGGACACAAGAGATTTTTTTCTTTCTTGCTGTTCTTTTTAATGTACTTACAATGTACTATGTTATTTCTTTTGTTTCTTTTGTATGTGCATCCCCCATGGTATAACCCCTGTTGTCACTGTATTTGATTCCAGTGTCCTATATCTTGTATTTACATTTTTATGATTTGGGGAGGGGAAGGGAAATAACAAAATGCTGAAATAAGGTTTCAGGATGACTCATTGTAAAAACAAGATGTACAAGACACTATGTTGAAAACCAACTTTACACCTTTGGCTGGGGGAGGGAGGAGTTGGGGAGGTAGGGAAGAAGGGGATGGTATGGGAAAAACAAAGGAGGGGGTAACAATGCTCAACAGGAAATGGACTCATTACCTTGCTCATGTAACTATAAACCCTCTGTACAGTATCTTCACTATATATATATATATATATATATATATATATATATATGTTTACAACCCAAGTCTGGCAGGTCAAGTAACGTATTGTCCAAGTCCCCACCCTTGCCTCTAGGAATTCAGACATATCCATTACCTGGGAAATGGAACTTCGGTCACTCCACCATGAAGACAAGATGGTGCCGGTTAAACCCAATATCTTATCATCCACCATGTAGCCAAGATGGCACCAGTTAGATTCAGCCTCCCTACTGTACTATCAAGCCTTAAAATACGTAGAGATCATATGGTTCTGAAAATGGAATCTTAAATGGTACTACCTCCGTCTCTTTAAAAGATAATAAAGTACCTAAAGCTTCTTGAAATGCATAACCAGACAACAGTAAGCTCAAAATAAGTGGAGACTTTTGGGCATTTACCCAAACGATCACAAACAAGGCCACACTAAAGCTACCAGCACAACTATGTTTATTGCAGCATTATTTACCATAGCTAAGACATGGAACCAACCCAGATGCCCCTCAGTAGATGAATGGATCAAGAAGATGTGGTATATATACACAATGGAATTCTATGCCTCCATCAGAAAGAATGACATTGCCCCATTTGTTAGGAAATGGAAAGGCTTGGAAAAAATTATATTAAGTGAAGTAAGCCAGGCCCAAAGAAACATAGGTCCCATGGTTTCCCTTATTTGCAATATCTAGTATAGGTATGAGTCAAGCGGAAAAAGTCAGATAATGTGATGTTAGGAAAACAAAACCTCAAATATGTATTTTAATGTTTTTGTTTCTTTCATGCATGTGTTTCTAATGCATTTATAAGATTATTTCTTTGTTGCTTTGTGTGTCCCTCCCCCACAGTGTAACCCCTGTTTTCATTATATTTGATGTCAGTATAACATGTGGAGGAGACGGGGACAAACAAGTCGTTTAAGGATTCAGGTGGACCTGTTGCAACAATGAGAAGTACAAAATGTCATGTCAAAACCAGCTTTACAATGTCGGTGGGGGGGGGGGGAGGGGGGGTATGATTGGGTGAGAGGGAGGGGGGAGGCTGGGAAGGGAGGTGAAGGGTAAACAAAGGAGGAGGATGCAATGCTTGGTAAGAAATGTATGCATTATCCTGCCCATGTAATTGTAACCCCTCTGTACTGTATGTTCTCAAATAAAATAAAATAAAATTTAAAAAAAAAAAAAAAATAAGTGGAGAATATTATTATATGTGCCCCAAATTATATATTTTTTATTTTCTTTAATTAGGTTTCTGTTTACTATTTGTGTCATTTTACCAAAAATTCAAAGCAAAAAATTCAGTTTCTACCAATAGTGGACTTTATATGTGATATTGTAAAAAAATGTAAAACATAAGTAATCGAAATCTTACCTGCAAGCAGGTTGTAGCAAGATATGTATTTGCATTTGTAGTAGGTAATATGGAGAGAGAGAGAGAACACAGTAGATCCAGACTTACTGGAGAGGAAGGGTTTTCCTGGAGAAAACTAAGGGCATTTGATTGAGAGTTAAATAATGGAAAGAAAGTTTGAGACCCCTTTCCAGTTAAGTAAGTAAGATTTTCAGGGACAAAATCACCTGTAATACAGTTGAATACTTAGACATGATTATGAAAGGCTGATTGAAAGTGCAATAAGAAATCCATATCAGAATCATTTTAAACTACATATTAATTATACAGACAGATTAAAATAAATAAGTGCCAGAGAAAAGGTTCTCAGGTTTTTAAAAAATGTGTTGCTCTGCAAATGCATAGGAAAATTACAAATAATATGGTTTTTGAGATAAGTTTTTAACATGAAAATAATATAATACAGAACTCCTGAGTAGAAGAGGCTTGTGCTTGCAAAGAACTTTATAATAGGCTGCAAAAACCTTGACAGTGTGTTATTTTCCCCTGCTGCTTTTGACCAATCAGAAGTGGCTTCTGGAAATGACTATTCTGTGGAGTAGAACAAGCTCTTGGCTCATTACTGAGCTGTGGAGGCAGTGTCATGTAGGTCTCAGTGAAAAACACAAGTGCATTAGAAGCAAGTCAGAAGACAGTTGCATATAGTCTTGCTGGGTAGTTATGGCCCTATTGTTAAAAACATTCCCAAAATAACTGCATCTTAAAAGTCACCAAGGAGTAAATAATTTTGAATGCTTTTTCCTTCCTGTTAAAAAGTAATTCTTTCTGCTCCTTAATAATATTTAATGTTGACATTTGTAAAGATTTACAAAAGGGTAAGATGTTTAACATCTACATTTCAAATATAATGTTCTCAACTGTCCTTTAATATTTTCCCAAGAACATGTTGCTTTCATTTATTTTTGTTGAAGTTATTTATTTTTCTTGTGGCAGTTATTCTAAACAGATGAAAAAAATGCCAACACAAATCATGGATTTTGTTGAAGTGTTCTCTGGCCAACAGAGAAAAAGAAAATATCCAACTAACATTTTCAGAGCCAATATCTGTTAAAATATAATTAACTTCTAGCGTTGAATACAACTCCATGAACTCTCAGTAGCTAAGCAAAGACAAGACCCTGGCTAAAGAATAGTATCTTACAGACTCTGACAGGTGTGAGAATATATTTTATTACGATTTATTTTGGAATAGCTTTTCATTTCCAAGGAAGTTGCAAAGATAGTATAGAGATTTCTGTAAAAACTTTTTACCAACTCTCCCATTGTTAGTATCTTACATTTCCTTAACATATTGGTAAAATTGAGAGCCTATTACTGGCGATTAATCATCAGCTAAATGCCAGGTTGTTTTGTGGATTTCAACCTTTTTTCCCAGTGACAGTCTTTACAATGTTTCCTTATAAAGTGCATGATACCACAATTCCTTAGTGACCTTAAATCTCAACAACTCTGGAAAGTGGACCGTTTCACAGTTTGTCCTTGTTTTCCTTGTCCTTGAGAGTTCTGCAGTGTACTTGACAATATTAAATGGAGTATCCTGTAACTTTGTGAGGATATCCTTTTTATCACATAAAATTGGAAGGAACATGAGATCCACAAGACATGGATCAATGATGATGGTCAAATTTATCAGTTGTTTAGTGTGGTCATTACCAGTAGTTTTCCTTTTCTAATTTATTTCTTTGAATGTTAGCTACTTAGTCTGTCTTCTTTTTTGTTTTTCCCCTACCATCCCTTCTTCTAATTAAATAAATGCTATAAATTTTGAGCCCATATTCCATGCCCTAAAAGCAACAATTACTCTCTGCTTCTATGAAGCCAGTTTTGGTTAGATTCTACACAAAGTGGGATTGGCATCATTTCTCTTTTCTATTTGCCTTATTTTAACTTAATATGTCTTTTCAACACACGCATATTATAAGAAACAAGATTCCCTCTTTGGTTTTTTTTTTTTGGAAACTATATTTAATTAGAATTTCTTTATTTTATTTTATTTTACTTATTTTTTATTGTGAAAATACCGTATAGAGGATTTCCCTCTTTTTGAACAAATATCCCACTGAATGTAAATATTGCATTCCTTTCTTTTCTGTTTTCTTTCCTTTGTTTTCCTTCCTTCCTTCCTTCTTTCCTTTCTTCCTTTTTTACTCCCTCTCTCCCTCCCTCCCTTTTCTTCTTCCCTCCTTTCCTTTCTTCTTTCTTTGATTTTATGTTGCAATGTAGTTCAGTATGGTCTCTAACATACTTACAGTCTTCCTCCCTCAACCTTCCAGATTCTGAGATTACAAGCATACACCTCTCGGATTCAGTTAATTATCTCTTTATCTAGCACTGTACTTAAAAGTTGATTCCCTATCTTGGCCATTGTGACTAATTCTGTAATGTACATGAAGATGTATCAATCCATATTTTAACATTTTCACTTATATTCTTTGAATGTACACCCACCCAATATTGAATTCGTTGGATGAGATATTATATAGCTCTGCTAATTTTTCAAGAAAACTTTATAGTGTTTTCTGTAGTGGTTTCATAAATTTACCTTGCCATTAGTGTGCTACTCTAACAGAGGGAGGTTATATATCCTTTTGGTTATTACTTGTAATTTACTAATGCTTAATAATATTGAATATTTTAAAATACACCTGTTGATTATTGTAACTCTTGAGAAATGTCTATTCAATCTGTCATCCTGTCTTTATTCTTATTGTTTGTTTTCCTACTGCTATTTGAGTTACTTTCACTTTTTTCATTAACATCCTATTGCATACAGGGTTTGCAAATATATTGTCCCCTTCTGCATGTTTTCTCTTTAATCTGGTGATGGTATCTTGGCTGGGAAAAAGCTTCTTTAGGTTGACATAATCTCATTTGCCAAGTTTTTTTTCTTTTGGTCAGTCTTGGGGCTTCAACTCTGGGCACTCTCCCTGAGCTCTTCTGCTCAAGGTGACCAGACTTTCCTGCCTGGGCTGGCTTTGAACCGTGATCCACAGATCTCAGACTCCTGAGTAGCTAGGAATACAGACATGAGCCACTGGGACCAGACTGACATTTGGAAGTTTTATTTATTTTGTACAGTTGTTGTTCAAGTTATTTGAATGATGCTGACATTCACTATTGACACAGATACAAATAAGTACAGCATACAACTTTCTATTTTCATAAAATTCTTATAATTCTGTGGTTTTCTGTTATCTCTAAGAATAGTCTAAATTCCTTGGAACAGAGTCCAGGGTATTCAGAACTCTTGTCTATCCCTCAAATCATATTTCCACATTTATTCCCAAGCTTCTTGACCAAACATGATATTTTCTACCTTAATATTTGATACTTGGTGTAACTCTTTCATTCTGTGACAGCATGCTTGCTTGCTTGTTTCCAAGCACTGACAGATAATACGTATAAATAACTATGTTAATGATAAAAGAAAATTTCTGTTTCTAACATTATCTTGTCTTTTCCTTTCAATAGACATTTTACCTGGTGAAATTCTAAATTCTATACTTAAAACTTCACTTCTCAGAGAATGTTTTCTTCATCATTCCTGATCGGACTAAATCAGCTTGCTTTATTCTCTGCTGCCTTGGATTCCAGTTTGTGTTTCCATTCCTATCACTCATGGTGATCACCATTTCCAACTATATATTGTCTGTCTTTCTGAATCACCTGTAGTTCCTGGACCATGGTTTTGTTTCTATTTCTAATCATCATATCCTGATATACAGTTTCCCACACTAGAAACCTGACCATTATTTCTTGCATGAGTGAAACAATGAATTGTGGAGAGGAAAACTAGATAAAGAATATGGACAGGCAATGGATCAGGTCAAAGTTCTCTATGAACTTTATCAGGTTCAGTTGTAGGCAAAGGCACCCTAGAGGTTCTACAAGAAACATGATGTAAATTGCCAATGACTATGGATTAATGTTTTGAGGCCAAGAGAATGCTGTTGAAAGAGCAATCTGGAGATTTCAGAGAACAGATTTTTCCAACTTTTCAGTAGAAGTGTCCAGGAAACCTGAGAAAAGTTTTGAAAATTGTGACTTATTTTTCATTGTTGTTGGTCATGGGGCTTGAACTTTGGGCCTGGCTGCTGTCCTTCAGCTCTTTAGCTCAATACTAACACTCTACCACTTAATAAGCCATGCTGCCATTTCTAGTTGTCTGGTGATTTATTAGAGATAATGTACTTTCCTGCCTGGGCTTGTTTTGAACCTTGATTCTCAGATCTCAGACTCCTGAGTAGCTACGCTTATAGGCACAAGCCACTGAAGCCTGGCTAATTGTGATATTTTTTTTTTCACTCTAATCTCTCTTACATATTAATCTTCTGAAAATGGAAGCATCTATATCTACAGGTCCTTTTATCTCCCGAGAGTGATTTTTCTCTTCTATGCATGCATCATCCTCTGTTCTGAAAGATTTTGTTCAAACAATATAGTTGAGAAATTACTGGTTAGGAACTATATGAGAAAATCACTTTCTAATAAACATATCAATGTAGTATAATACTCCAAACACTGACCCCTCATTTTTCTTTATACACCAGCTTTTTTTTTCTCTTGAATTCTGGGCCTGAGCTCTGTGCCTGCACTCTTCAGCTTAAGGCAAGCGCTCTACTGCTTGAGCCACAGTGCCACTTCCAGTTTTCTAGTGGTTTGTTGGAGATAAGTCTCACAGACTTTCCTGCCTGGGCTGGCTTTGAAACGCGATCCTCAGATCCTCAGCTTCCTGAGTAGCTAGGATTACAGGCGTGAGCCAGGGGCGCCTGGCTTATACACCAGTTTTAAACAACTATATCATATTCCTTAGAAGACTCCAAGGATCAGAATATTTCTTTTCATTTTTTTATTCTCCAACACATTTAATAGTGCATCATTACATTTTATTTTTATTGTCTAACTAATGATATACATTAATGATCAGGATTTTTGCTTCATTAATTAAGTTACTATTTGATGTTTATGAAGTTAAATGACTTTAATCCTAGATCTCCAGGAAACAGATCTGAGAAACACAATTTGAAACCAACCTAAAATGTGAAATTATAGGACTCTTACCGCCAGTTAATTTTTTTTAAGGAAGTGGATGTATTCTTAAGTGCTCAAATGGTAGACTGCAGGACTTGAGCAAAAACACTCAAGGGCAGGACATGAGCCTGAGTTCACTCTCAAGTGCAGCACACAAAAATTTTAAACGATAAAATAAAATAAAAGTGAAAAAATCCTTCATGGTCTGTTTTTCTCAAATGTATAGTTCAGAATATTGTAAATGAAACTATCACACTTTCTGGTTAAATTATTCTTCAAGAATAATCTAAGGATAAATAATGGCTGTACTTTTTATTCTAATAATATTCCAGAGAAGGGAATATATAATCTGATTTTATTCTGGTATAACCCCATAATGACACATTATTATCCTGGCTTTCGTAGAGAAGGAAATTAGATATCATTGACACGGAATTGTAAAGATTAATTTCCCAGCTATTTTAAGAGAGCGGGAGTTGTATCAGAACTTGGTTAGGTATGTTTCCATGCCAAGTACAAAATACCCTATCTAATAATGTACTCAGTAAAGACATAGAACTGAACTTGGAGTAGAGTGGCTGCCAGCGAAGGCCATGCCTCCTCAATGTGGATGATGATAATGAAGCTGCCAACACCACCAACACTGGTATACTTGCTTGACTTGGAATCACTCTTGCAAAACACTGCATAAGTATAGTTTTGTCAAATTTCCACAGTGCATTGGATAAGAATCAATGTCTGTTGTTCATGTATCCTCATAGTAAACATGAGAAATCTAATTTTAATGGTTGAGCATGTCACCTCAAAGTGAATTAAATAAACATTTGAGGACTCTAAATATCAGACATAAGGTCATATGCAGAAAAAAATAGCTGTACTATTTTTTTCACAGGACAAATCTGACTGACTAAAGTGGAGCAGGAAGACCCCAACATCCCTTTGTTATTTGCTCAGCAGGTGCTTTCAATAGAAAGGGCTGGAAAAGGTCTTGACTTCAAATCTGTAGCAATAAGCATTAGGAACAGTTATTACACCCACCAAGATTTAAGATCCTGCCCAATTGTACAGTGTTTTTGTTCTTGTTCTACTGATCTTCTTAATAAATTTCTTACATAGTAATCACTACCTTCACAGATGAAATTAGCATTAAAACAGTCCAACCAAATAACTAACAGGAAACTGGCACTTGACATAAAGAGGTAGAGGCCAAGTGGAGAAGGGTAAAGGGATGAAGAAAGGAATTGGGAGATTGCACTCTTATAGTAGTGAAAATCCTATGAAACTAGGAAAATTGAGAGAGAGCTTCTATAACAAGGGATTGGGAAGAATGTTGAAATGGGACACATGGATGGAGATGAATTATACTTATAAACTGATTTATAGAATGGTAGTTCCTTTGCATATCTACCTAAAAATAAGAAAATATAATTATAGATAGTAAGAAATTTCCACATTTCAAGAGATAAAATAAAATCATATTTCCTCCAAAAATAATTAAGAAACAATAACTAAAACCTAAAAACTATGATGGTACCATTAATTAAAATTATTTCCATTGGGGTCACAAAGACCCCATGTCTGTTTTTTTAAATTTTATTTTATTGTAAAGATGCTGTATAGAGGTGTTACTGTTATATGAGTAAGATAATGCGTATATTTCTTGTCGAGCATTGTTAACACCTCCTTTGCTTTTCTCCTACTATCCCTTCTCTCCCTTCCCTCCTACCTTCCCCTCCTCAGAACTTGTAAAGTTCATTTCCAACATAGTGTTTTGTGAGTATCATTGTGATGGGTCATCCTGTGTCCTTGTTTCAGCAATTTTTGTTATTCCTCTTCCCCTCCCCAAATTAGATAAACATATATCCAAGATGCAGGGTACCAAAATCAAATACAGTGGCAAGAAGGATAGACCATAAGAAGAAGAACATACAAAAGAAACAAAAAAACATAAAGGATATTAAAAACAATATTTGATATTTTCTAGATTGTTTTTTGCAATTTGAATTTTCCAGATCCTTTGGTTAGAAATTGTTTGATGATTCATTTTAAATAAAGATATCTTTCATTTAATTTAGTTATATTTTATCTATCAGTTTGGACATTTTATTTAAACTACAATTTTGCTTTTGTTTTTGTTTCTAGAAAAGTGGATGGTCTGTAGAGAAAAAAATTAAAAAACAAATGTTCACTTTACAGAAGAGTATGCTATATTCCTTTATTACCTTCTACATTTATCAAAACATAGTTCCATGACTCCCTTCCTAATATTGTGGCACATTTGTGGTGATGATCTCAGATTGAGAATCAAAACTAAAAGTTATAGAAAAAATAATTTTAATAAATTGTTGAAATGTTCAAATTAGCAAATTGGTATCATAACACATATTTTCCTTCCAACAGATGCCAGATTTTAATGGTTTTAATATAGATGTCAATAATAGCAGAAGACAAATTCTTATTCATAAATTTATCCAAATGAATTTCTCTTGTCTAACACATATATAAAACTTTTTACTGGGGGCTGGGAAGGTGGCTCAGTGGTAGAGTGCTTGCTTTGCATGCATGAGGCCCTGGGTTCGATTCCTCAGCACCACATAAACAGAAAAAACAGGAAGTGGCACTGTGGCTCAAGTGCTAGAGCGCTAGCCTTGAGCTGAAGAGCTGAGGAACAGCGCCCGGGCCAAGTTCAGGCCCCATGACCGGCAAAAAAACAAAAACAAAAACAAAAATAAAAAATAAAAATTTTTACTATGTGCATAACATTCAAGCAGAAATTGTAACCACAGAAAAGACCTGGATCTAACTAGTTCCTTAATGCAAAATGATGCATCTATTTAAATACACTGTAGGGTAAACTTGCTAGAACCCCAGCTTGGCTTATTAAAAATATTCCCTTGACAGTAGAATTTCAAAATGATTTTAAAATGGTAGCAAGCACTTTTAAGAAAGTGAGAGTGAATTAGTTTTGTCTTCTTTGTTCTATAAGTTGGTGTGTTGAAGAGGCTGGGTGTCAAGTCTTTATACTCTTTGTTTACTATGTTTGGCCACCAGCCAGTTAAGGCTGTAACTCTTGCTTGTAGAAAATGGGTAAGTAACTGGAGACAATGAAGCAGGTGCAGTAGATAAAGACTGGAGAGGCTGAAATTATATAGTTATCCAGGTGCGATTCTATTGTTTTGACAGAGCTCTCAATGCCTGCAGAAAGGCAGAGAACAAAAAGAAATACCAACTCAATATATTTTTTGAATATTTAGTCAGGTGACTTTATGACTCTGATGCCATCTACATGAACAACTACTTAACAATGTTAAGTGTGTTGTCGTAAGCCATACGCCAGTGGCACAAGCCTGTAATCTTAGCTACTCAGGAGACTGAGATCTAAGGATCACGATTCAAAACCAGCCTGGGCAGGAAAATCCCTGAGACTCTTCAATAAGCCACTTAGAAAACTGGAAGTGGTGCAGTGGCTCAAGTAGTAGAGCTCTAGCCTTGAGCTGAAGAGCTGAGGGCAAACACCCAGGCCCAGAGTTCAAGCCCCAAGACCGACCAAAAAAACAAAAGAAAAAAAAACAAAAAAAAGAAAGTCTATTTTTTGTTTTCATAGGTGTATTTCTTTTCTTTTTGTCTTAGCACATCTTTTTGCCCACTGATCGATAGATCGAACAACTATTTTTTCTTTTTCTCTTCTGACACAAAAGCAGGGAAATATGCATAAATTTAATGTCCAAATCAATAATCTTCCATCCAGTGAATTTATTGCATTATTAGCTACTCTGCATTACATGATTTTGAAATCATCTCTAGATAATTGAGGATGAGATCTAATCTCTAATATTATAATATGTTTTTAATATGGTAAAATATTTGACCCTTACAAGAGAAATTTTTTGCCATATCTCTGATTTTTATTTTTTATTATTTATTTATTTATTTATTTATTTTTTGGGTCCTGTCGTGGGGCCTGAACTCTGGGCCTGGGCGCTGTACCTCAGCCCTTCAGCTCAAGGCTAACACTCTGCCACTTGAGCCACAGCGCCACTTCCAGCTTTTTTCTTTTTGCTTATGTGGTGCTGAGGAATCGAACCGAGGGCCTGAGGCATTCAAGGCAAGCGCTCTACCACTGAGCCACCTTCCCAGCCCATCTCTGATTTTTATACATAAACTTTCTTCATTGTTTAATCAACTAACTGCATTCAGGCTCTCGGAGAGAATTAGGTCGTGACTCTCCTATTGCTCCTTCATGTGTAAATATACAGGATATGTTTACATAGCTTACAATTAAAATGGCACTTATTTCTATGTAAACCAAAGCAGAAAAAGTACAAAATACAAGAAACCTGTACATTTGTAGATTCAAATGCAATCACTCTGTATCTGGGAAGTGATTGAACTATTGCCAATGAACTTTTCATGATTTTTAAGCTGGACTTATTCTATGAAACTTTATATTTGAAAGATTCCTCAATAGCTATGTGATTTCCCAACAATTACTGTTTTAGGCAAATTCAGGTAGCTGTGCTCAGTTGAGCATGTGAGAATGGACAAACCGTGTCCTCATATTTCTTGATTTTAAACATCATACTTGTGAATGGATGATACTAACTGATAGAGATGAAGAGATTACGCATGCAATTTTTTTCAGGAATTGAGATTCAGTTAGACTTACAATGTCCACAAACTTGTCAAAAGTTTCACTCAAGTCTAGTACTCTACTAATTTTAACCACAGAGCCACTTCCAGTTTTTATGATGGTTAATTGGAGATAAGAGTCTCATGGACTTTCTTGCTCAGCTGAATACAAACCGGAACCTTCAGATCTCAGTCTTCTGAGTAGCTAAGATTATAGACAAATTTGAGCCATAGTCACCCAGGTAGAGAATTTTTAATACCATTCGATTAGGATGTATTATAAAGATAATCACGTGTCACAAATCAGTCTTAAAAAGTATACAAATGAAAGGTTTGACTCACTGTGGAAAGATAATCTGTGTAATGATGGTGTATGATGTAGGTTTGTTTCATATATTGCTTGATATATACCACAGCAGTGGGAGATGTGGGTAATGAGAGAGAAGGTGCTTATGTGGTAGACAATTCACATAAGGCAAAAATCTCTGTCGTGTTTAAGCAATATTGATTTAAATGTAAAACTTCTAGATAAAGAAGACTGTGTGAGACTGTTTCTGGGTCTTATTAAGAAAATTTCGTCCTGTGGCAAGGAGCCCTAGATTTTCTTCTATTCACTCCTGTAATGTTTTCAGGGTGTCTGCTTTGATTGTGAGGTTTGATCCCATTTGGAGTTGATTCTGGTGCAGGGTGATATAGAAGGATCTAGCTTTAGTTTTCTACAAGTAGTTAACCAATTTTGCCAGCACCATTTACTGAGGAGGCTGTCTTTCTTCCATTCTATTATTTAGCTCCCTTATTGAAGTTTAGGTGGCTGTAGTTCTATGGGTTCATTTCTGGGTCTTCCGTTCTATTCCATTGGTCCTCAGGTCTGTTCTTGTGCCACTACCAACATGTTTTAATTACAATGGTTTTGTAGTATAGCTTGAAATTTGGTATTGATATTCCTTCAGCACTGTTTCTTTTGTATGTTCTTCCCCCATTGTTTAACCCCTGTATTCACTGTATTTTTCCGGTTCCCTGCATCTTGTATATACATCTTTCTAATTTGGGAAATAATAAAATGCTGAAACAAGGATACAGGTTGACCCATTGTAACAATGAAATGTAGAAGACAGTATGTTGAAAACAAACTGTACAACCTGGGGAGGGGAGGGAGGAGTTAGGGAAGTGGAGAGGGAAGGGATGATAAGGGAAAAACAAAGGAGGGGTACAATGCTTAATAGGAAATGTATTCATTACCTCATTCATGTAACTGTAACCCTTTGATACAGTATTTTTACAATGAATATATATATACATATTAAAGTGTGAGAGTGACTTAAATCCAATAATTTAGTGAAAACAATGGACAAATGAAGAGGAGAAGAGGGGAAGGAAACAGGCAAGATTCCAATGCATATCCTACAAATTTAAGAAGAGTGAAGGAAGGGGTGGGTAGAGGAGGGATGGGGTAAGGTCAAAATTGAAAGGTGTGACATTGTTCAAGATACAATGTATTAATTAACTGCTTTGTTAACTGGCAGTTCCTTTCTACAACTACTTAAAGACAATACAAATAAAAGAGTAATGAGCTGTACAAATCCTTATGTCGAAAAAATGAACTTTACAACTTTGGCCGGGCGGGGGTGGGGGTGGGGGGGTGGAAGATAGGAAGGGATGGGAAGGGGAAACAAAGGAGGAGGCTACAGTGCTTGATAAGAGATGTACTCATTATCTTGCCCATGTAATTGTAACCCCTCTATACGGTATTTTCACAATGATAAAACAAAAGAAAATAATAAGCTTAGGCAATTTGATCATTGACTTCAAAATGACAACTATTTGAACATCAAGTAACATCCTTGAATTAGTCAATGTTTATGTTTATCAATTATCATTATTCAACTTATTCATCTACATTATAGATATTTACTCATTTACATATGATCATTTTTCCATGTACTTACCTATGATATCACTGAGATTTTCAAGAAACCTTACTAGAAAAATACCAGTAATATCTATAAAAAGTTTGTAGATGGAGAAATAATTGAATTCTCTCATATGAATAACTATTTTGTTCATCACCCTCATATGCTCCCTGCTCTCATGATGCCTCAATAATATTAATCCTGCCAACTGGAATCTCCTAGAAGAAATACCTATGAAGTATGTTCTTAGTAGGCATATATTAATCCTTGTTAATTAACTTAGCACTTAATTATCCTTGTTAATTGCATAATAAGTAAGACCAGGACATTTGTTAGCTCATATAATTCTCTCAATATGTAATCTCTTCAGAGAAAATAACTGTATTTTCTAATTCAGTTCCTGCTACGGTCTCTTTAACAGAAGGCAATGAAGAGAACAGGTGAATATCTTGAAGCCAGAAAGAATGCTTCTCAAAAACTGCCTTGTGTGAGCTTTGTTTCATAGCTTCCAGAAAACTATTGTGGTTTCTTTCAAGAAAAATGAGAGAAAACTGTCCCCCCCCCTCCTTGAGAATTCAAAAAATTGAGTCTCCAAAATCCTCAGACTCATCGAGCTGGATGCCCCTACTCCAGGGGTTTCCTTCATAGTCTTTTCCTTTCCTTTGACATAGAGAGCCTATCAAGGAGAAACACAGACTTCGAAGCCTTGATACCATTGCTTTAGGACTTAAGCTTGATTTACAACAACTGCTGGACATATAAGCCTATTTTAGATCAGCCAAAGAGGCCCTCTGGCTTTGACAGCCTGTTATGCATGAACAATTGCATTCCCTGAGAGAATCTTGTCCTTGTTAGAAAACTTCAAATGCTGGTATTAAAACAAAATCCAGCATAATGCTTAACTGCCACAATTATTAGTAGCACTACTCTATTTTGGGAAGAATATCAAAGCACAGGTTGCCCCATTATAAATTACTGCTCTAAACCACAAAGAATTATAGATAGCACATTCATATGTATTCTATGTTGCATGAGGAGGTATAGGAACCCTGATTATCAACAGGTCCTTATAATTAGCAGGTTGTGGAATAATCTGCTTCCAAATCACCCATCCTGAGCATCAGCTGTTTATGGCCCTTCCCAGTAACAAATGTCATATTCAGACCCTTCAGAAAAAAAAAAAAAAAAAAAACCTGAGGGAGATGATGAAATGCAATGCCAAAGAATGCTGTTAAAGTTCAAGACTACAATTGATCATAAACAAATGCACAGATTTGTTACCAGGATGCTTGCCAGTTATTAAGTCTGATTACCAGATATTTTGAAGTATCCAGAAAGAAGCTACAACAACTGGGTCTAAGAACTGTTCTGGAGTAAATTATTTTATCAAATCTCCTTGGCCTGAAGGAAGGAATTTAAACAGTATAACCACCTCCTGGTAGCTGGTTGCTACCAACAAAGCCATAATATTTGTTTGTTTGAATATATTTTTCCAGCATCAATTTTAGACAATGACGGAATCTGACAAACATAGAATAAGAAACGAATTAGATCATGTCTAAAGGGTCATATAGCAAAATACATTTTGTAAGATAACCTGGCCAAGAATAAAGCTGCACAGCACTATTTTTCTGCATCCAAACAGGAAACCCATGTCAAAATGTCAACTTCTTAATTTATGACTAATTTTTAGAGTAGTCTATCTAGAATAGTCCATGCCTCCATGAGCATCCATTTTTTTAACTTATGAACCAAACTACAGATATTCTCTTACAATATCTTATCGGTCAAGTACCACATGCTCCATTGCTTTCTCTCTTTTTCTTCCTAATATAAGCTTAATAATATAGGTTCAGTTACAACTGTGTAATGGCCGGACCATTCAATGTCTATACAAGAATAGTTAAAATTTCTGTATGAGCAGTTAAGGTGATAGGTAGTAGCGAAAATTGGTACACATTGAGGAGTTAAAATGGCATGTGTTGTACTTCAGACATCTTGTGAACAGGTTAAATATGTATAGCATAACACCATTGATGGCATGTTGGGATGGAAAATTTGGTTACAAGGTTAGCACAGACATATCTAAAATAAAGTGATCTTACTTCAGCAATGATCTCTATATACTAAAGAAAAAATTGTGTTTGGTCAATAAAGACGGTTCTCTGATTCACCATAATATACTGAAAGGTTCTAGGAAAAGAGGTGAAGTGGCTGGTAACCACATCATAATATCATTGCTCTCCCATTGTTCTCCCATCAGACAGGTTACCTGTGTGGCTCTGATGTTCTATAACCTCCATGTACTTCACAGGTCCTATATGAATTCTTTGAGAACTGTTGTGGTTATTAAACAGATATCAGTCCAAGAATATATTTTTCCTGGAGATATAAACATTGAAAACATATGCCCAGAATTCTTATGCCTCTTTGGTCTTTGAAAAGAATTTCTTTACCTTGGTCAACATGAATTGGAATATTTTCCTTTTTATTGCCTCAAATAGTTATATTTTCCTCTTTAACTTTTACATGCCATAAATATATTGAAATATCAGGTATAACAATGTTAAATCTGTATTGTTTCTTACTACTTTAATATTCTTTTCATTAGTTACAGGAGACACATTTTTCCAGGTTCTTAACATGTAATTGAAGTAAATATTATATTTAACAATATCAAGATTAAGTCAGCTCTTTTACTGTCTTCATTCATTCATATATTCTTTTACTCACTCAGCAAATATTTATTGAATATTTCTGTGCCAGGCATCATGCCAGGAACTTGAAAACAGCCATAAACATGATACACTCAGCTTTTGTTCTCCCGAGGTTTATAATTTAATATCATTATGCTTAAAGATCGCATGGTAAATATGCAAAAGGCTTTCAGTATTGAGGCTGACCTTTAAAAGATACTGAAAGGCAATTTCAATACTGGTGCAAGCACTTCAGTATTTTCTTAAACAGATCTTCAAAGCTAGACTTCCACTGAAGGAAAGCAGGTATTCTTCTGAGATGAAAACAGTAATTTTGTAATAGATAATTCACAACAGTTTTCTACCACTAGTACTTGGCAAACCTTGAAAATATATGATCATGTACAATTAGACTACAACTAAAAATAACATTATGGTCCTCTTTTATATAACCCTCAGGCCTTAATCGTTGGGACATCCTGTGCAGAATGTCTTTATTAAAGCAGCAGCAACTCTCTCTGCTTTGAAACTCTTGCAGGATGTGTTTGCTGTTGGCTGAGAAATCTGCTCATTGATATTATGGCCATGAATAAAGGTGACTTAAACTTTTTAAAATATTCATGTGAATCTTGATATCATTAAAGTGCAAAGATTGTATTAAGGACATTTTCTCACTTATGACTATGTGGAAGCAGAACTTCCTAGATGATTATCACCTCAAAATCCACAGTTCATTTTAAGAAGCAAAACAATAAATGTACAAAATGCAGAGGGATATTAAATGAGGAAAGTATTCTTTTTCACAAGACAGAGTTTGGATTGTTTGGTTTTTTTAAATGAGATATTGACAAATACTCTCCACAAAATCTCTCAAAGATCTTTTTTTCATAGAATTTTATCCTAGCCCTTGCACGTCTTACCTCAATAAAGTTCCTTATCTGACAAATATCGTAAGGGAAGGACCCCTCTCTAACATGACACAGGTGATGAATATACATGTATTCTTTCCCAAAAGACATATATTCGTTCAATTAAAATAGGTAAATTAGTTATAGTTCTATTTGCAAAGGATGAAATATTAAAATACATAGCAACCTATAATAGAATTATGAAGGAAATGAACTAGGTTAAGTCACAAATCAATTCACATATGAGTTAAAATTTTAAACATAAAGTATAAAGTAGTTCACTCTCAGTTTCTGATGAATTTATGTGCAAGATACTGCCAAGATCATTCTTATCCATAAAAATATAATACCTATCCCTTATTATTATTTATTTCCTTTACCTCTGATATCATTTATGGCACTATTTAAGTGCCATATGTAGATGTTCTCATTTAAATATGTGAATTTTGAAACAGTTTCTTATCATTTGTTGACTAAAATATTTGGGTCCATGCTGATATCTGACTTCAATCTTATTTTAGTTATAATGCTAAATGAAGGTATGTTGTCAATTCAAACACAATCAGGATGTAAGGTATATATATATATATATATATATATATATATATATATATATATATATATATATATATATATATATATATATGTTGCCTGAAATGCAAATAATAGGGCTTTAGACAGTTTTCCTGTTTTATATAATGGGAATAACTTATTGTAGAGTCCTATAAACATTTTACCATTGCTTTATGGTTCTTGACAAATCATAATATTATTCTAAAATCTCTATTGTACAATGTAAGAACAATTATTCAAACTAACTTTATCCCAGAGGAAGAAAACCATACAAATTGTCAAATGTGTGAACTGTCACAATACAAGGAAACAAAAACAAAACAACAACAACAAAAAATCCACTATTACTGAAGTTCAGCCTGGGCAATTAATGATTTCGTTAGTACATAAACTAAAATAATTAATGTAAGAACATTGGAGAATTGTAAGTCTAGCAATTTTATAGCCTTTTATATAAATAGAGACAGTTTCATTATTCTGTAATTTTTAGGAAAATCATACCTAAGGGTTTCATCAGAAAATAATTTTCTCTGAACACTGTTGACTTCATGATTTACCATGATCTTTCTTCCCATAGGGATAATTAACTTGTTGATGAGACACTATTCATTGTTTGCATATCAAGTATCATCAGTGTATGAAATTGGATATTCCTCTACTTTTCTCTGTAAATGTATCATTAGGAAGTAGCCATTGGGTAAATGAAGCTGAGGACTTTAATGTTTGTTTAAGTAATCAATTCTCCAGGCTAGACAGGAGGGCTGGAGAGTCAGCATGACTATTTTGGCTCTTGTATTAAGTCATGTCTTCTTTTTCAGCTTTTATCTGTGAGGAAATTGATTTTTGATCGGTTGGCTGACTCTTAACATCTTGTTTTCTAATTTGATCACAATTAGGGTATGTATGATGGATGCTATTGAAGATGTCTGCTTAAACTTTAATGATGTAGCTCTTCCTTGATACATTTGGGGGAAATAACATAATTTATTAGAAAAACTATCATTGTTCATACAGTCCAATATAATACAGGAATATAGAGAAAGGTGAATTTTTTCTAAATAAGGAATTTTAACAGAATTATGTATCAGAATTAGGTGATATTTTCAGTTGCTGAAATGTCAATTTTGTTCTAAGTTTCATATTTTTATTTGAAAGAACATATGATAAAACAGAACATAGATGACAAACTCTTACAAACACATGAGAAATAATTGTTAGAACTTTTTAAAATTAATACTTTTTTTTTTTGGCCAGTCCTTGAAATTGAACTCAGGTCCTGGGCTCTGTCCCTAAGCCGCTCTGTGCTCAAGGCTAACGCTCTACAATTGGAGCCACAGTGCCACTTTCAGCTTTTATTGTTTGTTTATTTTTGTTTTGTTTTCTAAGTAGCTTATTAGAAAGAAGAGTCTCATGAACTTTTCTGCCAGGATTGGTTTCAAATGGTGATCATCAGATCTCAGCCTCCTGAGTAGCTAAAGTCAGAGGAGTGAGCCACTGACACCTGGTAAAATATCTTAGGAAACAAAGGAGGAGGCAACAAAGCTCAATAGGAAATGCACTCATTACTTTGCTCATGTAACTGTAACCCCTCTGTACAGCATTTTTACAATAAAAAGCGCACAGAAAATGTATTTAAGCGGGGGGCCAGTGGCTCACGTCTGTAATCCTACCTACTCAGGAGTCTGAGATCTGAAGATCATCGTTCAATGCCAGCTCAGGCAGGAAAGTCAGTGAGACTCTTATCTCCAATTAACCACCAGAAAACAGGAAGTGGTACTGTGGCCAAGTGGTAGAGCACTAGCTGAAGAGGAGTCTGGGTCTGGGCGCTGTCCCTGACCCAGAGTTCAAGTCCCATGATTGACCCTCCCCCAGAAATATGCTCATATGTAAGTTTGAGAGTATAAAGGATTTGGAAAATTAAAACTTTATAAACTTTAATAAATCACAAGTCACTCAGAGGATCACATAGGTGTAAGGCACGCAAAATGGACTGTATTTCTGCCATTACAAACCATAAATAAAGCTTCTTACCACAAATATTGTATGTGTCTTAATCGAAAAGCTTTCAGACCAATGCTACACATCACATTCAAAATAGTTTTGAATATAATGAAGAAAAATTATTAGCAACTTTTGCAAAATACAAAATGTGAAAATTCTGTTAACATCATCCCAGAAGGCAGAGGAGAACAGGAGCAAGAAGTACTACAAAGACACATTCCCATGATTTCTAAGGAAATGTTTGCTTCAGCTCTTTAAAGATTTAGTTCTATTATTGATGCATGTTTTGAAACTCACAGAAAGTGCAGGAAATAGAAGAGTGGCTCATGTCTGGCTCCTTTTTTAGCTTTGGTAGGCAATGAGTCTCACCAAGAATCCAGGTAGTACCAGAGTGTGACAGACTTTATCTGGGAGTGATGTGTGTACTGGCCCTAGAGGAGAACATGTCACAGACCATCAAAACGATCCACACAGAGGGAAGAGAAGTTATATACTTTGACTCCTAAGTCTTTCTTTACATAATTTTATTTTATTGTACAGAGGGGTTACAGTTACATGAGTAATGAGAACAAGTCTTTTCTTAAGAAGAATAAAGAGCAAAGTTGAGAAGACTTAGTTATAAACATAAGTATACACAGATAATGTGTATTTGTCTATGTACAGTTCAAATAATAATTATTACTTGAATTTTTACATATCATAATTTTCTATAATAATGTTTAGCAATATTTCATGAGTTATTTCATTTGTATATGTGTATATCTGTCCATATCCTCTTTTAAAACTGTGTAATACCTTTTATGGATAAAACACAATTTTTTAAAAAGATCCCTTCTTTGAGAGTATGTACAGTATTAGTTTGGATTGCAATAAAGTATATACAAGGATTGTCATTTATTAACTATATTTCATTGAACAATATGTGCCTCAAACACTTAAAGAAATATATGAAATAGCCCAGAAACATATGAATGTATATTCAATATTGATGCATATATAGTGACTAATGGTTACAGAAATCTCTGTTCTCAATTTTATTTGAAAATTAGTTTAATTACAGTTATTTACTCGAAATTTATTAACAAGGCCTTTACACATATGTTAATTTGTAAATCAATAGGGTTGAACCAAATGTAATCCATATTTAAATGTGTGAAAACACTTATATTCCTATGCATGTGTGATAATTAGTTATTACAAAGTTATAAATTTGGCAGGAACATTTCATTATTTTAGACTAAATAATTTATTTTAGATAGAATTGAGAAATAATGAAAACAACAACTTTTCAAATCCTGTTACTGTCTTGTATGTCTTTTCAGAGAAACTATAGTAGAGTAGTTATATTCTGCATAATGGTGCAAACTTTGTTTAAATAGTTTGTGCATAATCTAGTAATTTACTTACGTCTTATTTTCTCAATCTACTTAATGGATTAAACAAAAGTGAAGATTAAATATGAGTTAATGTAACTTAAAATCATATGCAGCATATCAGTGTCATTACTGTGTTCATATATTCATATTTACTCAGAAATATATTTCATTTATTTTCTATTATAATAATTTCTTAAAGATACTAATTTATTTTTACCTTCATAGTTTTTCCCTACTTCTTTTGAGAAAGAAGCAGCCTTTTAATGAATGGTAATGAATATAATGTCTTCTCACTTGAAAAGCTATAAAATCTGGGATTAATACTCTATAAGTAAATCGACAGATTTCCATTTATTAACCTGTAAACTCACATTTTATTAAGCTCATTCTGATAAATTGAAGATTTTTTTGTTGTTGTAAGTAAAAAGAGTGTGCGAGTGTGATGTGTGTTGCATGGATGTGGATTGAGTGAGCTACAAATTAGCATAAGGTAGTTAATTTTGACTAATAATTTTACTTGCATATTTACATAGGTTTTCAATGATAAGAAAATGGACAACAGTGGCATTAGGGAAATTTTCTAGCTGAAAAATTTTATTATATAATTTTAGCATAGATAATGACAATATTTCATAGGCATTATTCAACAGAGAGAAAATAAGACCTCTATCAACTTCCAACTGGAACAATTACTTCCATTTCTTCTTGAAAAAAGAGATACAGTGAAACATAATGTCTCCAAATCAAAATTTGGAAGATGGAACATTCATTATTCCCAACATTATAATAAAAGTTTACATGAAAAGTAATTGTTGAAAGGAAGGCTTGCGCTCCCTCTCTCTCTCTCTCTCTCTCTCTCTCTCTCTGTTGAGTAATGATGCTTCTGATGTTTTATTTCTCTGCTATCTTATTTGACAGGAGCTACTTTATTTTTAAACATTATCTTAAAACTTTCTAAAGGACCTAGATCTGACCTCATCCTTGCCATCTGAATAGTAAAACATGCCAACTTTGTGTCCCTTTGTATTAGAACAGGCAATGTAATTAAAAAAGAGTCACACTTTGTAAAACACAGAGACACATTTTCATGAAATTCAGGTACAGTGCTATTTCTGGAAGATTCCAGTGGTCCAATTTATTCAAAGTGTCCAACAATAAACCACCAGGGACAGAGTCTGGAGTTTTATCATGAAGTTTCCGACTCCCGCACTACATGTTTGAAATATAAGAAGCTATGAAGATTATTTTCTCTGGCCTTTATTGGTGCTTTAATAAAGAAAAAATACTTGTAGTTTTTGTTTTTTTTCCCTGTTATGGTTCCATAGAATATTTGTGCTACTGTCCAACAATACCAACTACCCTTGTAAAATGAGTTTATTCTCAATTTAGAGAGCAAAGTTACTAGATAACCCCCAAATAGTTAGGTAATCAAAAATTCAGAAAAACTACAATAAATTATTTATTCAATGTACTGTATCAATGTGCATATATATAGTATATATAATTATAATTGTAAAACATATACATATATTTGGCAGGAAAGAACATAAATACATAATTTAAATATGTGAAGGCCCATGCTTCATCCTTGCAAAGGCATCTTCTAAGAGTTCCACCAGCAGTGCTCTTCTGAAGGTTTTTAAAAATATGAATACTGAGATTAATAAGCGCTCCTTAAAATATAAAATAGATGACAAAACTGAACCTTACAATAGAAAGATTCTCAAGAACACAAAAAAGCAAATGTATCGATGCGTGTGTTCAATTACTGTACTGTAAAGCATTCATTCCTTTGGAAGAAACTCTTATTTTTCAAAATAATGTGAAGTCCCAGCAGGTGCTTTCACAGACTGTGCATACTGCATCTCTGCCAAACTCTAGTAATTACTTAGACCAGGCAGATTGTGCTTGCCACACAAAGTGAGCGTTCACTGCGTTCTTCAGATTGTTTGCTGGATCTTATTGTTAGAATTGTGACATTCATGACTGGGGACTAAACCCTTCATTACACTGTTTGTCAAAGTTCTCAAGCAATATAGTGTTTGAAAAAGAACAACCAGAATTAACTTCCTATGGGGAGCTCTCAGAAGAAACAATAAAAACCAAAAAAAAAAAGAAGAGATTTTTAAGATGCTTATTCTTTTGTCACTAATTAGTAGCATTTCTTTTATCCAGTCATCCATCATACTATCAAAAGTATACAATATTTAAAAGAAATCAATATATATCTTTGTAGCAATAGTATAGCTTTAGAAATTCACTTTTTCAAAATGTCATCTTTCTGACAAATAAAGTCTATTACAGATGAAGGAATTTTGTTTGTTTTTAACAGATTTATGATTTGAGGAAATATGTAATGATATAAGAATCATGCATAAATTATTATATAAAGTTCATTTAATAGCTGTTTTAATTTAGTGTGTCTTTGGTAATGATTTTTGTCACAATTCCTGTAAAGCTGAATGCAAAAAAAAAATCCATAAAAAAACCTTTAAATTAATTGTGATTCCAAATTCCTACCTAAGAAAATTCCAGAGATTACTTATTATTTCTTAGTCACATACACTATGAATGTTAACTTAAAATGTGTATTGCAAACTACATAAACTCTACTCCTGTTTTTATTTTTTTTAATAATTCATCCAAGTTTCTCTTCAATGGAGCATAAATCCAAAGGAACTTGGCAGTCTCCAACAGACAGACATTTAATGCTTGCCAAATGCTTTGATAGGCAAAAAAAAAATAGCCTATGCTATAGAGAGTAGTTTGAAACTTTGCTCAGATAACCATTTCTCTAGAAGTTATTCAGATCTAACAAAGAATCTTGAATTACATCTGCGTAGTGAAGTTTCTTCTCTGAATGGATTGATTAATTTTTTTTTCTTCAGGTAATGTATTTCTTACTTTACATAGTAAGCTCAACCTACAGAATCTAAGTGTTTCTACAGCTCTTAATTTGTTTATTATTTCTCAGGAAGTAGGTCTTCTTTATTAAATTACTCAAAGGAAAAAAAAAAAACCACAAAACACTTCCATTTCTAATTGTTTATCTGGAGAGATTATTTTACTGGAGGTGAAGTTCCTCCTAATTCAACTGTAACAGTTGGGCTCTTTGCATCTGTTTTACTAAATTTTTACAATATATTTATAAATTATTTTCAAGAGGAAAAGAAAACCAGAAGGTTAAACGTCCTATAACAGACCAATTCTAAGACTGGATCTTTAAGGTAAGAGCATATATGTGTAAGACTGTCTTACAAGAGGCTAAGGACAGTTTCACTTTTTCCCCTTATTATTTTATAAGATATTTAAAGGTTTGACTTTATGACACATATGTTGTTCCTAGCCTAGCATTACTGTTACCTGAGACTTTGTTTCCTATAATTAAGGAAAGGACTATATTTGTTGAGAACTTGACTTTCACAATTCAGTGCTTTCTCTTTCAAAGGTATAGGAACTTAGCAAATTGTCTTTCCCCCCTGCAGTTTCCAATTATTACAGTTTACATGATTTGAATTAAACTCTGGATTGTGGCCTACCTTAGGGAGCGAGTCAGTATAGGATTCCTTGTTTGGCATTCTGAGACCAGGGAAGGTTGAGTCCCACTCTCAGCATAGCTTCAAAGAGGAAAAAAAAAAATCAATGGAACTAAAGAAAGTAATTTCAGACTCAGGAGAAAAATCTCCTTGAAACTGAGCCAGCATTCCAACATCAAGAATGAGTTTGAGGAAGGACGGCCATCTTGAGTCCTAATGGGAATTAGCTTAAAGTGTCAACCATGAGGCAAAGCAAGTCAGGAAATAAAAGACTAAGGGACAGAAGACACCAAAACTGTCATAGATTTACTGTCTACCTGATATAGGAAGATACAATTGCATCAGAGTGATTCAGCATAGTATTCTCTGTTAAATGAAAGAAAGTATTCATTAAACTATTTGGAGCTATTCATGGACTTCTTACTGAATTTTATTTGTACATTATAACATAAATCAGAATACCCCTTGCACCCATAAGTGGATGTATCAAATGCAAAATCTTGTACTGCACTCCCTTCTCTGACTCTATTGGAATCCTTAGAATTTGTTGGGAACATTCCAGCATGCAATTGCTCAACTGGAATAAATATTTCCAATTATGCACATGGTCTTTTATCCATAACAGTGACTCAAAGTACGCAGTTATTTCAAGAGTATCCTAAGGTAAAGCTGAGTGCAGGTGGTTCATGCCTTTAATTCTAGCTAATCAGGAGGCTGAGATCTTCTTGGTTTGAAGCCAGTCTGGGCTGGAAGACTATGAGACTCTTGTCTCCAATTAATCACACAAAGAGCTAGAAGTGAAGCTGTGGCTCAAGTGGTAGAGTGCTAGTATTCAGCGAAAAGGAGCTCAGGGACAGTGTTTCGGACCAGAGTTCAAGTCTAAAGACTAGGGGGAGGGGTAAAGATTAATGTAGAAAAAGGTAGTTTGGAAAGAATACTTCATATAATTCAAATTCTCTTTGTCTTATCAGACATAATTAAGATTTTAGATTGTTCTTTGATGCTTCCCAGCCTTTCATCCTCTTCTAGACCTCATTGCCAGGACTACATTAAATGATAATTTTTTAGGTACACATGCTCCTTAAAAATAGTATAAGATTGCATCCAACAATCCAATTATAAGTTGAAAATATCTAGAGTCACATTGTATGATTACCACTAAGCTACTGAACATCAGATCTCAGCAGCTAAGTGCCCTCTTGGTTTGGTACAACCATGGATTTCCTTCCTTTCCTGATCCTGTGGCCAGTTGGGAACTATGGCTGGATGCCAGTGCCCAACACAATGGCAGATGCCTTGTGGTCCATCACTAACCTGTCAAAAGATCCGAATTCAGAATACAATTGCTATCGCCGTTTTACATTAGTTAACACTGAGGTTTCAATCTAGTGGTGGCTCATACTTGGCATGAAGACACAGTACTATTTGAGCCACACACTAGTTCCTATTTTGTGCTATTTCACATAGGACTTTCCTTGAAATGTTTTCTTTCCTGGAATGATTCTCAAATTGTGACCCACATATATATATATATATATATGTTTCCTGCATGTATGGAATTACAGGTATGTACTACATTTCTATTTTCTTGTAGTTAGCTGTATGTCTCACATCAGTTACTAAAATTCAGAAGGTAATTAATTTTATTAAATTTATCCATTAATTTACATTGGTAAACCTTTAAATTTTGTGATTAAAATATAGTGGACCTAATTAATAATAAAATATATGTAGGATTGCTTAATGGTCAGTTATATTCCCAAATTTATTTTGAGCCATCTTAATTTGATCATAGTTCAAGATGTTGTGATTATTCTGTATTCAGAAGGGTAGAAAAATAAGGAAAGTTTTATATGATTGATGTAAAACATTATTCCCCAATGCAGAATAAACTCACAATCATCTTGCAAATATGAATACTATAAATAGAAATAACTACTCTCTCTTTTAGAATCAGTTGTTATTTTGTAAAATAAATTTGTCTTTTGAAGTCAAATGAAGAGATCATATTTTCAATTTTTTGAAAGGTACACTGTGATTAACATATCTAGGAACAAAACAAAAGAATATGTTAATTCCACTTGCAAGATGTAGTACAAGTTATATGTGTTAACTGATTTATGTTATATCCTGAGGAAACTGTTTTGTTTTTGAGAGCAATGTTTTTTTTTCTTTTTGTTTTGTTTTCTAATTAAAGTACAATTTTGCTTCTGGGCTTTTTTAATGATATTTAATATTTATTAAAACCCAGATCATCCATGAATGCATAAAGTCAATAATATCACAATTGTTGCACTGAAACATTTAGCAAATAGGAGAAAAATGCCACAGAGTAACACAAGGCACACTTAGAATTTTTTTCTCCACAGAGAATTGTAAGCCTGGTATTCAATGGAAAGTAATGAGTTCTGTTGATTTCGTATGTTGCAGATTTATAGTTGTGCTGATTCTGACTGAAGTATAACCTATTACTCAATAACTTTCTTCTCTCCAAGGAAAATAAAAGGGAAAAAACATTTTTACAAAGATCCCCTGTTTGTTTCAAATATAAACAGGGTTTGTGTTCAGAGACTGTAAGCCTAGTAGTGTTTGTGTGTGTGTGTGTGTGTGTGTGTGTGTGTGTGTGTGTGTGTGTGTGGTATATTCAGAACATTTTTGCAACTTAGCAATTGAAATTCACCTGTTCTCAATCATTGTGCATTTTTATATCGTATGTTAATGTATGAAACAGAGATATAGTCTTGTATTATAAAATGTTTCAGTGGAACGTGTTAAAAATAGTTTGCTTTTTATGAGGTTTTGGTGTTTCCATGTATTGTATTTTTTTCTCAAAATGTAATTCATTTTTTTGAGAGATCTGGATAATGTGATAAAAATCATTAGGGAGTCAGGTTACACAAGAATTTATTGAAAATCTTTCTCCTGCTGGCGTGCAGAAACTCTTGCTTGGAAGATGTGTCTTCCATGTGGTATTTCAGTATACAAATGATCTCCCCATATTTCACATGTGAAAGTGTGTGGAGGAAGTAGAGAACATTTTCATGCGAAGTTTGGTAAATGACATTGCAGTGTTGATTGAAAGACTTCAATAAACTACAGCAGTAAGATAAATCATTCATTATTCTCTCATTTATGGGAGATACTGGTTAATAAAAATAATATGATTCCTTTAAAAAATAAACCTAGAAGTCAAGAGTCATAGTATATTCAATGTGACTGTGTCATATCCAGCTATGTAAATTCATTCCAAGAGTAGACAAGTAGGTTCATACTCAGAAAGTGTTCCTTGGGGATTTAGAACATAGATTTCTTTCATTCCAATAGTCCTTTCCTAATCATTATACTTTCTCACTCTCTCTGGAAAATACTAATATGAGAGGAAGAAGTAGTAAGCAAATTTAGAGCCAATAATTGTACAAGATTTTGTTTGTGATTGGTGGAGTAGTGTTTTACAGATATATTTTATAAAACCGTTTTTTCACTGGAATATTTCACCTTGTACATAATTTTTCCTTTGAGTCTTGTCTTATTCTCATGATGTTTCTGGAGGGATTTTTTTCATTT
Organism: Dipodomys spectabilis; assembly: GCF_019054845.1. NCBI lineage: Eukaryota > Metazoa > Chordata > Mammalia > Rodentia > Heteromyidae > Dipodomys > Dipodomys spectabilis. Next base: position 1,488,982 of record NW_024870720.1, on the reverse strand, counting down.
AGTCTTTAGGAAATTTCTGTTACAGGGTCCAATGTTTCTTTATTTTTTAATATCCTACTATGTCCCTAGTTGTCTGTCTGTATTTTTGATTGTTATATAATACAAAAAGAAAAAGACATAAAAGAGAGAAGAAAGAAAGAAATAAAATGAGGAAGGTAGAGGAGGAACAAAAGAAGGCAGGGTGGAAGGGGGAAGGAAAGAAGAAGGGAAGTAAGGAAGGACTAAGAGAAAGCAAGTGATCAAAAAAAGAAGAAAAATGAAAAAGCAAAAGAAGTAAAGAGGGAAGAAGGGAGATAGAAAGAGGGACAGAGCAAAGGAATGAAGGGAAATGGGAAGGCGGAAGGAGACAAAGAGCAAGAATAAGCAAGGGAGAGAAAGAAGGAAGAGGGAAGGAAATAAGGAAGAAAGGAAGGAAGGAAGGAAGGAAGAAAGAAAGGAAGGAAAGAAGGAAGAGAGGGAGAGAGGAAGGGAGGGAGAAAGGAAGGAAGGAAGGAAGGAAGGAAGGAAGGAAGGAAGGAAGGAAGGAAGGAAGGAAGAAAGGAAGGAAGGAAAGAAGGAAGGAAGGAAGAAAAATGAAAATAATTTCAGAACAATAGTTCTATAGGTTTTAGACAAAGTCCTCACTCTCATTTCAGTCATGTAGACTGCACACATTTATACTCTCCAAAGACTTGACAAACATTTCTTTGTAGCTCGTTAAGTTCACAGCACCAGAAGGTGTGATTTCAGCAATAGAACTGAAGCAAATGTCTGGTTTAGGAATTGACACCAGCTTCTTACCACTGGGGAAATATTTTCTTCTTTGGGGACCTATGTTTTATTTTTTTATTTGGTAAAAATGTTATTTTTCCCTCAATTTATTTTTATAAAGCTTGGCAAAAAAGTGGTTCTTCAAAAGCTACAGTTAAAATAAAACAAATTCATGAAAAAAGTATTCATACTGTACCTAACAAGTTCTAAAACATACAAATACAGACAGAGTGTGCACCAACATATATAAACCTGTAAATCTAGCACCTCTGGTTAAAATCCAAAGTATTCCACTTAAGTGTCAAAATTTCCTACTTTGGACCCATTGCAACAATGAGATGTACAAGTCATTATGTAGAAAAACAAACTTAACAACTTTGGTGGGGGGTGGGGGGAGGATCGGGTGGGGGGAGGGGAAGAGTATGGGAAGGGATGGGAAGGGGAAACAACTAAGAGGTAACAATGCTTGATAAGAAATGTACTCATTATCTTGCCCATGTAATTGTAACCCCTCTGTACAGTATTCTCACAATAATATATATATATATATAATTTCCTACTTGGCACACCTGGTATATGTTTCAAATATTATAAAAACTATTTTAGGTTTTATCCTTCCTAACTTCATAACTGTTTTCCCTTTGTTGATTTAATATTTCTCAGAACACCTCTACTTTTTTTTCTGAACTTAAGTAAAAATTTCCCATCCGTGAATTCCCTTTATCAACTGATTTTTGTTTCTCAATTTTCTCTAGAAACAACTGTTCACAAACAGTAGAGTTAGTTTAGACTTAGTATAAAAAAAACTTAATAAAATAGAATGTAATGATTAAATAATCATGTGACTACTGTAGATTTCTTAATTTTAAAGTAGGAGATCCTGAAATCTAATTTTTGCAACTGATTATTCAAATGTCTCAATCAAAAGAAGCCTTTTCTGTGAATTGTGATCATAAGAATTTAAGTGGAGCCACATTCATTTTGGATGAATTAGAAAAGTTTGGAAGATACTCTGATGTTTATAGGGCGATTTCTTTTGGAATTCCTCATACATCCATGGTAATAGCTCCTAAAAATATTCTGAATAATTCAGCTCTGGCCAATTACTCATTGCTTCCTGAAAATACAGGAATTATACTATAGCCCATATTAGGACAACTAGTAATTAATAATAACCTGGTATTTAGAGTGAAAGTTTCAAATAGAAAAAAAACAAAAAACAAAACAAAGAGAAACAGAAAAAAATTGACAGAGTACAAAGGAGTCTGGTTTACCGTGCACCAAGACAATTTTCACCTAAGAACAAACAAAAATATAACAAGGGATTACTGGATCACAGGGGAGTTCTATGATTAGCCTTTTGAAGAACCTCCATATTGCTTTCCTGAGTTGTTGGACCAGTTTGCATTCCCACCAACAACATTCCTTTTTGGCCACACCAACATCTACTACTATTTGTTTTCTTGATAATGTCCATTTTCACTGAGGTGACTTGGAATCTCAGTGTGGTTTTGAATTGCATTTCTTTTATGGCCAGCAATGCTGAGCATTTTCTTCATGTGTCTATTAGATACTTTATTTCCTCTCCAGAGAAGTCTCTTAGGCCATTTATTAATAAAGTGATTGTTTCCTTGAGGATTTTTTTGTTAGGGAGTTTAATTTTTGAGCTCTATGTATATTTTTGGAATAAGGCCCTTGTATGTTGTATAGCTAGTGAAGAACTTCTTTAATCTGTGGGCATATCCTTTGCCTTGCAGAAGCTCTGCAGTTTAGTGCAGTCCTATTTATCCCACCCTTTCTTTGATTTGTTGTATTTCTGGATTTTTATTTAGGAAGAGTCAACCTGTGTTAAGAAGCCCTAGCATATCCCCTAACCCTTCCTGTAATAGGTTCATGGTATTTGCTCTTACCTCAAGGTCTTTGATCCATTTGGAGTTGGTTCTGGGTCAGGGTGATATGTAAGGATCAAACTTCAATTTTCTATGTGAGTATAGACAATTCTGCCAGCACCATTTGTGGAAGAGGCTGTCTTACTTCTTTCTGATATCAAAGATTAGGTCACCATAGGTCTGTGGGATCATGTCTGGGCCTTGAATTCTATTCTGTTGATCTGTGGCATTCTATATTCCACAGGCCTGAGAAGGCCTTTTTTTCCTGTGCCAGTACCAAGCTGGGTATTTATCCAAATGATCTCAAACAAGACCACACTAAAGCAACCAGCACAACTATATTAACTGCAGCATTATTTACCATAGCTAAGATATGAACCCATCCAGCTGACCCTGAGTAGAATAATGAGACAAGAAATATCACACACACACACACACACACACACACACACACACACACACACACACACACACACACACAATGGAATTCTATGCTTCTATCAGAAAGAATGACATTGCCCCATTCATAAGGGAATGGAAAAACTTGGGAAAAAATCATATTAAGTGATGGAAGCCAGACCCAAAGAAACAGTCTCTTGGTTTACCTCATATGTTGAATTCTAATGAAGAAAAATATAGTGCAACTATTTCTGTTTTTGTTTTTGTCACTATTTGGGGCAACACAAAACAGGGGCACAGATTTTTCAGTTTTCTTCTGGTTTTGCATCATTTATTCTTTCTGATTACTCAGGCTTTTATTTCCTTCTGTAATAGTGGCAATATTACATTGGTTACCCAATCATAATTATATTCTTTGTGTTAAAATTACTTAAAGAAAATTATGATGAAGTAATAAATATTATTTTTGTCTTTGTCTTTTTTAATGATGTACAATTATACATACATGATAAAGTATGAGAGCCAGAGGCAAATGACAAAGGAGGATAATAGCAGCAGAATTGTGTGTGAGAACCTGTGTGTTTGTGTGTATGTGAGAGAGAGCTTGTGTGTGAGAGAGAGTAGGAGAAAAGGAGCGAGGGAGAGATAGCCTAAGACAGAGACAGAGAGCAATCAGAACCAAGAAAGCATGACAGCTAAAAGAGAATAGAAATTACATGATAGTTTCCCATTTGGAGACATACCTCTTTTTCTATTTTCTTGATAACAAAGGAAAGTCCCTGGAATAGGCATATTTAAATAAATTTGTGTCACTAGCAATGTGTATTTACTCAAACAAATTTGAGATATGGGAGTTTAGTTAATTTAAAACACACCATTCACTTGTGTATTATAATTTGAAATTACCAAAGGATTTTCTGATTGTAGTCAAAGATTGCTATTATCTTCCTCTGGCTTTGTAATGATGCAATGCTCAAGGTCAGGATAGTGTGATTAAAACATAGGCCTAGAAATACATACCTTGACTGAATCAAAAGTTCATAATACTCAAACGTATAAAACACAAGATTTAAATGTAAGAGTGTATTTGAAGTGAAGGAAGAGAGTAGAAACATATTACCTAAGAATACCAAATGAGATAATATAAATTACTTTCTCCTTCCCAGCATGTTAAGCACATGGCTCAATGCCAACTGCCCAATCTTAGAGCATGCAGAATCCTCCATGTCTTCCACAGTGGTGCTGATTGCACTTGCTAGAAAATATACAGGCACTCTGGAGCCCATATTCCCACAAACTGCTCCCTGGGGGACACTGAGGTAGGGTAAAAGCATGGAAAATGAGAATCCTCCTCATTCTTAGATGTGATGAAGCATCTAGATGGGGAAGTACAGAAGGGGAGAACATGTGGGCAATGACCTCACACTCTCAGAGCTCTTTCCTGCTCCTCCGAAGAGTGCTGGGGAATGGACTGGTTATAAATCTGTGGGGAAACATCACATCCTCTCAAAAAGGCAAATGAGAAGAATTTTCCTTCATTGCTTATTTAAGACAAATTTGGAAGCACAGGTTTTTTGTTTTGTCCTTTTGAAAAACCCATTCCTCTGGTCTCGACTTGATTCTTCAGGAATATGGGAGGTTTACAAGAGGAAAAATTTATCAGCAAACTCCCAGACAGGAAAAGAGGATCTATTAGAAAAGGGAAATGTCAAACATGTTAAAAGGAAACTTTCTAAACCTGATTTAGCAAAACAGATACTGAGAACTATAGAGCAAGTAAATCAAGGCATAAGTTAGATAATTGGAGAGTGGAACAAAGGAGAAAAAAGAACTATTTTTAAACAGTATGAAAAATTTATTGTTGTTTTCCTAAAATATCTCCCTAATGCTCAACACTGTCTTTTGTAGCTTTTTTTTCCCCCTAGGGCTGAGGACTGAACCCAGGGCCTTGGGCATTCAGGGCAGGTTCCCTTCTGCTGGGCTAAACCCCCAGTCCCTCGACACTGTCTTTGAATTTGCTTAATTTACACCTGTTATATGGATGCGTTTATCTCTTAAAAAAATAGACTACTGTCAGATAAGTTGATGTTAGGCGAAATGAACCCCAAGATAAGGACTCAAATGATTTTTCTGTCTTGCTATTGTTTCTAACATATTTATAAAATGATTTTTTTTGTTGCTTTGTATGTCCTTCCCCCACGGTATAACCCCTGTTTTCACTGTATTTGAAGTTGGTATAATTTGTGGAGGGGAAGGGAAAAAACAAATTGTTTAAATATGGATACAGGTGGACCCATTGCAACAATGAGATGTACAAGACATTATGTTGAAAAATGAACTTGGGGGGCTGGCAGGGTATGGGGCAGGGACATGGGAGGGCAGGGATGGAAGGGGAAACAAAGGAGGAGGCAACAATGCTTGATAAGAAATATACTCATTCTAAAAAACGGAATGGAAGAAAGACAGCCTCTTCAGTAAACCGTGATGGCAAAATTGGTTAAATACTTGTAGAAAACGAAAGCTAAATCCTTCTATATCACCCTGCACCAGAATCAACTCCAAATGGATCAAAGACCTCGGAGTCAAAGCAGACACTCTGAAAACAATACAGGATGGAATAGGAGAAACCCAAGGTCTCCTTGGCACAGACCGAAATTTTCATTATAGAGACCCAGAAACACAACAAATCAAAGAAAGGTTGAACAAATGGGATGCATGAAGTTTCAGAGCTTCTGCATGGCAAAGGACATAGCTAGCAAGATCAATAGAAAGCCCACGGATTGGGAGAAGATCTTCACTAGCCACACAACGGACAAGGGTCTCATATCTAAAATATACTTGGAACTCAAAAAATTAAATCCCCCAACAACAAATCCTCAAAGAAACAACTGCCCAATAAATAAGTGGGCTAAAGACTTGAAGAGAAACTTCTCTGAAGAAGAAAGAAGGATGGCCAATAGACACATGAAGAAATTCTCAACCTCCCTAGCCATAAAAGAAATGCAAATCAAAACAACACTGAGATACCATCTCACTCCAGTTAGAATGGCTAAAATCAAGAACTCTAATAAAAACAGATGCAGGAGGGGATGTGCACAGGAGGGAACCTTATTGCATTGTTGGTGGGAGTGTAAACTTGTTCAACCACTTTAGAAAGTAGTATGGAGGTTCCTCAAAAGACTCCACATATAGCTCCCCTATGACCCAGCAATCCCACTTTTGGGCATTTACCCAAATGTTTACAAAAAAGACCACACTAAAGCTACCAGCACAACTATGTTTATTGCAGCATTATTTCCTATAGCTAAGATCTGGAACCAACCCAGATGCCCCTCAGTAGATGAATGGATCAAGAAAATGTGGTATATATACACAATGGAATTCTATGCCTCCATCAGAAAGAATGACATTGCCCCATTTGTTAGGAAATGGAAAGGCTTGGAAAAAATTATATTAAGTGAAGTAAGCCAGGCCCAAAGAAACATAGGTCCCATGGTTTCCCTCAATTGCAATATCTGGTGTATGTCTGAATCAAGTGAAAAGGGCAGATAAGGTGGTGGTAGGGAAATGAACCCTAAGATATGTATTCAAATGTTTTTTTTTCTTTCTTGTGATTGTTTCTAACACATTTATAAGATTATTTCTTAGTTGCTTTGTATGTCCCTCTCCCACTGTATAACCCCTGCTTTCACTGTATTTGATGTCGGTATAATTTGTGGAGGGGAAGGGGGAAAACCAAATCGTTTAAATAGGGATACAGGTGAAATCATTGCAGCAATGAGATGTACAATTGTTATGTCAAAAATGAACTTTACAACTTTGGTGGGGGGAGAGGGGGGTGGAGAGGATTGGGGGGATGCAAAGAGATGGGAAGGGGAAACAAAAGAAGAGGCTACAATTCTTGATAAGAAATGTACTCATTATCTTGCTCATGTAATTGTAAACACTCTGTATGGTATTTTCACAATAAAATATATTAATAAAAAAAGAAAAAATGGACTAAAAATGCCAGTAACAAGAATATTTTTGTGTTCAACAACAAGCTAAAATCAAAAGTTTTAAAATTACACTCATGGGAAGCTTCAGAGAGATGTTAGCCTGTCCTGAATAGTGAGAGCTGGGCCAAGGTAGGGTACATAGTGAAACCTTCTGTAAGAATGAAAAATTAAGCTAATTTATAAGCCTTCAAGAAAGTTTTGATAGAGTTGTGTTCTGAAGGTAATAGCCAGCACACACACACACACACACACACACACACACACACACACACAAATACACTGTGTGTATATATATATAGATACACAACACTGTATATCTATATCTATATATCTATATAGATATATATATATACAGATATATACATTTGCTCTAGAATAGAACAAGATTATTTCAGTCCATTAGATTGTAACCCAATTCTTTTAATTATTTCAGTCTCACCAATTTTGAACCCTTAAATGAAGACAGAGAAAGGATTAAATAGTGGAATCTTCATTGTTTCATTTTTATTTATTAATTGATATATAAAATTTATATTATTAAACCCCACAATGTATCAAGGATTGTGATATATACTGATAATTATAGGGGTAGACAAAGTATTTCCTTCAGTGGAACTTATACTGAAAACTAAACAGAAACACTATTACAAATTCAAAGTGTGATAATTGGAGGAAAGTGAGAAAAAGAAATGAAAATATATTTTAAGTATGGTATAATTTAGTTGCAAGTATTATTGCACAATTTACATACTAGGATACTCTATGTTTATATATATATATGATATATATGTACATATATATGTATATAAATATTTGTTTGTGGTTGAAAAATTATGTAGTGTTTTCTGCTTGCCTTTCTGCTACTGTATTTCAAGCTATTTCCCCTATTATACAAATGTGAAAAGGGAAAGTAAGGTGTTTCAGTACTTTCAAATAGAGACTAAAATTTTAAGAAAGGATTGCAATGGAATATAAAACTTAAAATATGTTCTACCACTTTGTATTTGTACTAGGAAAAGTCTAGCCCCTGTTTAAGTTGGAAATTCCAATCATTTACTAGTGAGAATAGAAAATGTTGGTGAACTGATTCAAACATTTTGGATACCGTGTGTTTGGTATTACAGATGTTAGAAGAGAAGCCTCCAGGTTATGATTGCTACTTTGTTGCTTGAAGCTAAAAATTTTAATACCCCCATCTCTCCCCCCCTCCCCCTACTCCTCCACTCTGCAAAAGTTGTAAAGTTCATTTTTCGACATAATATCTTGAACATCTCGTTGTTGCCATGGGTCTGCCTGTATCCCTATTTAAACAATTTGTTTTTTCCCTTCCCCTCCACAAAGTATACCAACGTCAAGTACAGTGAAAACAGGGGCTATACCGTAGGGGAGAGACATACAAAGCAACAAAGAAATCATCTTATAAATATGATAGAAACAATAGCAAGAAAGAAAAACAATTTGAGTCCTTATCTTGGGGTTCACTTTGCCTAACATCAACTTATCTGACCATTTCTGCTTGACTAAGACTGCCCAAAAAATAAGTGAGCTAAAGAATTACAGAGAAACTTCTCTGAAGGGGAAAGAAGGATGGCCAATAGACACATGAAGAAATGCTCAACCTCCCTAGCCATAAAAGAAATGCAAATCAAAACAACACTGAGATACCACCTCACCCCAGTTAGAATGGCTATAATCAAGAACTCTAATAACAACAGTTGCTGGAGGGCATGTGGACAGAAGGGAACCCTACTGCATTGTTGGTGGGAGTGTAAACTTGTTCAACCACTTTGGAAAGTAGTATGGAGGTTTCTCAAAAGACTCCACATAGAGCTCCCCTATGACCCAGCAATCCCACTTTGGGACATTTACCCAAATGATCACAAACAAGACCACACTAAAGCTACCAGCACAACTATGTTTATTGCAGCATTATTTACCATAGGTAAGATATGGAACCAACCCAGATGCCCTTCAGTAGATGAATGGATCAAGAAAATGTGGTATATATACACAATGGATTTCTATGCCTCCATCAGAAAGAATGGCAGTGTCCCATTTTTAGGAAATGGAAAGACTTGAGAAACACTATATTAAGTGAAGTAAGCCAGGCCCAAAAACCATAAGTCCCATGGTTTCCCTTATTTGCAATAATTAGTATATGTCTTAGACAGGAAGTCTGATATTTAAAGTAAATTTTTACACAGTATTTTATAAGTTGCTTATAATATTTATTGCTAAATAGTTAATTTCATACCATTTTGTATGTCTGTGTTTGAAAAAAACTATCCATCATTAAGTTATAACTGGTTTAAAGGCAAGTCAAAAATTTCAATTTTTAATCCTTTTACCATATTTTGTATTATAGATTACATGGTGGTTAAATTGCAGCTTTGAAATAATGAACTCACAACTCTGATTAGTTTTGTCATTGATGTTTGCTTTTATTTTTTGTTGGTCACTAAGTTTGAACTCAGGACCTGGGGCATTGAGTTGTTTTTTACAAAGTTAAGGCTCTACCATTTGAGCTGTAGTGCTATAGCTCCAATTAGGGCTTTTGGGGAGGTTAACTGGAGACAAGAGTCTCATAGACTAACTAGATTTAGTGACTAAATCAGGGCACAAAATTCTTTTCCTGAAGAAAGAGAGAGGGAGAGAGAGAGAGGAAGACAGAGAGGGAGAGACAGAAGACAGACAGACAGACAGAGACAGAGACACAGAGACAGAGAGAAAGAGAGGAGGAGCAAGAAGGAGAGGGGAAAGAGAGTGAGACAGAGACAGAGGCAGAAAGGCCAGAATTAACATTACCAACTCACATCATTTACTATGATAGAAATGATAAGAAAATAAAGATATACATTAGCTATCTTTTTAAACTTACTTTCAAGCTTTTTTATGAAATTTTTTTCTTAAAATGCAATTACAAATTGATACAAAACTGAAAAGAATGGAAGGTATGGAATCTAGGTAAGAAAGTGTGGAAAACTTAGGATAAGCAGTTAACTTGTGTTTAATTTATGTTGCTGTGTTCTTCAACCAACAGCCTTACTTCCTGTAAAACTTTGGAGAAATGCTGTAGTAATGTACACATTTATTACGTTGTGGTGTGTGTTAGCAAATATTGTAAAGTTCTTCTATGAATGTTTGTTCTGACAAAGCAGTGATTTCTACAGCATGTATTGGCAGGAGAGAAACAGATGTTCAAAAGTCACAGAAGAATAGATAACCAATGCTTCTCTCTCATTTTGCTGACAACGGGTGCAAATCATTAGGTTTGTCAGAATTTGAATACTTGTTATAGTCATCTTACCAAATTTTTATTGATGACTTAGAAGTATTCCACATTCTAAAAATCAGTGTAGAATATTTAGATCCATCAGCATTGAGATTCAAATGCCACACATATTTTTTGTTGTTGTTGGGGAGTCTCAGTCATATTCAGTTCAATTAATAAGTCATTTCAAAACACCATATACATTTTATCAAAGAAAGAAATATTGGCAATATATGCTGGGATCCATGTTTAGTTCCATTCGCAATGTTATAAGCATTTTCAGGCAAATGATGCCAATTAATTTCTGTTACAGAGGCACTAAAAAATTACTGAATCTTTATAAAGTTGTGAGATGTAACTCTTCAACCTTTGGGTCCAGAGCTAAGTGTGATTTTTTTTGTGACAAAGGAGATTATAAGTATTAGATGAGTTCCTTGGAACTCTAATTAGCTCATCAGATTGCTCAGTTGTTACTCTGCATTGTACTTTACAGCAATAAAATTCCAAAGGTGATGCATGTCAAGGTGATTACAGCATTCTCTGGTGAGTTGTAAGGCACAAGTCAGAAGAAAAGGTGACTTGTGCATACAGGGATTGCAATAATGACTTCGGAATCTCTATCTATGATGCCTTCTTGCTATCATTATACAAATAACAAAAATAAGTCAATAGAATTGTTTGGAGTTCTCTTGTGATGTCTTACATAACTGACAACCAATTATAAAGTTTGAATTGTTCATTGTGAGTTGCAATCCTAATTCTTAACTACATTTCTTCCTGTGCTGCTATCATAAATATCCTATGCTAGGTTCTGATATCTACTGAATCATCAAAACTTTGTCCTTTCTTAGCATGTAATACCTGATGATAACAGGAAAAAGCAGGTAGATGACAATTTCTATCTGTAATTCCCATTGGACCAGATAAATCCTTCTCTGCACAGCCAAGAACCAGGATAAGCTAAAGGTTAACAGAATCTTCTACATTTGATTATCAGATAAAGAGAAAATAGGAAAAGATAGAGCATGAAGATGAGATATAGGACAACCCAGGTAAAATTATGACGTGGAGATAAGTAGAAAAATGTAATTATCTAATCTGGGTCCTATCCAGAAAGCTGGGGTTAATTTTTTTTTTACTGATACTAATATAAGTTGTCACTATGTTTTCAAAAATCATTCAGTTTACCTCTGGTGTTGGACAGATATCAGAATTTACAGATGTCCTTTAGAGCCTTAACAACACATTTAATCTTCCTTTCTAACATTTATTTAATGGTTCTGAAAAATGTCTTCACAGTTAAGAAAATGCAAAGCTGAGTAATGCTTTCTTCTGCTGTAAAACACTTGTTTTATTGTATCCAGAACTTATGGAATGTTTATGCTACTCCACTGGGAGAAAAATATTTTTAGCATGTAATATAATTATGATTTTTGATCCATTGAGTTTTTTCTAATATAAAAGTGTTTATTATTATCTGAGGATTCCAAGTCTATTATGATGAGTTAAATTTGTCAGTAATTTTTTATAAAGAAAGCACATAAGTGTCATTATCAGGATCGCACTTTAATAATCCATCAATACAAGCAATACTACTATTATATATTAAAAGCACGCTTAATAATTGTAACACTAGAGATGAAGATGAAATTTAATCAAAATGATAGTGTTGGTAATTTTGAACAATACTTCTGGGATTCACAGTTGCTTTCTTTAAAATAACCAAATTTTGGTACATAATGACATAATGCATATTTTCCAGCATGAGAGAAACAATTTATGTGTTGATTTTCTGTAGGAAGGATCTGTGAATTTCCTGGCATGTATTAGTGTGCACCTACATGATATAGTAGAGCTTAGTAGGAGTGTATATCCTGCTTCAGGTATTTATTCCTTCACTGGGTTCATTGAAAATCAGTCAGAAATAATTCTCAACTTCAACTACGTTGGAGATACAACTCCAGAGACGTGAGTAAAATGCCTATTCCATAGTGTTAGCTTAGGTGAGTTCAATCCTTACTAATTAAGACAAGTCTCTGCTTATAATATCTTTGAGAATCCAGACCACCAATAACAACATGAGGCAAAGGGTGAATGTTGTGACTCAGTGGACATGTGTAGGGGGTGAGGGATGGAAGGGGAAACACAGGAGGAGGCAACAGTGCTTGGTAAGAAATGTACTCATTACCTTGCTCATGTAATTGAAACCCCTCTGTACAGTATTTTCACAATAAAAAAAAAGAACGCGTCTAATATTGAATCTGTTTCTCTTTTTTTATTTAAGCAATATATAAATGCCTACTTATTATTAGGAATATTCATAACCACTTTATAAATGTTAACTCCATAAAAATGCATAAAGAAATGAACCATTTTCCATGATATGATATTCTTTTTCTGCCAGAAGTTAATGAATTCCAACTAATAATCTTAACTAATTTTAATTTGCCTATAGGTAATGGTTACTATAAACATCTAGATTTCTCTCCCAGATGAAGAAATAGACAAATTTTTAAAATTTTTGCCATGTTTCTAATAGTAATTCACTATAGTGATAAATACTGATTAATCTCTCATACTACAATAGAGATATAATAAAATATTACCTATTCACATAAGAATTCTGATTATAGAAGAAGGATAAAATTTGTGTCTCTGCTGGTAGTTGGCTTTTTCTCTGACATTTGAACATCTACTACTTGAACCACACCTCCACTTGTGGTCTTTTGTTGATTATTTGGAGATAAGAATCTTCTGAATTTGTCTTCCTGGGGTTGGTTTCTCCATAGCAGATCTTATTTTCCTGAGTAGCTAGGATTATAGGCATGAAACACTGATGTCCTGATCCCATTAAGTATTTTAAACATTAATATAAAGTAGTATTATGTGTTATTGTCTTCAATGTTTTTGCCAAGTTTTTCTTTGTAACTTTGTTTTGGGAAACTATCTTTATGTATCTAGCCTGTATTTAAAGAAAATGTTCCTTAATTTTTACAACTTTCTTCTTCAGTTATTGTTCCTTCTATTCTTAGCTATCTCCTCTAATTATAGTGTATCTTTATTGATTCCTCAAGCAATGCAAAATTGTTAGAGCTTTCTGAAAATAATGAATGTAAACCAAGCTAGCTAAGATTATGTTGAATTTAATAGTAGTTAGTCTCTGGATACTGTACTTGCCAAAGCTTTATTAAAGAAGTCTGATATAGATAGTTGCATATATTTATTTATATGCAGTAGTACAGTGAGATAGAACAGAATAATGATTTGTCCTTTATTAACTAGATTTATAAAAGGTGTCTCAGGAGAAAAAGACTGCAATATTAATATCTAATAAAGGCCAACAAATGTTCATATTGATTTAATATTCATAGCAAATAAAGGCCCAAAGATTTTCATATTGATTGACTGATTTTTCAGAATTGTAAAAAATAAAAATATAAAACACCCATTCTATCGAACCCTGGGGCAAACAAGTGATATAAATACGCAAAGATTTTGAGCCAAAGCAAATAAAAACTAGCCTTGCAGCACTGTTTCATTCAACATGCTTCTCTCAAAAATGAGCACAATCTGGTCTCTAGGAAAGCTTTTACTGCACTCCCAGAGGTTAAATGACATTATATTTCAACAAATAGAAGCAACTATGAAGCCTGAGGAGTGTTCTTGATCAAATACCCAATACTCATTCCATTTATTGTAAACAGGTAAATTCTGGTTAATCCTAGATGGATTGAAACAGCAAGAACCTTGAATATGAATTGCATACTGAAAAGACTACTCCTGCAGACACATTCAGAAAAATAAATCACATTTATATGCAGTAATCTCAATATTGTCTTTCAGAAAGGATGGCAATAAAACCTATGTGGATGGACCATAGAAGGAATATGTACAACATGTTGAACATTTGTAAAGAGGTAGTTCCTCATATGGTCAAAACTCTAGGTGACTGAGTTCACTATCCCTGAGAAAGCTTCAGATATGCTTTTTCCCTGAGAAAGATTCAGATTACCTTTTCCTCACATATCTTCCTATTGGTTGAAAGTCCAGGGTGGGTACCACACTACCAGAAAGGTAAAACTTTGGGACTCTGGTAAAGAATTTCAATCCATAGGGTTAATAAAATGACAGCAAAGATATATATAGGCTGTGAAACAACAAAAAAAATCAACTCTTATAAAGCATAGTAGGAGATATATTCTACGCATGTTAGGTTAGACACTATTGGGCTCTCTATCTAAAGAAATAGATTAAAATTATAGGGGATCACACACATCATATGCAATATGTATAGACAGAGACTTGTTAAGGAAAGAATGCCTGAAAGTAGAAAATTCTATTCAAAAGTCAGCATAAAATGTGCTAAGCTTGCAACAACTCAAAATAAAGTTGTTATTACATACAGACTTGGTTATCAGCAATGACAACAAACAAAAACAGATAATGAAGTGATATTCATAATTTGTTGTCATTGGCATAAGATTGTATTTTCCATCATCTAATTATTTAGACAAAAATATACCCATGAAAACCTTACACCAGTGGCTCATGCCTATAATCCTAGCTACTCAAAAGGCTATGATCTGAGGATCACAGTTTGAAACTACCCTGAGCAGGAAAAGTCTATGAGACTCTTATGTCCAATAAATTATGCTGTGGCTCAAATGGTAGAGCACAAGCCTTGAACACAAAGAGAAAGAGGCTTAGGGACAGAGCCAAGACTTGAGTTGAAGCCTCAGAACTGGCTGTGAGTGTGTGTGTGGTGTGTGTGTGTGTCTGTGTGTGTCTGTGTGTTTCCATGAAGACAAATTAAATAGGTAGATAGAAAGATTACAGAGAAAAATGACTAGAGAAGATGAAAATGGAAGATTATAAAGAGAAGACTAAAGAATAAGAAACAGGCAATCAGTGAGGTAAATATTTTGTCAACATTTCAAAGAAGAAAGAAGAGATATCTATTGTAAATATATATAGATAGATATATGGAAGATGTTTATACTCTACCAAAGCTCATATTTACAGTACATTTGAAATATGAGACTGACAACCAATTCTTGGAGCTGAAACAGTTTTTGCTTTAGGGCTAGTTCGCTCTTCAACACTGATGTATAGTAGAAAATTTATTCTTCAGCTTAGAAAGGTATAATCAACTCTTTGAGACTCACAGAATTTTTGCCTACATTTTGGCTAAATATGTATTCATAAGAGAACTGGCTGGAAGTTGAAAGAGTTACCTCATTCCCTGGCCACTACTTTCACATAGGAAAAATTAAAATGCTAACTTTGAGTTAGACAGAAAAAAATGGTGGTGGTAAATTAGTGTTTTCAAGTTGAGTGAAATATTTTTGGCTAAAACTTGAGCAATAAAATTATGTTGACCTTCATTGAGAAGAAATATTGAGTCCAAATTCTAAATGTTAACTTTTGAACCAAATTATTATTTAGAATGATTATAATAATTTGATGTTTCTGCTAATAGTTTTTGTATAACAGCAGCATATTTGACCTTTTTTAAATGTCAGAAATAATATTTAATATTAATATGCTCCTCAGCCACTTTAAACACTCAGGTAATATTTAATATTAAAATAATAATCTTGATATTTGTGCTCAAAATGTCATCATATATTGCTTGAAGGATGATTCAATGTCTCTCTAAATTTGATGAACTCAAATATATCTTCTATGAGGTGGTTCAGAAATTGAAATGGATAAAAGTAATTTAGTGTGTGTAAATCAGGAATGATCTACTTAATACAAAGTGAAGTGCAGTGAAACCCACTTACATTAAGGACACTTAACTTGGGAACTAACAATAGCTTCGAAAATTAATGGTAGTGAAGAAAAAGTCTTTTTGGGGGTGAGAGGTGGTACTAGTATTTGAATTCAGAGCTTTGACAAATATCACCATTTGTGTCTTAGTTGGTGTTGGGGTAGGGGTCTATGTTGGGAAACACAATTATACTTTTTAAAGAAAAATATAATCTCAGAATATGGTGGAAGAATAAAATCAAATGAACGCTGAATGTTAGAAGCTATTTTATATTAATCTAGTACAAACCATATAATTTTTATTCAATATAAGTAGTATAAACAAAATTTATGTTGGCCCTTGTGTCTTCAAAGACACAAATTATATCTCCTTACTAAAGCTGCTGTCATCATAAACTAAAAACATTAATTCCCAATTAACTATCTATCAGAAAGAGGCTATTGTTATATTCTAAATAAGTGCTTCTTCTCGTGACATTGTTTTTCAGCTGGGAAGCCACTAAACAGAAGGTAATGTGCTTCATTATGGAGAAATATTATTTAATTACAGTGATTCAATATCTATAAAAAGGAAAAAATATCTTTGGAGAACATGTGTATGTAATGATCTATCTGAACAATCACTTTGTGTCTATCAACGGAGGATTTCAAATGATCCACAGGATTAATAAAAGTGTGAACTAATTGAATAATTTCATGAAGATGAAAACATTGGTCTATGTCCTGTACTGCCTTCACATCTTCAATAATTTGGTTACTACACATAGCTCACTAAAATATCATGACCCACACCACTTGTCTCCAAATAAATGATATCTTCCTCAAGTATTGGGACGCATCTTGTCTGATTAACCTAATTTTAAAACAAATGTGGTTTCAAGTCCTTCCCATATATAATTGTTTGTGGGGGCCCTTGTCTGGTAAAAGCTGGATCTTTATTTACATGAGTCAATTAACGCTTAAAATAGTTTCCTTTGTTACCTGAGGTCTAGTTAGTAAGGCAGTAAACAAACCATGAGTTTTCAAATGAGTTAAAACTTTTCCTTATTCTCTTATAGCTCGGTTGAATATTCAAGTTATTCTCTAGTCATTTCTCTATTATCTTGTATTTTTTTTACTTCCTAGGGAAATAAACAAACAACAACTACCAAAACAAACCCAAGGTGGGGAGGTGGTCAGGAGTGAGTTTCCAACTACTTGCCTTGATCCTAATGCTGTTTTCTGATTTATCATAGTCACCACCAAAGTTCAGTTATGTGGTTTAGTTCATATGTTTTCAGAACTCTTGGTCTGAACTGACAACAAGCAATATTATTAAATATTTACAATGTTTATTTCTAATTCATTAATTTCTGCAAGCCCTGTTTTAAGAGACTAGATGATTTTCTCAATCAATTCGGGTAAACAATCTGTCCTCTTCATTCACTGTTTATCTTTGGCACTATTTGTTTTGCAGTTAGATCTTTTTTTAAAAAAATATTTCTACACTGCATCTTGGGATTGCGGAAATTTCTAAGTGATTTATAGTATACAATTATGTCTCTAGCTCTTCTGTACTAGAAAATGTGATTTTTCCTTATAATGTCTTAGATTGATTTATTTTTTGTGACTCTTGTCTCCAGTTAACCATTAAAGAGCCAGAAGTGGGGGCATAGCTTAAATATCAGAGCAAGTAATAGCAAGGGGACTGTAGTTCACATCAGTATGGGCAAAATGGAGAGGATGATCAAATAAAAGGAATCAAACCCTTTTATTTAAATTTTCAGATTGGTGGCAGCAATTCTTAATATCATAATTTCTGTGATATCAGTAGTGAAGAAATCTTTATATTTGACATTTTATTTGTCTTTCTTTTCATTGGTTAATCTGGCTATAAATATATATTTTATAATATATATTTATAAAATATAAATATAAATATGAAATATATATTTAAGAAATATATTTTTCCTTTTTATTTTTGTTCTCTGTTATATTCTTACATTAATTTCATTGATTTCTGACTTGATTTCTTTTTAATTTTAATTTTTATTTTTTGTGAACATACTGTACAGAGGGTTACAATTACATGGGCAAGATAGCGAGTACATTTCTTATCAAGCATTGCAGCCTCCTCCTTTGTTTACCCTTCACATCCCTTCCCAGCCTTCCCCCGGCCCCCCACCCAATCTTCCTCCCCTCCCCCACCAAAGTTGTAAAGTTCGTTTTCGACATGACAACTTGTGTTTCTCATAGTTGCAACGGGTCCACCTGTATCCTTAAATGACTTGTTTTCCCCATCTCCTCCACAAATTATACCGACATCAAATATAGTGAAAGCAGGGGTTATACTGTGGGGGAGGGACATACAAAGCAACACAGAAATAATCTTATAAATGCGTTAGAAACAAATGAATGAAAGAAAAAAACATTTAAATACATATCTAAGGGTTCATTTTCCTAACATCACATTATCTGACCTTTTCTGCTTGACTCATACATATACTAGATATTGCAAATAAGGGAAACCATGGGACCTATGTTTCTTTGGGCTTGGCTTACTTCACTTAATATAACTTTTTCCAAGCCTTTCCATTTCCTAACAAATGGGGAAATGTCATTCTTTCTGATGGAGGCATAGAATTCCATTGTGTATATATACCACATTTTCTTGATCCATTCATCTACTGAGGGGCATCTGGGTTGGTTCCAGATCTTAGCTACGGTAAAAAATGCTGCAATAAACATTGTTGTGCTGGTAGCTTTAGTGTGGTCTTGTTTGTAAACATTTGGGTAAATGCCCAAAAGTGGGATTGCTGGGTCATATGGGAGCTCTATGTGAAGTCTTTTCAGGAACCTCCATACTGCTTTCCAAAGTGGTTGAACAAGTTTACACTCCCACCAACAATGAAGTAAATTCCCTTCTGTCCACATCCCCTCCAGCATCCGTTGTTGTTAGAGTTCTTGATTATAGCCATTCTAACTGGAGTGAGGTGGTATCTCAATGTTGTTTTGATTTGCATTTCTTTTATGGCTAGGGAGGTTGAACATTTCTTCATGTGTCTATTGGCCATCCTTCTTTCTTCTTCAGAGAAGTTTCTCTTCAAGTCTTTAGCCCACTTATTTATTGGGCAGTTGTTTCTTTGAGGATTTGTTGTTGGGGGATTTAATTTTTTGAGTTCCAAGTATATTTTAGATATGAGACCCTTGTCTGTTGTATGGCTAGTGAAGATCTTCTTCCAATCCGTGGGCTTTCTATTGATCTTGCTAGCTATGTCCTTTGCCATGCAGAAGCTCTGCAACTTCATGCAATCCCATTTGTCCAACCTTTCTTTGATTTGTTGTGTTTCCGGGTCTCTATTAAGATAATTTCAGCCTGAGCCAAGGAGACCTAGTGTTTCTCCTATTCCATCCTGTAATGTTTTCAGAGTTCTGTCTTGATTTTTATCATTTTGTTCTTCAGTTTTGTTTCATTCCTTACTTGTTTTTTTTCTTAAATATATTTTCATGATTTAAAAACTCAAATTTCTTATTTCATATCTTTCTTCTTGTAATATGTGCAATTAGTGCTGTACATTTTACTCTAATTGCTGTTTCTTTGTATCATACTTGTTTTTACAACTTATATTATCACTTTTATTTTCTTCAGAATACTTTTTGTTTCTACTTTCTTTTAAACTAACATAAAAAACTAACATAAAAGCATGTCTTAAATATATGTGTGCTTTTGAATTTTCCAGCTACCATTCAAATTGATTTCTGTTGAAGTGCTGTAAGGCCAGAGAATAGACTTGGTGTGATGTCTACATTTCTTAATTGGATTGCAGAAAGTTTAATAAGCTATAACAGGGTCTACGTTTATTGAACATGTCCCAATAACTTTGGAAGAATTTACAATACTTTGATTGGTCTATGTAGTGGAGCACAGTTAATTCAATTGGTTAGTTTACATAGTTTAGTATTAGTCAATTACATTGAGTTAATATATAGTATTCCAAGTCTACCTTGATTTGTTACTGCTTATTCATCTATCAGTATAAGAGATGTAGTCATCTCCAAGACTCCAGCTAAGTGTCAGCTTCTTTATCCTTTCATTTATATCGGTTTGGCTTTGTATGTTTACATATTTATGAAGAATTGAGACATCTTCTTTATTACTAATTTATGTAAGTGATTAATAATTAATATGTAATTGTCTTTTTCTTCACTATGTATTTGTTTTGTGCATTTTGCCTTACCTCAAATAGCTGTCACTAATACTGCCTGGTTGTGTGTGTGTGTGTGTGTGTGTGTGTGTGTATGTGATAGAGGGGACTGAACCGAAAGCCTTGTTCTTTTGGAAAAGATTTGGTACATTTGCCAGGTATCAAACCAAGATCTTTGAACCTTTGATTTCCAAATAGTTGGGACTATATTTATTTCCTATCATGCCTGGCTTATTTTTAAGCCAAGGCCTTGCTAACTTTGGTCTGGCTGGCCTCAAAACCATAACCCTCCTGTCTCTGATTCTAAAGTACTTGAGATTACAGACATATTTCACCAAGATCATCATATTTTTGCATCCTCATTAGAGTGACTTCAATATGCATTTCTCAATAATATGAAGTGTGTTTTTGCTTTTTCACTCACCAGTCTCTTTATAAAGTAAGTTTCTCCTGGTCAATTTCATTTTTAAGTATACTTGAGTATCTCTATATTTAATTTTCTGAATCTGATCCAGTCAAATTAAAAGTGAATGTTGATTATTTTAGGCTAATGTTGACCATATTGTAATGTTTTGCTCTTCAATCATTTCTCTTCATCTTCATTATCTTACTTTCTGTTATTAAGAGTATTTTGTGCTTTGTATTATCCTTTTATCTTAGCAAATTATTGTGCTTTTTATATTTGTAACTAATTGTCCTAGAGTTTAGAATATTTCTTTTACTTAATGTTCAGTCTTCCTAAGAGTTTTAATACATTATTTCACACGAAGTACAAATAATTTTGATCAAATTTTCTGTTCCTTGTTTTTCTTCATCTTTTCACATAGTATCATATTATATTACTTTTAAGTAAACTAGAGTCACTCTACACCATTTTATATATTTCTTTAAAAATTGTCTTTTGAACTGAATAAAAATTAGAAAAACTAAATTCATCAATATAATTTAATTGATTTCTCTTTTATCATCCTTACTTTGTTTCTTAATCCTAGATTCTATTCTATATAAATATTTTAATTTTTCAGTCTAAAATTTTATAACATATTTCTCAAATTTTTTTCAGCTGTGAATATATTCCCTTTATTTTTGTTACTGAAATATTTTATGTTTTGTAGGACATTCTGCTATGTAGATATTTCTAAGTTTTGAGGATACATACAGGTATAAATAAAAGCACATATCATATGTGTGTGAGTGTGTGTGTCTGTGTGTCTGTGTGGCTTTTGATAGTAATTATATCCTCATCTATACTTGGAATCTACCCTTTTCAATGTGAACACTTTTTCTCCCCTATTATTGCTGTTTTCAGATTTTCTTCTGCCAAATAAATTCATTAATGGATCAATCAAAAGATGATACATAAATTTTCTCTTTTTAGGGTACTTTTATTAAGAATACATAAACTGTAGAAGAGTTTGGTTATTATGTCTCTGGGCACTTTTGCAAACAGACTGTAAGTAATGAATCGATATAATTATATAAAATGTTAATGGCTTCTTAAATCAATCTGATATTTTTTGCATTTTTATGTTACCTATATTTTGTGAATCTTCTATGAAGAGTAATTTGTGATGGAGATAAGAAAGCAAAGTAATGGACCAACACAAAGGTAACTTTGTTGAAATGACTTTAATGGTTATCTACAATCCACGGATTTTATTACAGAGTTTTCATTCTAAATGATCACTGTCTATTTTTGATGAATATTTATCCCTTATTTAACAACTTATTATATTATTAAAGTGGCATCACATTGCCAGGCTTCAGGTTTATGCTTTTCTTATCTTGACTTCAAAATACCACATCATCATTGAAGTGCACACAGAGGATGTGAATTCTCTACAACACTTATAGGCTTATTAACTTTTAACCATGTAGAAGTACTCAGTAAATAGTAGTTATGCTTAATTTTGTATTTCATTGAG
The DNA here is from genome assembly GCF_019054845.1 of Dipodomys spectabilis. NCBI lineage: Eukaryota > Metazoa > Chordata > Mammalia > Rodentia > Heteromyidae > Dipodomys > Dipodomys spectabilis. Next base: position 1,466,794 of record NW_024870720.1, on the reverse strand, counting down.
AATACCTCATTTACTACTTTCCTATCTTTGTTCCATTTTGCTTCTATCTTTCCATTTGTAAAGCATTTTGAAAATTTTTTTTCTTATTAGGGTTTCTGACAAGAAGATGCAAATTGTTTTCCTCTTGTCAAGTTCCTTTGGATTTCTGAGTCTGGATTCATCTCTAAAATGGTTTTGTGCCAAGAATATGTTGTTACCTCAGTATGCCTCAAGTTTTTTTTAAGATCAGAAATCACAAAGAATCTGAAATATATTTTATTGCTTTTAGAAATTTCCAAATATAAGAAATACTGCATCAAAATAATTCTCTTTATTCCATGAAATACTAGAAATTCCTGATCATATACTAAGCAGGTAATAAATCACTGTGAATTCATAAGAAACAAGCATTTAAAATAGGATTTTTAAAAGGCTTGTAATAGTTTATTGTATTTGAATATTAGTTTAAAAACACCAAGTCAAGCATGATGACAAATACGTATTTTCTCAGGAGGTTGAGGGAGGAGAATCCTAAATCCAAGACAGTAGATTGTACAGCAAATTTAAACATGAGCTTGGTCCACAAGTGACATCTTAAACAAACGCCAAAACAGAAAACAAACAGAAAATCCTACTACAATACTACTACTACTACTAAAAATGAAATAAAAACATAATATGTCAAAATGTCCTATATAGTCTTATTTTTCTGTCATTATATGCAAATATTTATTAGTACAGAAAAAGAAGTGAGTGAATTCATTAAAGCAAGTCAACATTGCTTACTTGAGGGGCAGCTTTTCATTTTTTTCTAAAATTCATGTTCTTCCTTCACTATTTGCATTTTCTATAAGTTTTCAATAAAAAAATAAGTGACTTTTAAAAAACAAAAACCAAGGAAGGCTTTCTTGGTAAATATTAAAATTTCTTTAATCTACCAAAGTTGAACCAAAATTCATCCTTCGCTTCTTCAGAATAAGGCTGCCATTTGTGTAGCTATGTAATATGCTCCCTATTGATTTATCTTTTTAAAAGGATTACATGTTGCCAAGTGTTTTAGAAAAAAATTCATATAGGAGAAGAACAGTACTGGTTCAGAAAGTAAAGAGTAGTTTGGAGTAGAAATGTTTGTTTCCTCTGCTTAAAGCAAATACAGTAAAATCTGCTGGTAAAAGCCTTTTATTGATGAGGCTGAAAAGGAAAGCAGTCATTTTGTGCTTGGTTTGTTGTTGTTTTTGATAGCAATTTCTTGAACCAGTTCTTATCAACTGTCTTTCAAAACATCAGCCACACAGGTTGCTATTGCCTGTGTAGTATTCCTTGAAGAACAGCAAAACAGGGTAATTCCAGCCATTCTGAAGCTTGTTTCTAACTAGAAAGAGCTGTTGACTGTGACGTGTTATCAGCAACATTTTTATTGCATATGATTCTGTGAAGGTTATTTTAGAGTTTAAGTATCATTGTTTTATTTCATTACCCAATATGATTATATGAAATAGCCCATTCCCAGACAAGTGCATCTTTCCCCTCCAAAATTTTAACCAAGAATTTTTAGATAAAATAAGTATCACGCATAAAGCATGTTTTGCTACAATGTTTACTAAAAAGAACACTACATATGAACAACTTCATTTTATAGATTATAAATGAACTATTATAAAATTAATCTGCTAGTGTTTATCCTCACCATTTCTAGTTTTGTTTTCATACTTACTTATAGTATCTGATTAAGGTTATATAACAATGGCAAACGCCTAAAGATTCTGATCTAGTAGATATAATAGATGGTTGCAGTTATCTGTTGTTTAAAGTTGCCTACTTATTCTATTTGTCACCAATGAATCTTAAGAATAGATTTTCTTCTGATCCAGATTTGTGCTCAGAGTGTAATTCCTGTGAACAATGGTAGATAAAGGGACAGACTGACTAGGTCTGAATAATTTTGTGTGATTTTACTGCAAAGATGAACTTAACCATGAAAAACAAAAGCTAAACTAGAGAAAGATATCAGTGTGAGTTTTTGCAATTACTTGGGCAACTAAAAAGGTTTACAATCATCAAATGTCATAAAATATCTATGTGAGTGGCTCAAAAAATAATCATCCATTAGTTCAAAGTGAGAAACTGATAAATATTACAGAATTTCCCCTATAGTCTTCATCTTTTCTGCAAGTTGGATTCTGGTAATACTTTAAAATATTCCACATTTGCATAGTTTGTAGTAAGATTACTCATTATGTTGAAATGTAGACTGAATGGCAAACAGGTCCTTGAAAAAAATATTCTGAATACAAAATATTTATAACTTTTCATTGTTTAGTTGTCACCTTTGATGCAAAGGAAGAGTTGAGGGGAGCTTACTTTGCTCCTCATAAAACATGATGTATGGATGCATTTTTCATTAATATTTCCAGCTTGAAATACATGCTATCTAGGCTCAATGGTTTAGTAACTACAGAAATGTCAACATGGCTGCAGTGTTATGAGACAGATTTGCTATTAATTCTGATGTATTTGGAGTATGTATTTTGGGTAAGCAGGCAGGCTAATTAATTTTTTTCTGCAACAAAGTAAAAGGAAAAAAATAGAATACTTCTTCAGTCTTTTATGTTATTTTCTGACAGTGTGAAGATAACTTCAGATACTACTGTACACTGCCAAAAGAAATATATATGTATATATGCATGTATACATACATATATATTTTCAATGCAACTCAGGAAGGAGATAAAATTTGCGTTCAGTGTGACATTTATATGCCAGCACTTGATTTAGTTATGCAGAGGTAGCAAGGCATGTTAGCTGAAAGTAGCAATCCAGCATATTTCTAAACATGATGTCCCATTTATGTTGAAAATGATGTGGATGGAATCAATTAAGAGAAACAAAGTGAGTTCCAAGACATACTTTTTAAAATGCAGCAGAGTTGCTTAGTAACCTGATGCGATACTTCATTTCCCAACAGTGCTATAAAGCTGTCAGAGCTGGTAATGGAGCACTCCAGAAATGAATCAAGTCTCCTGTGCTCTGTCATGAACATATCCTTATTAAATATGCTAGACCCCACTGTCAGATGTTATAATACATGTGTGCTTAGGAATACATGCTGTAGAACCCTGATCAGGAAATATGACTCCAAGTTGAAGTCAGAAGAATCTTGTTTATTTATTTTTTTGCCCACATCATGTTGCTATAAATCAATGTTCAGTGTATCTACCGTAACTCTAGGGAAAGTGTTCATTGAAGTGTTTCTCTTTGCCGTATCACTTGCCAATAACTTGTTTCCTCTATGGCAAAACTTACTTTACTGCAATCTTCAGTTCATGTGCTTTGCATTTTAGAGTTTTACACATGAAATAATAAGCAGTGTTAATTCTTCCTGACATGGTTCAGGCAGCCAGGCATCCACTCAAGAAAATTATATTCTTTATGTAGAAGTCATACTTTTGAACATTTTTCATAATTTTATAAATAAGAAAAGATAATCTCATGCTTACAAATTGTTCAGCTTTATAAAATCCTGCCAAGTTTTGTTTAGCTTCTTGATTATTAAAACTGAGTTGCCAAAACAGGGAAAATATTAAAGAATTCTTTAAGATCTTTTGTGAATTGCAGTAATTAGCTGTTGAAAATTCATCCATCAAGTGCCACTTCATAGAATGGTACTTGATTTTCAAATTGGATTTAAGCATAGAGGTATTGTCTATTGTCAATTATTCAGTTAATTGGCACATAATCATTAAATTGCTCAATCTTACCTCATCTTTTTGTGAGATATACTAAAATAAATTTGTGTTCCATATTTTATAAATAAAATATTTTATAGGTATCTGCTTAATAGACGATCACGTGGCTGTATCTTAAGGAAATCAAACGTAGTACATACAATATCTGATCAGAATATTATAGATGCTGTGAGCAACCCTGTGTCTAGCAACCATGAGTAGGTTAGTAAGAAAATAAATTAAAAAGTATTTTATCTTTAACATGTTTGATAGTGTTTGGATCCATTTCCAAAAGACCCCTGCTTAAGGTTATGCACTAGAAATGTGACAGTGATCACTTTCCATGGGATGGACATTTAGAATGTTCTTACACTAAGGCAATCCTTTTTTAAATGGAGAGTGGAGAAGACAGAGATCAAGAACAAAAGCACACACAAAAATTTCCTTTGGCATTGTTGTCATATACTGTTTCACAGTATTCCAATGGGGGAAAAAGAGTTAAGAGACTAAAATGTTAGGACATTGTCTTTATTATCCTTTACTCACTGAAAATATGTTGGAATAACAATCCCACACAAAAAAGATCTTTGTATTGTTACAGCAGATTAGAAAGTCTGATTATATCATTCTGATCTCCTTGTAATTTTGACATAAAACACATTACAGTTTTTAAATATTCTATCAAGAAATATGCCAATTGGGCAGGGAAGGTAGCTCAGTGGTAGAGCGCTTGCCTTGCATGCCTGAGGCCTGGGTTCGATTCCTCAGCACCACATAAACAAAAAGAAAAAAGCCGGAAGTGGCACTGTGGCTCAAGTGGTAGAGAGCTAGCCTTGAGCTGAAGAGCTGAGGGACAGCGCCCAGGCCCAGAGTTCAGGCCCTACGACCGGACCCAATAAATAAATAAATAAATAAATAAGCCAATTATATAATTTATGAATATTACAAGTATATTCATAAAACATATGAGAGCCCATTAAAGGTAAGCTTCTTACTCAAAAAACAATTAGAAAACCACAAAGCAAGGAAGAAAAGCCTCAGTCTTATTCTGTTTTGCTATAACAAAATACTTGAGGCTGGATAATTATAAGAGTGAATTGTGAAAATAACATTGCTTTGATTTTTTGGGAATATCTGAAGTTGATTTTTATTAGATTGTTTTTAAGGCAAATGCAAAAGGTTGTCAATATTTATGAATTATACTTTTATTTGATTCAAAATTTGGCATTTATTTATAATCATAACCATATTATTATAAAATTTTAAGGATTCCCTTTGATTGAATTTATTTTAGGGAGTTAACTAGAACAGTCATAAAATATCTGGAAATTACTCCTAATATTTACAGTTAAAGAGATAGTAAGATCAAAAGAACAATTTATATGCAGGAGTTTTGAAAGATTCCTTGTAATCTGCTTTTGCTAACTAATCGGTGTTTATCTTATATACTTCTCTCATATAATCCCGCTTTCATATGCTATGAAATTATATAGGTTACAAAATTCAAATTTGCACAGGTCTCTATATGGTGGTGTTTCCCACATAACCTATGTGAATGGTAAAGTTATTTGTTGTTCTTTTTCCAGAACATGTAATCAAGTATGATAATACACTATAGTGAAAACTTTGATTTTTTTCAACTAGACTATAAAGGAATTGTCATTTCAGATTTCTAGCATCAGAACATGAATTCAACCAATGGTCAAATTTCTATTTAGAGAATTATCTATGTTTATAATCCTTCGGAAGTGTAAGGAAACAAAAAAAATGATTTGGTTTTAGCTCACCATTATGATGCTCATCTCAAAAAGTAAGGAATAATTTCCAAAAATTGGAATGTCATCACAATGATTTTTATCTAGAATTCAAAAAATGGAAAGGATCACTTCTACAACAAAGTGTGCAAGGTGGATTTCCTTCTTTATTACCTGTACTTCAGATAAAAATTTTCTCTCCACTTAACTTCTCTCCCCAGCCCCTGGCATTCCTGCATCCCTGCTGTATTTTGCTGTAGGTTTGCATATCTGTGTGTAAGTAAGGACCACATATGTTTTACTCCTCATATTAACAAGGAGCTAAATAAATATTTACTGAACAAATAAACACAGACTGTGATTATTGTGAAGTACTTCACCAGCTAAAATATTATTATGTGGCAGATGTTTTTACTATTCCAGAATTGGAAGTTTGGAATAAATTATTTACTTCTAGAATTATGCCTCTGTAAAAATCCATTTCTAATCGCTGTAAGTAGATACATTTAAGTATGAGAATGCCAATATATATTTCCTTAATTTTGTAATGACTAAGAAATGTAATAAAATTACAGAAAAATATGTTGCTAACTTTTCCATTAAAACTAATTTAATAGTGAAATGCTTTTTAATTATCATCTAAAATTATAAATTAACAAAATATAACAACTGAATTTTTTTCTTATGACACCAAGGCTTGAACTTGGATACTATATTTTAAGCTCAAGGATGGCCATCTAAGGCCATCAAGGATGGCTACAGGTCTACTTCTGGCTTTTTGGTGGTTAACTGGAGGTAAGAATTTCATGTACTTTCTTGCCCTGGCCGGCTTTGAATTGCAATCCTTAGATCTCAGCCTCCTGAGTAGCTAGGATTACAGGCATGAACCAATGATACTCTGATGAGATGTGAACATTTTAGAGCAGTACACAATCTCATGGTATTTTGAATTATCACAAAATTGTATTTATTCCTATTTATATTTCCAATTACTGTTTTCTTCTTCTTTTGTTTGTTTTGTTTTTTATTGTGAAAATACCATATAGAGGGGTTACAATTACATGGGCAAGGTAATGAGTACATTTCTTATCAAGCATTGTTGCCTCCTCCTTTCTTTCCCCTTCCAATCTCTTCCCTCCCTTTCCCCACCACCCCCAGCCAAAGTTGTAAAGTTTGTTTTTCGACATAACGTCTTGTACATCTCATTGTTGCAATGAGTCCTCCTGTATCCCTATTTAAACAATGCGTTTTATTCCCTTCCCCTCCACAAAGTATACCAACATCAAATACAGTGAAAACAGGAGTTATATCGTGGGGGAGAGACATACAAAGCGACAAAACAATTAACTTATAAATATGTTAGAAACAATAGCAAGAAAGAAAAAAAAAACATTTGTGTCCTTATCTTGGGGCTCATTTCACCTATCATTTCGCCATCATGTCTCAGATGTATACTAGTTATTGCAAATAAGGGCAATCATGGGACCTATGTTTCTTTGGGCCTGGCTTACTTCAATTAATATAATGTTTTCCAAGACTTTCCATTTCCTAACAAATGGGCAATGTCATTCTTTCTGATGGAGGCATAGAATTCTTTAATTAATTAATTAATTAATTAATTTTATTGTGAAAATACCGTACAGAGGGGTTACAACTACCTATGGGCGAGATAATGCGTACATTTCTTATCGAGCATTGTAGCTTCCTCTTTTGTTTCCCCTTCCCATCCCTTCTCATCCTCCCCCTCCCCCGCCCCCCACCCAATGCTCCTCCCCCCCACACCCGACCAAAGTTGTAAAGTTCGTTTTTCGACATAACGACTTGTACATCTCATTGTTGCAATGGGTCCACCTGTATCCCTATTTTAACGATTTGTTTTTCACTTCCCCTCCACAAATTATACAGACATCAAATACAGTGACAGCAGGGGTTATACCGTGGGGGAAGGACATACAAAGCAACAAAGAAATAATCTTATAAATGTGTTAGAAACAATCACATGAAAGAAAAAAAAACATTTGAATACATATCTTAGGGTTCATAATTCTATTTTGTATATATACCACTTTTTCTTGATCCATTCATCTCCTGAGGGGCGTCTGGGTTGGTTCCATATCTTAGCTATGGTAAATAAGGCTGCAATAAACATAGCTGTGCTGATAGTTTTAATATCGTCTTGTTTGTGGTCATTTGGGTAAATGCCCAAAAATGAGATTGCTGGTTCATAGAGGAGCTCTATGTGGAGTCTTTTGAGGAACCTTCATACTACTTTCCAAAGTGGTTTAACAATGTTACATTCCCACCCACAATGAAGTAATGTTCCCTTCTGTCTGCATCCCCTCCAGCATCTGATGTTATTAGAGTTCTTGATTATAGCCATTCTAACTGAGGTGAGACGAAATCTCAATGTTGTTTTGATTTGCATTTATTTTATGGCTAGGGAAGTTGAGCATTTTTCTTCATGTGTCTATTGGCCATCCTTCTTTCCTCTTCAGAGAAGTTTCCCTTTAAGTCTTTAGGCCACTTATTTATGGAGCAGTTGTTTCTTTGAGGATTTGTTGTTGGGGGATGTAATTTTTGAGTTCCAGTTATATTTTAGATATGAGACCCTTGTCCATTGTATGACTAGTGAAGATCTTCTCCCAATCTGTGTGCTTTCTATTCATCTTGCTATCTATGTCCTTTGCCATGCAGAAGCTCTGCAACTTCATGCAATCCCATTTGTCTAACCTTTCTTTGATTTGTTGTGTTTCTGGGTCTCTATTAAGAAATTTTCGGCCTGTGCCAAGGAGACCTAGGGTTTCTCCTATTCTGTCTTGTAATGTTTTCAGGGTGTCTGCTTTGACTCCAAAATCTTTGATCCTTGTGCAGGGTGATATATAAGGTCTAGCTTTAGTTTTCCACAAGTGATTAACCAATTTTGCCAGCCTCATTTACTGAAGAGGCTTTCTTTCTTCCATTCTATTTTTAGTTCCCCTATGGAAGATTAGATGGCTATAGGTCTGTGGGTTTATTTCTGGGTTTTCAATTCTATTCTATTGGTCCTGAGGTCTCTTCTTGTGCCAGTACCAAGCTGCTTTGATTACTATGGCTATTAGTAGAGTTTGAAATTTTATATTGATACTCCTCCAGCACTGTTCTTTCTGTTAAGGATTATTTTTTAAACTCAGGGTCTTTTGTTGTTCCATATGAATTTTTGAATTGCTTTTTCTATTTCCTTGAAGAATGAGGTTAGAATATTGATAGGTATTACATTGAATTTATAGACAGCCTTGGGAAGTGTTGCCATTTTCACACCAATGTTGATTCTTCCAATCCAGGAGCATGGGAGGGTTTTCCACTTTCTAAATTCTGTTTTGATTCCTTTTTCAGGTTTTTAAAAGTTGTCATGAAGCCATTTTCTCTTAACTCAGGAACAAGACAAGGATGTCCACTCTCTCCACTTCTCTTCAATTTAGTATTAGAATGCCTAGCTACAGCAATAAGACAGATGCAAACATAAAAAGGATGCAAACAGGGAAAGATGAAGTAAAAATATCCCTCTTTGCAGAAGACATGATCTTGTATTTAAAGAAATCACAGAATCTACTTCCAAATATCTCAAGCTGATTCGAAACTTTGGCATAGTAGCAGGGTATAAAATTAACCCTTAAAAATCCATGGCTTTTCTCTATGCCAACAATGAGAAAAGTACGGCTAAAATCAGGAAAGCAACTCCATTCATAATAGCTCCACAAAAAAAAAAATACCTAGGAATTAACTTAACCAAAGAATTGAAGGATCTCTATGATGAAAACTATACTATGTTTTTCCAAATGTTCATTCCTACTATTACTGATTGTTACTTTTCTACATTTTATTGGTTCCTTGTTTTTGAAAATGATCTTTAGACTACAAGTAAGAGTTAGGTTATTTAAAATGATAAGAATTGAACATTTAAGATACTATGTGAAGAGAGTCCCATTATGATCATCACCTGGTTTTCTTAAGTCAAGGTGATGTATAGATATAAATATAGAAACAAAAATATATACAAATCTTCCTTTCATGGAAACAAGTTGATAAAAATTACAACCATTTTTTAAAATTTTTTGTCTGTTCTCTCTACAGCAAAATAATTTTATGTTTAGATGCAATTCATCACAAATACAGAAGTTTTGAGTGGAGGAAATTAGAGGGGAAATGGAAAAGGGCAATTGTGCCTTTGCTCTTAATTGCATGTTCCCTTCAGTTGCATTATCTGTTTTCTAAAATATTACTCTGTCAAAACTTCATTGGTATAAGCATACATGCCCATTATTCTATGTTGTAGTTTGTATCAATCCATCAGCAGCAGCAGCAACAGCAGCAGCAACAGCATCACCACCATCATCTTTATGTCTTAGATTTCATACAATTATTAATTGAAAAATTACCTTAATAAGATTTAGACCAGTGACAGGCACCTTAAAATTTGTAACCTTAGATAGCAGCTATTTAAAACAATGTTATCAAATATTCTCATATTACATTATTAATTAAACTCTTTATTGTCTTTAGGACTATGAGCTTGCACTATTATTGTATATTTTGATTAATAAATTTTAAATAACAACTTCTAGCACCTTCATAGCATGGGCATAGAATAGAACACAGAATTCAAAGTCTAGCATAGTGCTTTGCTTAAATTCCATGAAATTCATATTTCTGTGTTTTACATTATTCAAAAAGCAGATTTATAAAGTCTATATAATAATATTCAGGTAATTTATCCAATATAAAATTGAATTCATTTCCAACAATTTCTTTTTTTCCTATCACTGACTTTACAGGAATGGCTTGGGCTGACTAACAGGTGCCACAGTCTCTTATTCCTCCCATGATGCTATATGGTGCTTCTAATTAACCCAACTTGCTAAGTGCTGTAAAAATTGATTGTCTTATTTAGGTTGCCTCAAATCCTCTTAAAATTTTCATGTCACTTCATCATAACATGATATTATTGTTTTGAGACAAATCAAATATCACTAAACCTCATTCATTGATGAATTTATTCAATTTCCATAAAAGTTTTTGACAGATTTGTAATATAGCTCATAAAAGAATTTGACTCTTCTCAATACCATGGATCTTCTTACCAGAAAAAATGTGGGAAGATAGATAGAAAATTATAAATTACTTTATCGTGTTGTACAATTTATGTCAAAATAATAACTATTGAAGAAATAATATTTGCCTATCATAAGTTGATAAACTATTAAGTTTCAACAAGTAGAGACACAGGAAAAACATAGGAGGAAAATATGGCAAAATAAAATCCATAATTAATGATTATGAAGTATACATGCTAGAAGATGTATGTAAGATTTTCATACAATCATTGAGTTCAGAAAAAAATAATAATTATTATAAATGTATACATTTATTTGAATTAGAGTAGGGAAGGGGAACAACAAACTGGCGAGGAAAAAGAAGAAGGGCAACCAATGCCACAGTGATACTCACTAGACTATATGCTGGAAATAATCTGTACAATTTTTGAGGGCGAAGGTTGGAGGGAGAAAGTGGGAGAAAAATGAGGGAGGGGGGTAACAAGTTAGACAAGAAATGTATTCATTACCTTACTTATGTAACTGTAACCCCTCCATACATCACCTTGACAATAAAAATTTTCTAAAAAGTTTATACTCTAGCCAAGCAGCTCATGGTCTCTCATGGCTACTCTCTAGCTACTCTGATGAGCACAGTTCGAAGCCAACCCAGGGAAGGAAAGCCTGTGAGACTCTTAGCTCCAGTAAAATGCTCAGAAAAAAATCCTAAACACTATGATGAAAACTAACTTTACAACTTTGGCGAGTGGGAGGGATAGTGGTGGAGGTGGAGGGAAGGGATGGTAGGGGAAAACAAAGGAGGATAAAACAATGCTCAATAGGAAGTGTACTCATTACCTTGCTTATGTAACTGTAACCCCACTGTACAACATTTTTACAATAAAAAAGTACAAAAAATTAAATTAAATTAAAAAAAATCCTGAAGTGGCTCTGTGGCTCATGAGGTGGAACACTAGCCTTGAGCAATAGAGGCACAGAGACAGGGCCCAAGACCTGAGTTCAAGCCCCAGGACCAGCAAACCCACTCTCACACACACAATAAAAAAATACAAAAACAAGTTTACACTCTCTGCATCAATGGATGGTACAAAGTTTTAAAGGGAAGTCACAGAAATGATAGTTAAGGCAGATCACATTGTTAGTTATAGAGGATTTTGTGAAATATGGAAGAATAGATGCCTAGAAGAAAATTTTTCTTTTATTTCTGACATTATGATCTAGGTATACCACCCTCAAACGTACTTTATTACATAATAAAAGTTCCACATGTTGTTAAAAATAAAAGAAAAAAAGGTTTTCTTCAAAGGGATGAAATTAACCAAACAAACTTCAAGGCACTCTTGTCACAAAATGCCAGTAGAGTCATGTCCTGAGAGTGGTGAGCGGTTGGCAGGGCTATGGCTCTCATTCTGGCTAGAGAGAATTATGTGGTCATGCACAACAGCAGGCACATTCAGGTGATGGGTATCTTAGATATTTATGCTAATCCAAAATTATGTTCTTTCTTTACAGTTTTAACTTAGGGAGGTCAACTAATAGTGCTTGTAACTGTAGGAATAGATTCCTGATGAGCCACAAAATCCACCAAATTTAGGACTAGTCTCTTCATTTAACTATACCATAAGTAGAAACTATTCATGGCAATATATTGCAGACTTATACACAGGTCAGAATAATATAACAGATTCAATTAAATTTTCATGTGATTAGATAAATGGTATTTTTTGAGTAAACTGTGTCTTATATAAATCAGGAAATGTGGAAGAGATAACATTCAGTTAGCTATTGTTTTTCTGGAAGACTCATTTTAGGGAAGGTAGAAGCCACATTGGAAGAGAATGATAGACTGAAATGATGACTAGTAGATTTATAGGAAAAGAAAATAGTGATAAAAATGAAATTACAATATGTAAAACTAGAGGGGTTGGGCAACTCGTTCTGAAGCAAAGAAATGATATTCTGGTTTCAGATATAGGCTAATCCATGTGAAGAAAATGATCAGAGGCCATCAAGTGGAAGTATAACCTGCAAAGCAGGAATGTCAAATGAGAGCTTCTGTGCCTGACTGTAATGCACCTCCTGGCAGGTTTCTGTGGGTATTTTCTTTTTTAAAATTTGCCTAAAGATGGGTTATTAAAGTCATTGCAAATCAGAACATGTCTTCCCACTGCAGAAATTAAACTATATGAGAGCAAAGGCAAAGAAAAGGACAAGAACACTTAGGGGTCAGAGAGAGAGAAAGAGAGAGCCGTCTGTGCATTCCATGTTAACACTGAGGTATGCTTTATATTTGCATTTGATTTGGAACTAAACTTTATTTGTACAAAAATGCTTTCATTCATGACCTCTAAAGGATGTAAGGAAGTTGAAGTACAAACTGTCTGTGAACTATTTAGTCATTGTTTTCGCACAATTAGCAGATTGCAGATTTTCCTAATTTATTAAGAAAATTATTCATTTCAGGTTCAAAGAGCCATCCATTTCCAAACCCTTCAAGTGGTGTGGTCTACTTCCCTTTGCATCTGTTCTGTCATTTATGTGTGTGTTTCTGTATGTATGAGAACATACATGCATTTGTTCATACATGCACAAACCTTTAATATATATACACATTTTATATCTATCTATCTCTATCTATCTATCTATCTATCTAGCTAGCTAGCTAGCTAGCTATCATCCCAGACAGTCTCAAGGCACGGACATTGTCCCTTAGCTTTCTTGCTCAAGGCTAACATTCTACCAGTTGAGCCAGGGCTCCATTCTGACATTTTTGTGATTAATTAGCAATAAGAATCTCACAGGCTTCCTTGCCATACTGGCTTTGAATAGTGTGCTTCAAACATGCTAACTCCAAATTATTCCATTTTGAATATAATATGATAACATTTTGAATATATTAAAATTTAAAAAATTTGTTTTTGAGAGATGTGCTTTTATGATACTCTACTACATAGAATTACTTAAGAATAGTTTCTTTACCAACATGAGAACTACAATAGATGATCTTAGACTATCCACTATGCAATAAGTAAGCCATGCCCAAAGTAACATAGGTCCCATGGTTTCCCTTATTTGCAATAACTAGTATAAGTTTAGAACAAGCAGAAAAGGTCAAAAGCTATGTATACATGACCATATAAGATGATGTTAAGTGAAATGAACCCCAAGTTAGGGACACAACTTGATTTTTCTTTATTGCTATTGTTTTTAATGTATCTAAAATGTACTATGTGAGTTGTTTTTTTTTTTTGCTTCTCTTGTATGTTCTTCCTCCAAGGTATAACCCCTCTTTTCACTGTATTTGACGTTGGTGCCCTGCATCTTGTATATACTTTTTCCTAATCTGGGGAGGGGAAGGGAAATAACAAAATGTTGAAACAAGGATACAGGTTGACCTATTGTAATAATGACATGTACAAGAAACTATGTTGAAAATGAACTTTACAACTTTGTGGGGGGCGCTGGGGGAGTTGGGAAGGTGGAGAGGGAAAGGATGGTAGGGGAAAAACAAAGGAGGAGGTAACAATGCTTGATAGGAAATGTGCTCATTACCTTACTTGTCACTGTTACCTCTCTGTATACTATTTTTACAATAAAAAAGATATTTTCACATGGAATGACATTTAAAATCAAATAAGCATGTGTAATACATATTATTAATGTCTTCATATAGGTTTTTGGTTTAAAAAAATGAAAACAAGAGGCTGCAATTTGGACCAGAGTAAAAGCTATAAAAGAACATGTTCAAGAACAATGTCTCTATTTAAATGTGAACATGCTCAATCTTTGGAGCAAATGATCAGGTAATAAATATTATAGATATTATAGACTATGTGAGTTCTGTCAAAATTACTCAACACTGCCTTGTAAAAGAAAAACAGATGAGAAAAATAGCTGGACATGTTTGTGGTCATAAAACTTTATTTTTTAAATGAACTGCTAGTTCAGGCAGAAAACCAGTTAATCAACATTTCCACAAAACAAGCATTAAGGTCATATCTCCTAAAATATTATAAGCATATTTTTATTTTGCTTTTTCTGAACTTCAAAATGTTGTACAAGACGGAGGGAGAGGGAAATGTTACAGTTTAATGTGCTTGTTTACCTGTTTAGTGCTTCCTGATCCGAGTCACTCCCATCAGTCTCCCCATTCTGCCTATTCTCTTCCATCAGCCTTATTGCACATCTCCAATTTCCCTTATCACATACATAAATGAATATTATTACTTTATGGGTTCCTGTTCCCTTTAACATTCATGTCCACCTTTCTGATTCCTCCCTCTTATAATCTCCCAACATTCTGCTATTCATTTGATTCAACTATGTCTTAATTGCTAGAAAGCTTTACTTTCTGGAGTTTCATTCCTGTCTATACTATACTTCAGTCAACTAAATCAAAGGGCATATTTTAAACAAGCTCATTTAGGAACTTTGTATCCATGAACATACAAGTAGGTAAATTTCATACCAATACGTGTGTTATAAAATTTCATTTTGATTTAAATAATTTTATACAATATCATATAAGAGAATGTTAGATTATCATAGTGAATGTGTTTTAAATGATTCATAATCTGTAAAATATTTTATGGGTTGGCAATGTACCAGATTCATAATCTTAGTATGCAAAATTTTTATCATCACTAGTTTAATACTTAAAATTTCCTTTAGCATTGAATACTTAAAGAATAAAAAATCTATTTGATTTCTGTAGTTTTGTGTAAAGAGAGCAAAGAATTTTTCATTAAGTATTTGTAAGTGTAAAATCATTGTAGGATAGCACAAAATCAAAACTTGGGAGTACATGTAATTAATTGTATTGTTGCGGCTATAATTATCCACATGATGGCTGACAAGATCAAACTGTACTGCACAGAACTAAATGAGCTACTAAAAACAGTTGCATATTTAAACACTTCATTTTGTCATAACAAATCCTGCTTTGTAGTGTTTAAAAAATGCAAATCTGGGCCAAGAAAAATAGAATTTGGGAGCCATAGATATATCATATTATGTATGAGACAGGAAGAAATCTGCAACATATTTGATTCCATAGTATTATTAGTTGTCTTTCATATAAAAATGTGAAACACATGTCTCTTAAAAATACTTTCAAATGGATGAGTAGAATTCTATTCTGTATGTATACCACGTTTTCTTAATCCATTCATCCATTGAGGGGCATCTGAGCCGATCCATACCCAGCTTTGGTAAATAATGTTACAATAAATATTGTTGTGCTGGTAGCTTTAATGTGACCTTGTTTGGGCTCTATTGGATAAATGCTCCAGAATTACTGGGTCATACGGAAGCTTGATGTTTAGTTTTTTGAGAACTTTTCATAATATTTTCCAGAGTGGTTGAGAAAGCTTTATATTCCCACCTACAGTGTAGTAATAGAGTTTCCTTTGGGCCACATACACACCAGCATCTATTAGCTTTCTTGATAATGGTTATTCTAACTGGGGTGAGATGATATCTATTGTAATATATACATACACACACACACACAAATACACAATGGAATGCTACTCATCGATCAGAAAGAATGATATTCTACCATTCATAGAGAATTGATAAGACATGGAAAAAATATGCTGAACATAGTGAACAAGACCTAAGAAACACAGGTTGCATGGTTTCTCTCAATTGTGGGATCTAGACTGTGACTATAAATCTGTAAGTCAACACATTGGGTGGTAATCAAGGCGTTACAAGTGAATTAAATCAAATGTAATAAACTCTATGGAGAGTGCAAATAATACATTCTTTAAAAAGTCTAAGTCAAAGTGCAACAATGTAAGTACCAGAGGAGAGGGTGTGGTAGATGCATAAAGAATGTAAACAAGGAGAATGTAGGTAAGAATTCATTGTGTATACCACAGAATTGAGAAATTATAAGGGAAACAGTGGGGGAAGGTAGAAGATGTAGAAGTGATGACACAGAACAAGATGCAATGCACACATAAACTGTTTTGTTAAATGGAAAAAGTAAATATATAACCTAAAAATTAAGAAAAGTGAGGAAAAGAGTAGGTTGGGAGGGGTGAGTAAGAATGTTGAAAGGGTTGACATTGATCAACATATCAGACTATAGGAGGGATAACATAATACTCACATAATGATAGTCACACTAATATTGGAAAAGGTAGAAATTTGGTTTATTAAGGCGTTGTCTTTTATTGAGTATTTTTTCCTTTATCTGAAATAGGACTCATAATCCTGCTACTCTGACAAGTAAGCATGGAAGATTATGAGTTGCTAGAAAGTGACTAGCACCTTCTCATTTTATTTGATTCCATAATATCAGGCTAAAATTTACCATCTCCTGATATACTTGGAATCCTCATTAGGCTGCACAGATTGAATTCTATTAACAACACTAATAACTGCCAATATCGTGTCTTCCTTCACCACAGGGTCTCCTGTGTGCAGAGTACTTCCACCTGACTGTACTTTCCTTAGAGTTACTTGAGGTAAAACAAGGTCTTCTAACCAAAAGTTTGGAAGCATAGTAGAAATTAAAATGTATAAAGCCATAATGGAGACTAAGAGGTAATAACCTCACACTACACTTTAAAAAGATGTGTGTACTGGGCACATAGGCACATGCAATAGCTATCCCAACATGTTACTTACACAGTTTTTTAACATACATGTGGGTATTCACAGGTGATATTTGTAAGGAAAGCCATCTGCTCAAAATTGTGGCCTGGGAAGGAGAGGGTAATAAGTACTCACATAGGATATAATAGGTGATGAATGAGGATCAGAATAGAGATAATAGAGACAAGGCTTTGAATAAATACCTTAAAATTAAAACAACAACAAAAACAAAAACAATCACAAAAACCTAACAAGAAGTTACCATATGTGTGTCATCTCTCCATCCTCTAAGTAGAATTATCTTACAACAGAGAGCTGTTCAAGTAAATAAAGTCAATTTTTAAAAAAATATTGATGGGCTGGGATTATGGCATAGTAGTAAAGTATTTGCATAACATGCATGAAGCCCTGGTTTGTGTTCCTCGGTACCACATAAACAGAAAAAAAAAGCCAGAAGTGGAGCTGTGCCTCAAGTGGTAGTGTGCTAGCATTGAGAAAAAGAAGCTCAAGGACATTTCCCAAGCCATGAGTTCAAGCCCCAAGAAATAGCCAAAAATAAAAGAAAGAATATTGGCAAATCAAGTGAAATATGTTTAAAAAGCAGCAGTCATATTGCCAGATAAAGATGCCTCAGGTATACAAAACTTAGACATATCTCTGACAAATTTCTGATTTCTTCTGGAACTCCACACTTTGTTAGATGATAAAATGATGGTGATTTATCACTTGCTTAAGTATTGTATATCACTTTTTAAAAAATGGTCTTAAAAAGACTTTGCCAGCACCATTTACTGAAGAGTCTGTCTTTCTTCCATTCCTTTTTTTTAGCTCCCTTATCGAAGATTAGATGGCTATAAGTCTTTAGGTTCATTTCTGGGTTTTCAATTCTATTCCATTGGTCCTGAGGTCTGTTCTTGTGCCAGTACCAAACTGCTTTGATTACTATGGCTTTGTAGTAGAGTTTGAAATTTGGTATTGATATTCCTCCAGCACTGTTCTTTCTGTTAAGGATCGTTTTTGCTATTCGGGGTATTTTGTTGTTCCAGATGAATTTTTGGATTGCCTCTTCTATTTCCTTGAAGAATGAGGTTGGAATATTATAGGTATCCCATTAAATTTGTAGATAGCCTTGGGAAGTATTGCCATTTTCACAGTGTTGATCTTTCCAATCCAGGAGCATGGGAGCTTTTGCAACATTCTAAGTTTTTTTTTTATTTCCTTTTTCAGGTTTTTAAAGTTTTCATCATAGAGGTCCTTCACTTCTTTGGTTAAGTTAATTCCTAGGTATTTTATTTTTTTCGGGCTATTACGAATGGAGTTGCTTTCCTAATTTCAGCCACACTTTTCTCATTGTTGGCATACAGAAAAGCCATTGATTTTTGAGGGCACCATTTGTTAGGAAATGGAAAGACTTGGAAAAAATTATATTAAGTGAAGTAAGCCAGGCCCAAAGAAACATAGGTCCCATGGTTTCCCTTATTTGCAATAAGTAGTACATGTCTGAGTCAAGCAGAAAAGGTCAGATAAGTTGATGTTAGGGGAATGAACCCCAAGATATGTATTCAAATGTTTTTTGTTTTTTTCCTTTCATGCAATTTTTTCTACCACATTTATAAGATGATTTCTATGTTGCTTTTTATGTCCTCCCCCACGGTATAACCCATGCTTTCACTGTATTTGATGTTGGTATAATTTGTGGAGGAGAAGGGAAAAAACAAATCGTTTAACTAGGGATATAGGTGGACCCATTGCAACAATGAGATGTACAAGTTGTTATGTCGAAAAACGAACTTTACAACTTTGGTGGGGGGGGGGTTGGGGGGGGAGGGAGGAGTATGGGAAGGGATGGGAAGGGGAAACAAAGAGGAGGCAACAATGCTTGATAAGAAATGTACTCATTATCTTACCCATGTAATTTTGTAACTCCTCTGAACGGTATTCTCACAATAAAAAAAAAGGTTGATTCAAAATTTATGACAAATATTTTTTTATAGATTATAGGATTCTTGCACAATGGCTATCAAAATGCTGGCTATCAAAATGGCTGTCAAAATCATTGACTTCTACACTATTTTAAAAAACCGTTCCTCTGGTCCAAGCAAACATTTTCTATCATGACCTAAAAGGACATTTGCCCTCCAACTTCCCCACATTCACTTGTACTTACATTAAAAAAGAACAAGAAAGAATACTGAAAAACGTAATGAACTTAATATAAATGCTTTGTTGTATGGAAAATCATGAGAAAGCAAAGCTAAGGCCCCATTATAAATATCTTTCATCACTTTCCACTGCTATTTAGAACCTTTATTTAGCTAAACATAGCAAGAAACCTGTCATTCTCTGTCACTTAAAACACAAAAGGTTTACAATTTAGAATTCTCTTCTCAGTTCTTTTTCAGTCTATAGGGATCTACAATTATCAGTTTTCAATTAGTGAAAAATTGTTTTATCACTAAGACACCCATTACAATTGTGGAGATTTTATTAAATAACAGAATTGTTTTTAAATATGCTATTAGCATTCTTCTAAGCCAATATTGTTCCAGACATTCTGGGAAATACTGATATAATATGTGAGGACAAATAGTCTGTAAAACTTTTGCAGTTATTTTGTTGGTGGCAATTTGCACCATACTGAATTAAATGAATGCACACTTGAACTCCAACTGATGATGCTTTCTTAAGAAGGTATATTTGTCAAATCTTAAAATTCCTTATAAAGATTCAGAATATTAATTTGCAAAGAGTTTGGACAAAATAGGATTAGAAGATTTGATTCAAGGACTTTATTTACAAACTATTATCTTAAAATTCTAGTGATGACTTCTTAAATTTACAGTTTTGTTATCCTCATTGGCAAATATTTCAGGGAGGGGAGTATTACACTTTTTTCCCTTCTCCTGTATCTTTCATTAAGCAAGCAAGTATATAGTTAAGGTTGGGAAAGAATTATAGAAAGTGATAGAAGGGGTGGCAAAGAACAAACGCATTTCTACTCACAAACTGAGTGGTTGAATCAAATCCCCTTGGTACGATGACTTATGGAAAATTTAAAAAATTGAAACAATTTTTAAAATATAAATAGATATGTTGAACTTAAACACTTTTGGACAACTATTTATGATAGCAAAAATTGAAATACTAGAGAAGAAAAAATGTTTACATAATCTTTTCTTTCTTCATTCCTTGTAAGGAATAAAAGCATTCTTTGCTATAATAAAGCTAATTCTGTAGTACAGTGAGATTAACCCTACAATACACAGATACAAACTATGTGCATCAATATTAGATAATAACATTTGGGTTTGCTATTCGTTGTCTAATCCCATGTTTCTCAGCCTGGATGGATCTTAAGAAAACAAGAAGGCGTTATTTATCAGAATATACCAAATACTTTAAATTAGTCATACATACTGTGGGGGAGGGACATACAGTATAACCCCTGCTTTCACTGTATTTGATGTTGTTATGATTTGTGGAGGGGAAGGGGAATAGGGATACAGGTGAACCCATTGCAACAATCAGATGTACAAGTCTTTATGTCGAAAATGAACTTCACAACTTTGGGCGGGGAGGATTGGGTGAGGGGGCAGGGGAAGGATGGGAAGGGATGGGAAGGGGAAACAAAGGAGGAGGCTACAATGCTTGATAAGAAATGTACTCATTACCTTGCCCGCGTAATTGTAACCCCTCTGTATTTTCACAATAAAAAAAATAGTCATGCATATAGAAATAATACTTTCTATGATTATAATAATTACCTCAATATCTAAGGAGATAATATACATTATGCATTAAAGCATAGTAGCAGGCATTACATTTACAAAAATGTTGTAAGAGTTTTCTCATTTTCTCATCTGTAGTAGTGGATAGTTTTCTACCAAGACTTTGGAGATAGAAAAAAAATATAATTGAGTCTCTTTCTACTGGTCAGTGAATTGTTTCCATACTCCTTGAACTTAGACTGCCCCGTAAGTGCTGCAATCAATAGAGGGCGATAGAAATAATGACATGGCAGTTCTAGTCAGACATTCACAAGGACCTAAGGCTCCAACTTAGTCCCAGGAATTCCATGCTATCAGGACAGAAATATGAGAATCCTCAAAGATAAGCCAGAGCCCGTGAGGCTACCATGAAGAGATGACTAAGGTACTTGTTCCAGCGATGCCTCAAATGACACTAGCTATGCATACAAGCAAGCAATCTTGGACTTTGGAGAGCAATCTAAGTGTTGTATGAAATCCATTTGACCCTCAGACTCCACTTGACTACGAGAATTTCCCAATAAAACACTATGATGGATTCTGAACCTTTAGATTCACACAATGTTATAATTTTTTTTTCCGGGGGAGGGGTTGGTCGTGGGGCCTGAACTCTGGGCCTGAGCACTGTCCCTCGGCCCTTCAGCCCATGACTAGTGCTCTACCACTTGAGCCACGGCGACACTTCCGGCTTTTTCTGCTTATGTGGTGCTGAGGAATGGAACTCAAGGCCTCATACATGCAAGGCAAGCGCTCTACCACTGAGCTACCTTCCCAGCCCCTGTGATAATTATTTTTAAACCACTATTTTTTGAGGTAATATTTTTTTTTTTTTTTTTTTTTTGTCGGTCATGGGGCTTGAACTCTGGGCCTGGGCGCTGTCCCTCAGCTCTTCAGCTCAAGGCGAGCGCTCTACCACTTGAGCTACAGCGCCACTTCCGGTTTTCTGGTGGTTTATTGGAGATAAGAGTCTCACGGTCTCTCCTGCCCGGGCTGGCTTTGAACCGCGATCTTCAGATCTCAGCCTCCTGAGTAGCTAGGATTACAGGCGTGAGCCACCAGCGCCCGGCTTGAGGTAATATTTTATGCTCTTCTGGCAGACTTGGCATCTCCATAACACATAGAAAATAAGGAATATGATATATGTAAATGAAAATGTGGCTAAGAAAAATAAAAATAAATGCTTTAATAATTCAAGAGAATGTGTCATTTCCAGAAAGCAAGATGATCTGCTCTTAATCTAAATTTCTCTAAAATTTAAAGGTTTTAGGATTTTTAAAAGTAGAGTAACACAGTAATAGAAAATATTTTATTGTATAGAATTCAGTTTTTTTTTTCCCCCCATATAGGCAAGCACCAGTCCTAGGGTTAGTATGAGTGTTTAGCTCAGTGATAAAGTACCAACCTAGCATGGAAGGAGGTTCCAGGTCCAAAAAAACAGGTTTTCATCACATTTTGTTTGCTAAACTTTTGATTTAATAATACAGATGAGCTTCTGTTATAATATAGATATTTAATGAAGATTAGTATTATCATGTTAGTAATTTTTTATATTTAAGATTTGTGTAGTTTCTGGCTCCTGTAAGTAAACATAAAGCAAATAAACTTTTAGTGAAAAAACATTATTCTAAGAAAGCAATGCCATATTGTTTACTTCTTAAGCTTTACCTGGTAATCAAAACTTAATTTATGTAAATGATACTCCATAGAGTTTCTCAAGAATACATAATCTATGTAAAATTTTAATTAGTTATTGAATCTATTATACTATTCAGGATTTACAACAAAATAAAGGCCAGATTATGACATTGCAAAGTAAAGTATATTTATTTTAAAGATAAGAAAATGATGACAAAAGAAATGATCTATCCAGAAGGAATTTTACCAAAGAATAGAAGCGTAATTATATTTGACCTAACATTAAGGAAGATGAAAATAAGCTTAGAGAGAAGAATAGAATTTGAATTGGTTTTAGAAGTTTCACAAATGTAGAAAACAAGACTTAAAATGTTATATTTCACATTGTTTTAGTCCTTTAAATGTATGATTAAGCAAACAAGCTAATAATGCTAGATAGGGAAGTGATTGCCTCAGACACTGACACTCCTGTAAAGGGATAGTTTTCAGAAGCTTAAAATGGACAAATCATCTTTGTGTTACTGAGACAGAGAGAAGCAGGATGCCTCTGCTTTCATGATCTCTCATTTCTCTGGGTGACCAATAAAGAACATGCCTCAGAATAATTTAAAACCACCTAGTACTGAGGCAGTGCCACAGCTTCAGGAACCAATTGCTGACATCTGTTTGGTGAGGGCCCAGTATTTTATTAGTGTTGATGTTTGAAGATGAAGACAAATATCTAGAATAGTTGCACTAGAAGTTCTTCTGCCATTTTTCCTCCTGTGATAAGGCCTCCTAGCAAAAAAAAATCATTTTTATCATGGACAAAGAGTTACTGTTATTATAATAGTTATTTTTAAGTTTTTCAGTATAGGTTTGAACTCATAGCGTTACCCTTACTTGACTCCTTCCATAGCTTGGTTAGTGCTCTATGACACAAGCCACACCTCCAGATAGTCATTGGCTTTTCGCTGGTTATTTTGTAGATGGAGTCTCTCAGACATTTCTTCTCGAGCTTAGAACTATAAACCTTTGCATCTCAGGCCTCTGATTAGCTAGACTTACAGCACAACACACTGTGCCAGGTGTACAATTTACTCTCATCCCTGAGGGCCCAAGTGCTCAGCCAAGCCTGAGAATTATTTAAATAATCTGAGATTATTTAAATAATCTGGTTGTATCTTTTCTACACAGTGAGAACAAATATATATATATATATATATATATATATATATATATATATGTTTGTTTATTTGTTTTTGTCGGGCAGGGGGCTTGAACTCTGGGCCTAGGAGCTGTCCCTGAGCCCATCAGCTCAGCTCAAGGCAAACATTCTAACACTTGAGCCACAGAGTCACTTCTGGTTTTCGGGTGGTTAATTGGAGATAAGAGTCTTATGGACTTTCCTGCCCCACTGGCTTTGAACCTTGATCCTCGGATCTTAGCTTCCTGAGTAGCTAGGATTACAGGTGTGAGCTCCCAGCACCCAGTACAAAGGAAGATATTCTTAGGAGAGGACAAGGGGCCCAACAGCTCTGTGCATATGGTCATAGAATATGATGCTTATTGAAATGAACTCTTAAGAAATGGAAGCAAGAATTTTTTATTGTGTTATTTGTGGTTATTTTTCCCCTTTGGTTAGTTCTTTCTCTTGCTGTTTTTGATTTCTGTACCTTTTGTCTTGTATATAACTTTATGTGATTTGGGGAGGGGATGGGGGAGAGGGAAATGGTGGGACAAGGATGAACTGATTCAGCAGTTTTACTCACTAGACATTATGTTTGAAATGAGCTATACAACTTCGGAGGGGTCAGCAGGGGAAAAACCTGGGAGAAAATGAGAGAGGAGGTGACACTGGTCAAAAAGAAATGTACTCATTGCCTGACTTATGTAACTCTAACCCCTCTGTACATCACCTTTACAATAAAATTTTAAATACACAAAAAATACCACAAAGAAGTAAAAGAGACTCTTGATCCTCTTTAAAGTAAAGAGCCTGCCTCCCTACATTCTTCGTGGGAGGGTGTTCAGTCTGTTCTATAGTTTAAAATTCATGTAGTCTGTTTGGGAGTATTCGGTGCTTTCATTCCTTAAGCTATGAATAGGAACACATTTTTCAGTGTCAAGAGTCAGGTGTTTTGATTACCATATAACTCTCCTCTTCCTCACACTGGAGGGTAGAAGAAGACAAAAAATAATCTCCAACCACTAAGAAAAAAAATCAAGAGACATCTGTGAGTAAGAGAAAGGAGAGATAAGAGTAAATCGTTGTCTACTTTTACACACACAGAAAAATCAAACATATTCATTAGTTTCAAGGAGATTATATCTCTATTTAGGGAGAGGTCAACCATAATTAGATGAGCTATTAAGCTACCAAATTATCACTGAGCATTTACCAAATATGTAGCTATATAATATGCCAACTGTAGACATGATAAAACTAGATTTCAGTTAGTTGATAAAAAGAGTTACATGGGAAATTATAGAACTGACTTTGGAATAATTGGAGGCTAATTTATTTAGATATGAATTATCTTCTGAAACGATGGCTGAAAATTAGATAGTTAAAGAAGCTCAGTATGAAAAGCAGACTTTGTCAAAAATGATCTGTATGAACAACAAAAACAGAAATTTCAAATAATTATCTATTAGCCACCTGGTATCTGTCATCTTTGACTCAAATGAAATAAAATGCTTAAGAGAAAATACACCTGTATTAAAGTCTAATTTTATTCTATTTAAGGAGTAGATTAAAAAAATCATTAAAATTCTGAAAATTACCATAATTAATGAACAAATAGACGCTTCAGTGTCAAGAATCAGTAACTTTTATACTAAACTTATCTAAAGGACTGCTGTAGAGTACCCCAAGAAATTCAGGCTTCTTAAAATGGTCAGGAATTTATATTCTTGGACCAATGTGAAATAGGTTATTCTTAAGTTCCTCTTCTTGTTTTGTTTTCCCTGAAAGTTTACTGTATCTGATAAATGGTATCAATGTGTAGACCCGTAGAGTGTACTGGATTATGTAGTCTTCTAAAGTCTCTAAAAATGAAAAACATTTAAAATAATATAACAAGAATATTCTACTTTGGTTGTGTCAACAAAAATTTGCCTATTTTCAACACTTTTATAGCTTTTAAATTACAAGTGAATATGAACACATTTTCTGAATAACTTGATTGAATGGAATACCCCAAAGAACTGATTTCACTCCATTTAAGCAAACTAAAGATACATATCCTTCTCTAGTATAAATGTAAAATATTGCATTTATTGTAAAATCATTTTACATATATGAATATGTTGCACATATGTAAATATATTGCATCCTTTTTATGGTACTTAACCATAGAATATTCTTATAGAATTTCAAGCCAATAAATAGAATATATTAATGTAATATAATGCAAAATGGAAAGGTTCTTTCTTTCCATAGGTATCTGAATTTATTTTAAAATACATGAAATATAAAATAACAAATTAGGACTGGGAAGGTGTCTCAGTGGTAGAGCGCTTGCCTTGCATGCCTGAGGCCCTGGGTTCGATTCCTCAGCACCACATAAGCAAAAAGAAAAAAGCCGGAAGGGGCACTGTGGCTCAAGTGGTAGAGCGCTAGCCTTGAGCTGAAGAGCTGAGGGACAGTGCCCAGGCCCAGAGTTCAGGCCCCATGATAGGACCCCCCTCAAAAAATAACAAATTAAAAACATATTAATTAGATAGACAAATATTAGATAGAATTCCAAGATAAATATCTGGCATTTTTATTGTCAAATGATATATACCAATAAACTTACAACAACACAATTTTTAAAATCTCATCGTTCTGTAACTTTTAGACTATACTTGTCTGAAGGATTCTGCATGTCATTGCAGGTCTGGGCTTTCCTGGGTTATCTACTCCTGGTATTCCAAAGTGAAAACTCATAATTTGGGTGATTCCTAGTTATCCAAATTATTGTCAGAGGGAAGCTGTCAAGCATGTAGAGTTGAGCTTAGTGATTCCTTCTTAGCTATTGGTTGGTTCTCATGATTAACTCCATGAGACGATTCCTGACCTGTTGCCATTTCTTGCCAACCTCAGTCTTGGTGAAGAACATGGTTTCTGATGTCCCTTCTTCCCTCTTGTGTTGTCCTCTCTGCCACATCTTTGATTCACTCCTTTGCCTTCTTCTGCTGCTCATAACAGATATTTCTTCTCTCTGTTAGGTCATTTACCAACCTTAATTTCATTTCTAAATCCCTTCACAATTCTATGTATATAGCTATTCTACTGAGTAACCTCTAGAAGGACACAGATGCTAGAGACCACTGAGCTCTTAATTTTATCAAATCCTCTAATAAGGAAATTCAAGGATATGTTACATATGAAATCATGAATTCAATATGGCAAAATAGGCAAGTGAATTTCCGTATGAAACTCACATCTTGCTTGTAAGTTTTTCTTTCTAAACAACCCTATGTTTAAATAGCCTAAAAATAATGTGACCTCTTGATTACAACCTACTAAAGTCCAAGACTTTACTGGATCTGAAACATTTTAATCAAAGACAATGAATATTGTTCCTCTGCTTCAGAAGGACCTACTCAGGCAGGTCTTATTTTAGTGCAGAAACCCACAATTCTTCTTTCCAGTCATATACTGTGTACTAACTAGCTCAACATTTTATAGTGAAAACTAGAAATTATAAATAAACACACAGGCCTTCCCATTTTTCTCCATATCCTTCTCTCAATATTTTAGCAATCTCCTGTCAAGCAGGTGATTTCTCTTTCCTGGTTTCCATGGTACATGCTCCAACTCAGAAATGCAGTTTATTTCCAAATATATAGTTTCCAAGGTAACCAAATCACAAATAAAACCAAACGTCTCCTCACCATCAACATGTCCAATTTTTTTCAGAAGGTGAATATTATAGTTTTGTAATTTTGGCAATAGCTATTAAAGAAAAGGCCGTAATTAAGATAAAACCTCCACCAAAATAGTCTAAATACTTTAGAAGATAAATGCTTAATATAAGTATTAAGTATTTGCTATATTTAAATCTTCATGATGTTAATGAAATAAAATCATCCCTGGTAATTATATTAATACTGATGGGAAAATTTAAAAGCAATGGTTGAAAAAGACATTTTCAATAAGCCATTGGTAAAGATAGAAATTCAGCAAGTGACAATAATTTAATTGTGTATATATGTAAATTTCACAGAAATACCTTTAAATATATAACATATTTTAAATATAATATATACAATTATGAAATCAACTAATCATTGAGCTTCATTCTAGGTCATGAATGCTTCCCAAAATATTTGAAAATATCTAGAAAATTAGAAATTCTTTTTTGTTAATAGTATTCTTATGTCATAAAAATCTATTTGTACGACCTGATCATTAGTGTGATCCTTTTATTAATTATTTTTGTGACTTTCCTGGGGTTTGAACTTGGGCCCATATCCTTTAGATTCTTTTATTCAAGTCTATTGCTCTACCACTTGAGCCACAGCTCTACTTCAGGCTTCTATTGTGTAACTTATTGGCGATAAGTGTTTCAAGGACTCTGTTATTTGGGCTGGATTTGAACTATGGTCTTCATATCTCCACTTTGTGAGTAGCTAAGATAACCAGTGCCCAGCTTATTAGTATGATTCTTAAATCCTTAATGTATGGATATGTTTACCAACAAAAATATTCCTTTTGATACTAAAAGTATTACAATTTTATGTTAGCAAGGATGAAAAATAACATGGAAGTTTATCAAAAAAACTTAACTTAGAACTACCCTATGATCCAGCAATCCACTCTTAGGCATTTATCCAAATGTTACAAATTAGGATATATTAAGATCACCTACACCATGGTCATTGCTGCACTATTTACTACAGCCAAAGTGTGGGATCAGCTGAGAGGCCCTTCAGTACATGAATGAATTAAAAAATGTAGTATATAAGCACGATGGAATTCGACTCAACTATTAGAAACAAATGATATTTCATTTGCAAAAAAAATGGAAGGACCTGGAAAAAAATATGTCAAGTGCCATAAACTAGGCCCACATAGATGAACGTAACAGGTTTCCACTAATATATGAAAGCCCAAATTCATTTATAAACATATATGAAAACAGAGTTTTTATGAAAATACTGGGAGCATGAGAGAAATTGTCATGCTAATAAAAGAAAACCTTTTCCTCTGTCATCCACACCTTTGCAGCATGACATTTTTAGGCAAAAGTAGTACATATTTCTCAATGTGGATTGTCGTGAGAGAGGCTGACAAAAGAGAAATTTACACATATGATAAAAAGAGACAGGGACATCTTTCTCCTGAGCACATGCCTTCTTGAGCTGACATTGATTCGCTGAGACCTTGAGAACACATCTGAGCTGTCCTGCCAGGATCCTGCCTGATGATGAGTGACACGTTGACAAGAATTCAACAAACGGAATCCTGACAATCATAGACTCTGGTGACAAATTCAAGTCAACCCCATTCACTGTCAACCAAATAGTTTAGGACCAGTCAGATCCTTCATGTCTGATCCATATTCCTGACCTACAGTGATATTCTTTAAGTTATTTGCTGAGATGTTTATTTGCAGTTTAAAATTCTCTGAAAGACACTGCATTACTACATTTACAAAATGTAAATGATACCAAAGACTTAGGGTTGAACCATAGAAAACATGTTTACCTAGTGAGGTCTTGGCTTCAGTACACACACACACACACACACACACAGAGATTTGTACAGTGTACGAAAGCAAGTAAGGCTATGTTTTATTACCTGGAGCAGGGGGAAGATATCTCTGATATGAAATCAGGAAATTAGATAAAAGAGAGAAGAAGCTTGTTACAATGTTTCAAATATCACAGAAGCCTTAGGGAAAAGCTATGAAAGAATGGAGAAATGAATGTTTAATCAATGCTTTGTAGACTGCAAAGGAATTCAAAGGTCCATTTAGAAAAACAATGGATAATAAAATCATATGAAGTTGAAAGCTAAAATAAAGCAATAAAGTTGATGGTATTGGGGTACAGAAAATGATTTCTGAAGCCAGCCTTTAACATAAATCCCTCTCAAATTAATTTGTTTTTCTTATGATCTTGTTAAACACTCGAATGAGAAATTTACAAATTTGATCTCTGAGCTGTATTGGAATAGGGCATTTTCCTTGTACTTGCTTTTTCACTACCAACATTCATCATAGTTTCTGTAAGAAAATGAAATATTAATATAAATCACTACTGAGATACTACCTGATATTATGAATTTTGTGGGAAGGCATGGTAATGTTTTTTTTTCAAATTATGTAGTCTGCTCAGAAAAAGTTGTTGAAATACTAGAATCAGCATAGTGATCAGCAAAAGGAACATATCTAATGCATATTTGTAAATTAAATAAATTACTATAGCGAAGCATCTATATGTAAGAAGTGAGTAACAAATGCAGAGTGTTTCCATTAAATAGATAGGAGAAAGTGTGAGCTTATAAATAATAAAAAATCACACATATTTGAAGAACCCACGTGTACACGTATTATTCCTTACATACTAGTTGGGCAGTTGAGAACCTTAGGCTTCTGATCATCTACTTATGTAAATTATATATGTGTGTAATTGTCTCTCTATGTAATAAGATGGTTTCTGATTCATTTTTTCAATCCAGTCACTTGCTTTCCATAAATCCATTCATTGCAAACATGTGAATCATTAAGCAATTTTTCATGTTAAATGTTTAACATGTTCCTTTAATTTTTTGACAGAAGTGGTGTTTACTGGATAAACACTGCATTATCTGATCATGTGCCAGTCTTTGTGCATTTGTTATTTTTCAGATAGTATAGCCATCTTTTCCCAGGCCTACCATCAGGCTAGAGGTATGCTATGGCCTCCAACTCCTTAGCCGGTTTTCAAATAGCTGAGACTATTCCCAGGCCTGTGTCATGATGCCAGGCTCTAAATACACTCCTTTTTTATTTGAAGTTATTTTATTACATATCCTTCTTATTTAAATATTCTAGAAGAGCACAGTCCTTACTATTTTAAGTATTCTATAAGAGCACAGTTTGTGGTTCCAACAAAATTTTCAAATTAAAAGCCACCAGAGGTACTTTTTTGCTAATTTTATGTCTGAGCAATCTACAGTCATTCCAAAAAACTAATTCAGGAATGTAGAATTATTACATTTAAGAAATAAGATACAAATCATTTAACTAGGGATACAGGTGGAACCATTGCAACAATGCGATGTACAAGTCCTTATGTCAAAAAGAAACTTTACTATTTTGGTGGGGGGCTGGGAGGATGTGGGGGGAGAAGGGGGAAGAATGGGAAAGGATTGGAAGGGGAAACAAAGAGGTGGCAACAATGCTTGATAAGAAATGTACTCGTTATCTTGCCCATGTAATTGTAACTCCTCTGTACAGTATTCTCACAATAAAAAAAGAAAAGAAAAAAAGAAGTGAGATACAGGGCTTAAGATACTGCTTCTGCACCACAGAATATTTATGTAAGTATAATTACTATTAAGAATTACATGAACTTTATACTTAAAAGAAATTCCTATTGGATCTGTATGCATCTTCATTTGGCTGGCTAGTGGTTTACATAGTTTATTAATATTGTCACATATTTATCACTCAGGAAGTACGGTGTTAGTATTCTGATGTGTAGAAAGGAATTTATGTTCCTTTGAGTCCTGTTAGAAGGATTCTACAAGATAAGATGAGATGGGAAGACATTTAGTGTGAATAAACTAGTGAAGATAAAACAGTGGAAGGGGTGAACGGAGTTAGGAAGAAGTATTAAGACAAATGCAGAATGGCTTCCTATGAACGCAGGCGCAAGGTGGAAAAGGCTGTCCTTTGTGTTGCTCCTCATGCCTGATCATGAGTTAATTGTGATGTCTTATCAGCGTGTTTTCATGAACACATTTTTAGCAATTTGGAAAAGTTTATTTTTGTGAGACTCATTTATAATGAAACTTTCATATACTGTGTCTGCACAACTTTCCAGACCTACTCATTTTTATAGAAAAGCATCTATGAATTAATGTAGCAGAATTTGTCAAATTAAGTGGGGGACAATGGAAATACAAAATATTATTTTACTATGAGGGCCTATGTAGCAGTCATTTGAAGATTAACATAGAATAGCTATTTCCTATGAATCAAATATCCTATATTTCATGAGGTGATAAGAATGGGAGAAAGTGCAGTTCAAGATTTCCTGAGCTAACAAAACATTTGTCTAAATTGGGGAGGGGAAGGGGAATAACAAATGCTAAAACAAGGACACAGGATGACCCAATGCAACAAGGACACCCACAGAACAGTATATTAGAAACAAACTCTGCAACTTCATGGTGGGGGGGAAGTGAGGGAGGTAGGGGAGCAAAGGGATAGTGGGAGAACATCAAAGGAGGGGTAACAAAGCTACACAAGAAATATACCCATTACCTTCCTCAGGTAACTATAACCCCTCTGTACAGCATCTTTAAAATAAAATAAAATTTTAAAAGCTGGCATAGAAGACTTAGAAAAAAAGACATGATAGCTTATTCAGAAATACATTTGTCTTGCCAGAAATTGTCTTGACAGTTTATCTTTAATTGTCTTTGGGCTTTGATATATCTCAGATTAATTATGAATGATATAAAAGGTAGAACATCAATATAGATCATCTATATTAATATTAACATCTTTTCTTAAATGACTAAAATTGGAATACTGGGAAATTTATTTTTAAAAAATTGTATTTTCTAAAATATGAAAATTTCTATATGAGAAAAAGAGAGAAAAAAGAGAAGGAAGGAAAGAAAGAAAGAGAAAATCAGGCTGTCAGGAAGCAAGGAAGCAAGGAAGGAAGGAAGGAAGGAAGGAAGGAAGGAAAGAAGGAAGGGAAACCCTGCCTACATCATGCTGGGAGATTCTTTCCAAGTCTTATTTAAGCAGTTAATTAATGTCATTAGGTTTACTATTCTAGATTCCTCAGAGATTTATAAATTTATCAACTTGAATCATCTTGCTTCATATTTTTAAAGCAAAATTATTTCAATCATTGTTCTCTGAATTGTAAATCATTTGTATGTCTTTTAAGTGCAAATGTTTGCTTAATATGATTTATATGGTACTACTGAAATGGCATTTTCCACCATAAAAACCATTTTTCACACTGTAAGAAAATATTTATTGCTTCTTCCAAATGCAGAAAGTCATCTACTCTGATGTTTTGTAAGGATTCATTTATATTTTTACTTTGGAGGCATATTTAATTCATGCTTTCTAAATGAATCTTACATAGATTGTGGTAATCCAAAAATGCACAGACATTTCAATTTTAACCATTTACCCATTGGTAACATAATTTTATATTAAAATTATAAAGAGAAACAAACATCTTTGTTGTTGGCTATGTGTATAATCTCATGTTGTCTTTCATTCCTTTAACACTTGAAAAAATACAGTAAGATATAAATGAATAACATAATTCTTGCATTGTAAAACTACTTTATTGCTTATATTATTTTGTAATATTCTAAAAAGGCCTACTTTTAAATTTTAATTGTGAAAGGAGCAACAATATAAGAATTGTAGGAAGAGTTACATCAGATATTCAGAGTTTTATTTTGATGTGGTTTCTTGTAGTTCGCAGGCAAAATAACATCTAATGAGCAGCCACAGTCAGCTATATGATCAAACTGTGAGTTGAGTTAAAAATTCATCTTTCAAAGACAGGTATTTTCCTTGCCTCAAAAATGTAGTGACTCAGAACTGATCCAGAAAATATTAATGACTTAAAATTTGTTTTTCAAGCTCTCTTCATGAGAAGTACAATCTTAATGAGCTATAAAGAGGAGATGTACTGTATTTTTCTTTAATCAACTAAGCACAGAAAACACTGATACACTTAGATGTCTAAGAACCTCTGTTGAAGTTCTCAATTAGTATCGTGGTTGTGTTTTTAGGGTATGTTAGGAAATCTGCCGGTGAGGACTGTTTGCACCCACTTATTTTGATTTACATCTTACATTGGATGGCCAGAAATTAAAAACATATTCTTCTCTCATTATGGGGTATACTTCACCTCAGGAGACTCTTGCTTGTCACACATCATGAAATTGTAAATTGTGCAATGTGATTAAATGGTCAGGGTTTTAAATTGATAATCATAAGAATGAATATCATGCACAATCTATCTCTCAATGGAAAGGGTAGGACTATCATAAAAGAAAAGTTTGTGCAGATAGTTATGGCAAGTAAAACTTACATAGTTAGGAAGTAAACTGAAATAGCTACTGAAAAATCTCACCAAACAATGTCATATATGTTAAACCAAGATTTATAAACATACTCTTCCAATAGATAAGTAAATACAATATATTTAGAGGAAAAATTGCAGTAAACATGAATAAAAATTTCAAGTGAAGTCAGCTCTTTCAAATATAGCATAGATTTATATCCGCACTAGTTTGAATTGTTTCATTGTAATTTTACAGAAATAATTCACTTACATGATGTGTCTTAAAGAAATTGGTAACACATGCTCGTGTCATTCTTATTATATCATTGTAATTATTTTATATTATTTCTTCCATGACTTCTCTATGTAATTTCTTAAAGCATTCCCTGAATAATACTTGTGATTAGTAGATAAATGCTCCATAAAGTTTTTCAAGTTCTACTTATCAGAAGCTCTGAATACCTAATGGGGTGACACAACAAAAACTGGCTGTGTAGCGATGGGGAAGAAGAAGGAACAGCAAGAAACAGGCGACATCACATTCTAAATGAGATGTGGCCAGACCTTCCCACTTACAAATGGGTTAAAGAAGGCCAGGGGCCAAAATACGTGCAGATTATCTAGAAGCTGAAAATGGGAATAAAATGAACTTTGGGTTTTTGAAATCCAGCATGAAGTAATGCATTTTTTCACACAATGTTTGTGGTAATTAGAAACAATGGAAAAACAAATATACTTTCATAAGTAGAGTTCAAAGTTTGAGTTTTATTTGTTTATTTTTAATATTAAGATGATTTCTATGTTGCTTTGTATGTCCCTCCCTCATGGTATAATCTCTGCTTTCACTGTATTTGATGTTGGCACAATTTGTGGAGGGGAGGGCAAACACAAATCGTTTAACTAGAGATACAGGTGGACCCATTGCAACAAGGAGATGTACAAGTCGTTATGTCGAAAAACCAACTTTACAACTTTGGTGGGGGGAGGATCGGGTGGGGGGAGGTTGGGGGTGTATGGGAAGGGATGGGAAGGGGAAACAAAGAGGAGGCAACAATGCTTGATAAGAAATGTACCCGTTACCTTGCCCATGTAATTGTAACTCCTCAGTACGGTATTTTCACAATAAAAAAAATTAAATTCTCATCTCACTTTTCCAGAACGTCTCCTGTATAATTGAAATCTAAGGTAGTCCGTACTTTATACAAAGCCCTTTTTTGTTTGTTTGTTGTTGTATTATCTGCACTCTCACTTTTAGCCTTATTTTCCAATGCTCCATCTTTCCCTTCTTAACCATGTTCTTGGACACTTGTCAAACATATTTTGTTTTATCATGAGGAATGTTTTTCTGCCCAATGAGTACACAATGCATTTTCTCCGTAAAACACAAATAGCCCATTCCTTGATGTAATACAATAGCTCTTCTTATCTATATATTTCTGAATGAACACAAATATAAATATTTGGGCATTATATCTATTAGGATATTTTACTGTGTTCGAATTACTTTTGTGTTTCTGGAACTCTAAAGTTGTCTTCTATTTCTAAAACTGTAATTTTCAATACCTGTATTGATAATTCTTTTCTTTTGGATCATTTATTATTTCTTAATATTTCAAAAGTCAGGTTACATGTTATATATATGTGTATAGATACATACACACACACACACACACACACACACACACACACACACACACATATATATATATATATATATTTCCAACCCTCCCAATGCTTGCTAGAGTCCTTTTATTGCCTTGGTTAGAGTCTCAGGAGGATCACATAAAGTATTTTATGTTTTAATTAAAATTAAAATTAAAATCAAGTCCAATATCTAATCTCCAACTCAATTTAAACTTTAGATTCCCTGGCTTGTACTCAAAACTCCAGCAATGACAAATGTATACAGGGGTGTTGTTGATCAATTTTATGTTATATATTATTTCTTTTTTCAACATTAGTTGCTCTTTTGCGTTCATCCCAGTAATACCTGAGAGGAAAGAACTATGAGAAAGAAAGAAAAAATACTCTATGTTTTGTGGCTATAATCCAGCAGTGCTATAAACCCTATATGACTAGTAGAAGCCAAGAAGTAGTATCTTCCCTCAGAAATCTCATTTGTTAACTCTTCAATTATCATCTATCTGTAGGGATATCCTGTTTCTCAACAGAGAGAGGAATCAAAGAGTCAGGTTGTATTTTTCAAGTCAGGTTGTATTTTCCAAGTCAGGTTATACATCGTGTTAATTTCTTTTTCCTCAAGGAATGTATACTATTTAATCCCTGTGTGCACTGAATTTTATTAACATATGGACTATACATTTTTCAAAATTAATTAAAAAACAAACAAATAAAGTTAAATTACCTCCTTAACGAAACTATCCCAAACATTGTATTGGGAATGTAGCTTCCAACTGACCTCTGAGTGCTGCCCAATGAAATCCAGCTATTCCAGAGACCTAACTTCCGGCAAGTG
This sequence comes from Dipodomys spectabilis, assembly GCF_019054845.1. NCBI lineage: Eukaryota > Metazoa > Chordata > Mammalia > Rodentia > Heteromyidae > Dipodomys > Dipodomys spectabilis. The sequence goes on along the minus strand of NW_024870720.1, from coordinate 1,430,533 downwards.
TCACTTCAAATTCCAGATGGTTGTATAAAGCACACAAAGCAGTAAAATGAACTAATAACTTCTTGAAGAACTTTTCTTAAAGAATTATATCTTAAAACAACTGTGCTCATTGATGATTTTTACATTAAAAAGCCATTAAAATCTATTCACTGAAGGAGAAATTCCTTTGACCTTCAGTTCTATTTCATCTATCACAGGTTCCTGTGTATGAAGTGTCTTATGCTATGTTCCCATTTGATGGACAAATTTCAAAGAAAATTGAAATTAATGAAATTAATGAACTTTGAAATTAATGAAATAAAATGAAATTAATATACATTTTGTAATATGTTTATTTTTTATCTGTTACTGTAAACTGTTTCAGCAAAACACAATATTAAAGATCCCACTACGAAGATTAGCTTATTTTAAAGTATTTACTTCATTAACTGTCAGTAAAGTAACATTTTATAATTAGCTAAAATTGAACATTTAAGTTGGATATCAGTTTTACATTGTGTAATCTCTATAGATTCCTGTGTTCTTTTCACATCTAACACCAGCATCATGCCTGTTTGATCAAAAATCTCATCTATTTAGTCAAGTTGTAGTATTTTTTTCTTTTTTCAGGCGTTTTGTATGCTTGTCAAGTAAATTACATTTTCAGTTGGTTTCAAGACCACACATTTCGGGTGATTTCTCAGCTATTAGAATGTTTTCCACTATTTAATCATTTTGATCTAATACAGATATGTATTTTCAGCAGGGGATGGAGTTTCTTATACAGCAAGATTGGGAGAAGGGTAGAGAGCAGTAGGGATTCTAATAGACTCTCAGGTTTGTGAGATTGAATGGGAAATAAATTGTCAAAATGTTACCAGGTGAATTCTCCCTTTACGTACAACCATTTTTCTGCAATTAAGATTGAGCAGAGAATGTATTTATGTTAAACGATCTAGTTATAATAACTTAATGATGAAGATAAATGCACCTATGCAAACTGTCTTTATACCTTCATTCTGATTCAATAGACTGAGCTGATGTTTATAATGTAATCATAACAGAACTATTAAAGTGCTGACCCATAATTCATCAAACAAGGTTCAATTCATATGGTCAGAGCAATAAAGACATCATTTTTTTTAAAGCCAAGCTTTCTAAAATGGATTCTTTAATTTATTAAGAATGTTGATTATTTTCTGCCTCATTAAAAGTAGTATTTTAAAGGAAATAATGAAGAGGATGTTTATTTAAATGACAAGGCTTTAGGCTAAATTTCTTTATGATAATTTTACTTGCTAATCAATCAGAGATATTCACATGTGACTCAAAACATCTTTAAAACAATTGCTTAAAGTTCATTTTATAAAATTTGACAAAGATAAAAATTCACTCTTTTTATTTCAGAAATAAAAATGTGAAGTTTCTTTGTTGGCTAAGTGCTATACAGATGAAAACTTAAGGGCTCCAAGGTAGGCCTGAATACAGGAAACCCCACATACATCTGATCTGTGCCATCCAATCAGAGAAGAGCAATGCAAGTACTAACATACAGATCTTAAATTCTAAAATTTTCTTCAATTCCTTTCCTGTTTTCATCAAGAGCTCTCTAAAGTATCTATATTCTAATTCCAAGTCTCATTTTGATAATTTCTATTTCTCAACCTTGGTTCTTGTTCCTAATCAAGACAAACAAGCTAGTGGAGATCTAAAGACCTAACCCTAACTATGTTTTAAGCCGTCTAGTTTACATTCTAAGTAATTTTGTTTGACCTAAAATTATTCCTTTATGTTTGAATTTTAACCCAGCTCTTCATGTTTATGAAAATCTTTCCCAGTCAATATCAGATTCGATATCTTTTCCTTTAGATATTATGGTGACAATTTTCTCTCTCATGTGAAATTTATATATCATACACATTACTCCCAGGAGACTTTTTGATTGCAATTTGCTCTTCAGTGATACTTGCATCTTACATGTTTTGGTTGCCCTTATTTTAAGTTATTAATCTGTAGATATTTTCAAATCTGTTATGAAAATAATCTCTTACATATTTTTACAGCACAGTAAAATGTCAAAGACATCAAAAAGGTAATGCATATAACCAAAATAAGAAGAATGTAAGTGTAAATATTTTGATTTGTATTTTATGAACTCTAAGAGAAATTTAAAATACATTGGACATTGTATAATGAGACCAAAAAGGTTTATCGTTATTATATGCAGAGAGAAATTATCTTTTGATTGCTCCAGTTAAGATGTTGAGCATCTACATGATAGTAATATATCACATCTATTCACAGTATTTTAAAACATCTATCTAATGCTTGGTTAAATAGGGAAGAAAATACTTTCTGCAAGTGTGTAGTTGATAGCTAATCCATTGTGGAAAACCAGAGTACAGTATTTGCTGAACAGTTGGAAAAGGAAAAATGAAAAAAAAAGAAATTGTTTCACGGTTTCAAAGATTTGTTTACACATGTGCCTTAGACTAAAAGTGGTATCCTAGCATTTAAGTAGATAGAGAGAGAGAGAGAGATAGACAGAGAAAGACAGGTCTAGATTTTTATTGCTTATTTACATATGCTAATTAGTGTTCACATATCTTTTTTTCAATTGAGAAAAGTTAAATATGCAAATAACAAAACAGCCTAAATGTAGATGGAATACTTTCAATATCTGCCCAAATTTACATCTTTACATTTACTGACAGCAGTCTCTTCTTAACTTTCCTTGTGTAGTTAGAAATTAGACATATTTATAAATGCACATGTAAAGGTAGACTTTTCAGGAAATTTCACTAATAGACTCATCTGTTTGACTGAAAAATATTTACTTAAAAGATATTTTAACAAAAAACTTACACCTTGTGTGGTTGTATCTTGTGCTATGTATGCATGGAGTGTGTGTGTGTGTGTGTGTGTGTGTGTGTGTGTGTGTGTGTGTGTAATGTGTTTCAGTTTAACTTGGTAGAGGAAACAGGACAAAAACAATTGTAGTCTTTGGAAAACCCTGTCTTGTACTTTAAATGTAGACAAAAACAAAGCAAACTTAGACCAGCCATGAATGGTTGCATCAGCCACTGCTATTACCATGATTAACTATCATTAAAGCCATCACTAAAATGAATGAGCTTCTAGTTGAAGGAGGAACAATTTTCTTTCTGTTAAATGACAAGAAAAAATCAATTTGAAATTACATGTTATCCTACTTCTAAGAGCAAACTAGCATCATATACAAAATATTTTGTAGCTAAGCTAATTGTTACTACACTAAACAATATTTCAAAACAGTGTTTTCATTATTCCTTGCAATTTTCTTTTCTCTTTCTATCTTCTTCTCATGTTTCAATATTTGCTCATTTTGCATCTTCTTTGCATATCATTTATCAATATGTAAACCCCATTGCTTTCCAAGTGTCTCTTTTTCACTTTTCTTTCAATTAGATTACATAATAGAAACACAACTTTGATAAGAAAAACATCAAAAATTGTTTAAAATCTTTATAAAATCTTCCTCTTATCTTTTTTAAAGTTTTATAATCTGGAACAGTTGAGGGTACGTTGATGTAACTATTTTGTTTTGCTGTATATATTTTGCCATTGTTTACTTAAAATCTTAATAGTGAATGATTACTATGTTTAAAGATTTACAAAATATTAAAAAGTGCATAGTAGTAGCAGCAGTGCTTATAGTAATTCCAGTGGATTTCCGGTTTCATGATTTCATTTCCCTTCTACACCCAGACAAATTAGACAAATTATTAACACAGACTATCTTCCAGCCAGACTTATGTGTATTTATTATTTTTTTTGTGAAAATACCATAAAGAGGTGTTACAATTACATGAGCAAGGTAATGAGTACATTTCTCATCAAGCATTGTTGCCTCCTCCTTTGTTTCCCCTTCCCATCCCTTCCCATCTCTCCCACAGCCGCCTCCTCCCTCCCCCTCACCAATGCTGTAAAATTCGTTTTCAACATAAGGTCTTGTACAGCTCATTGTTGCAATGGGTCCACCTGTATCCCTATTTAAACAATTTTTCCCTTCCCCTCCACAAATTATATCAACATCAACTATAGTGAAAACAGGAGTTATACCGTGGTGGAGGGACATAAAAAGCAACAAGGAAATCATCTTATAAATATGTTAGAAACTATTGCAAGAAACAAAAAACAACATTTGAGTCCTTATCTTGGGGTTCATTTCACCTAAAATCGACTTATCTGACCTTTGCTGCTTGTCTCAGACATATAATAGTTATTGCAAATAAGGGAAACCGTTGGACCTATGTTTCTTTGGGCCTGGCTTACTTCACTTAATATAATGTTTTCGAAGTCTTTCCATTTCCTAACAAATGGGGCAATGTCATTCTTTGTGATGGAGACATAGAATTCCATTGTGTATATATACCACATTTTCTTGATCCATTCATCTACTTAGGGGCATCTGGGTTGGTTCCATATCTTAGCTATGATAAATAATGCTGCAATAAACATTGTGTTGGTAGCTTTAATGTGCCCAAAAGTGGGATTGCTGGGTTATAGGGGAGCTCTATGTGGAGTCTTTTGAGGAACCTCCATACTACTTTCCAAAGTGGCTGAACAAGTTTACACTCTCACCAACAATGCGGTAGGGTTTCCTTCTGTCCACATCCCCTTCAGCATGGGTCTCATATCTAAAATATACCGGGAACTCAAAAAAAATTAAATCTCCCAACAACAAATCCTCAAAGAAACAACTGCCCAATAAATAAGTGGGCTAAAGACTTAAAGAGAAACTTCTCTGAAGAGGAAAGAAGGATGACCAATACACACATGAAGAAATGCTCAACCTCCCTAGCCATAAAAGAAATGCAAATCAAAACAACATTGAGATACCACCTCACCCCAGTTAGAATCATTATAATCAAGAAATCTAATAACAACAGATGCTGGAGGAGATGTGGACAGAAGGTCAATTTTTTGTATCTTTATTCCAATCCTCCTCCATTTCTCCTCCTTCGCCTTCATGCCCGTTTTTATCTTCCCCTCTTCCTCTTCTTCATGCTCCTTTTCCCATCACTTCTTTCCTCTCTCTTCTTTCTCAGGTTTTGTTTCTGATTTTCCCCTAGAATCTTATGTTTTCAATAGTTAGCCTGGCATCAGTTAGCCTCTCTAGTATTACATTTATCATGGTCTTTCAAAACACCTAAACAATGATCAGTTTAGGGAAATTAGAGACAGTGTAAGGTAACCACAGCCTCTGTCTTGGAACTGTTTATTTGTTGTTGTTGTTGTTTTCTTTCATGCAGAAGGTTTAATTCCTGGCAACTTTCTACTTAATCCCAAATAAAAACACTAATAAGTAAAACACACCTATTCTTTTATCCAAGCTCTGTCTTTTCTTTCAGGCCTGATCATTACTTTGTATTTTATTCTTTTCCTTTCTTCAAGACTAAGACTACCTTTTTAATTTATTCTTTCTTAGACTGTATCTTGCTAACTTTTTTCCCATATGTTGAAGGAAGACCTAAAGCATGAACTTTAACCACATCTTAACTAAAATAATATTGATGATCTTTCATCATTAGTGTTTCAACTGTTATGAGTGTGAGAGGCATATAAATAAATTAAGTGAAATATTATATATGTGGCAATAAGGGAGACAATATCCTATTATATATCAACCCTATGATAATGAAGCACGATTATCCCACTTGATAATTGTTTGCAACTTTAACCCTTGGATCATGACAACCTAATCCATGGTTGACTTTCAATCTTTTTTAAATTTAATTTAACTTTATTTTATTGTAAGGGTAATGTCAGAGGAGTTACAATTACATACATAAGGAGTACATTTCTTGTTGAACATTGTTACTCCTCTCTTGTATTCTCTCACTTTTCTTCTCATCCGCCCCGCATCCCTACTTCCCTTCCCTGCCTCAAATTGTCAAGTTCATTTTTGATTTTTTGCACTCTACCATGCATCCTTAACTGGGCTACTTAACAGATGTCACACTGACTGATTAAAAGGAGATAATAATAGCTATTTACTACATTGAAGCTTGAAAGAATCTTTTTTTTAATTTTAATTTTAATTTTTTGTGAACATACTATACAGAGGAGTTACAATTACATGGGCAAGATAATGAGTACATTTCTTATCAAGCATTGCAGCCTCCTCCTTTGTTTACCCTTCACATCCCTTCCCAGCCTCCCTCCGGGCCCCACCCAATCTCCCCTTCCCTCCCCCCCACCAAAGTTGTAAAGTTCGTTTTCGACATGACAACTTGTACTTCTCATAGTTGCAACGGGTCCACCTGTATGCTTAAACGACTTGTTTTCCCCATCTCCTCCACAAATTATACCGACATCAAATATAGTGAAAGCAGAGGTTATACTGTGGGGGAGGGACATACAAAGCAACAAAGAAATAATCTTATAAATGCGTTAGAAACAAATGCATGAAAGAAAAAAAACATTTAAATACATATCTAAGGGTTCATTTTCCTAACATCACATTATCTGACTTTTCTGCTTGACTCATACATATACTAGATATTGCTAATAAGGGAAACCAAGGGACCTATGTTTCTTTGGGCTTGGCTTACTTCACTTAATATAATTTTTTCCAAACCTATCCATTTCCTAACAAACGGGGAATGTCATTCTTTCTGATGGAGGCATAGAATTCCATTGTGTATATATACCACATTTTCTTGATCCATTCATCTACTGAGGGGCATCTGGGTTGGTTCCAGATCTTAGCTATAGGAAATAATGCTGCGATAAACATAGTTGTGCTGGTAGCTTTAGTGTGTTCTTGTTTGTAAACATTTGAGTAAATGCCCAAAAGTGGGATTGCTGGGTCATAGGGGAGTTCTATATGAAGTCTTTTTAGGAACCTCCATACTGCTTTCCAAAGTGGTTGAACAAGTTTACACTCCCACCAACAATGAAGTAAGGCTCTCTTTTGTCCACATCCCCTCCAGCATCTGTTGTTGTTAGAGTTCTTGATTATAGCCATTCTAAATGGGGTGAGGTGGTATCTCAATGTTGTTTTGATTTGCATTTCTTTTATGGCTAGGGAGGTTGAGCATTTCTTCATGTGTCTATTGGCCATCCTTCTTTCTTCTTCAGAGAAGTTTCTCTTCAAGTCTTTAGCCCACTTATTTATTGGGCAGTTGTTTCTTTGAGGATTTGTTGTTGGGGGATTTAATTTTTTGAGTTCCAGGTACATTTTAGATATGTGACCCTTGTCCGTTGTATGGCTAGTGAATTGAAATAGTCTTTAGTTTATCATGCTCTTTAAAAAATTAAACTGAAATGAATTTTTTTTCAATTCTGCTTTGATAATAGAAGGCAGCAATGTAATCTCACATTGGAGACTGTCTTGTTTTATATAATTACTTTTAGCAATATAGTGTATAAAGTTTAGAGGTTGGTTGAAAACATTATGTATGAATAGTGGATAAGATTGTGGCCTAGAGATATATTTTGTATTTCATATATTCATGCCCCTAGGTTAAAATTTAATGATTAAAAATTAAGAATTAACATTATAAAATCAGGCATGGTAGTTGCAAGCTGCACTCAACCAGATTTATACTGCATATTGAAAACAAAGAGTAAAGATTTTAAGATATACAGTCTTACTAGAAAAGGAATATAGGTAAATTTGGAGTCAAGGAAAGTGTGGTTATCGATGAGAAAAGTGCTATTTAGCAGAAGTCAAGTATTTTGTTCCAGGGCAAGAGCAATACAACTCATTGGCACCTCAGGAATAAACAAGTCCCATCCATTGCAGGCTGAAGGTTTTAAAATGTAAGCACATTTAAATGACTTTCCCTGAGAAGAGGGCATAGGGCATCCTTCTGATAGGAGCTGCCTAAGAAACGTTTTCTCAGGACACCATCTCAGGTGTCCAGTTCTTGGGAGCCAATGTATTGATGATACACAAGTCAGTTCAGTGACAAGTTGTCAACTTTGACACACTCCATACACACTGCATTGGTCAGGATGGAGAATGCAAGAGGTACAGGGTTATGGATGTTTCCTCAAATGTTTTGAATTCCCGGGACACCGGAAAAGCTGTGGCAGACAGTTCCTCCAAGCACATGATGTGTGAAGATGTAAGGGTAAAACCGAACAATTACAATGCAGGAAGTAACTGGTGTCAGGAATGTAGGCTATCCACCAAATGTCAGATGACAAGTGAGCCCAATGCACGAACATAGCAGACCACAACCAGCAAGAACCGCAGCCAGAGCTCAACACAACATCACATGACATAGATGCCAGACATGAAGCGACAAACTTCAGATTTCCTCTTGCTGGTTTTTCGTTTTGCTTTGTTTCCATCCTCCACTTCTAATGCTTTTATTCTTCCCTTTGAGAATAAGAAACTCTTCTCTTCAATTGCAAATTTGTATCTTGATTTTGATTTAGGGGAGCTCAGCATGAAGCATTTGTCTTAAATCTTGGAGGAGAATTTGGGCTTGCACTTTTGAATCATGTTGAAATGATCAAGACTGTGGGGGCTCATGGTGATTTATTGAATGCATTATGAATTATGAGGCAGATATCTGCATTAGGGGATGGTTGGTAGAAGGTTATAGTTTCTGGAAATATATAGTTTCTGGAAATATGTTTGAATTCAGGACTTGTGACAGTTCGTCTGAATTGTTGATGTGATTAGTTTAACAGTACCACCTTTGGTATTACTAATGAGATTGTTTGCAGAGAAGATGAGCAAAGGAAGAAAGACCTTCTCTGGATGTGACCCATTTACCCCTATATAGGCTACATAGGTTAAGGGCCCAGGTAAAACAAAAGAAATTACAGAGAAAGCCTCCAACACAGTCATTTCCCCTCTGTCTCCTGATTGCAGGTGCACTACAATGTTCAACCTATCCTTCTTTAAACTTATTTATGTTAGGTGTTCTGTGTCTCAGGAAGGAGGAAGTGACTGAGGTCCTTAGCTTTTCAATAATCTTCTTAAATCAAAACTGTTCATAGCTGCATTCAGTGTATGGAATCTAGCTGCTGCTTAGTAGATTCAAGAAGAGAGGAAAAGAAGGACTGATCTGACATTGTCTCCAACTTAGGATCTCAGGTTAACTCTGAAGATCAATCAAGATCAACTAATCAAACTCAGCTGATGAATAAAAGGAAAGTACAAAGTGGGTTTTGATAGATAGGAGAGGAGATATTTTGTTTAGGAAACTTCTAAGTGAGTTGGAGAAGAGATGATTCCAAAAACTGCAGTCAACATGGCCTAAGAAGGCCTTGTAGAATATCTGGCTAAAATGATGATGATAAGAATGAAGAGGCTCAGATAAGAAGTGTCAAGAAGAGGAGCATTTTCTAAGACTTTTCAATATTTGAGTATAAATAATTGGAAAAATATATTGAAATTGTTCATGGAAAATACAATCATTCAATGAACAAAAATCTAAAAATGGTCTTTCACTCACCCTGAATCTAAACAAAAGCCTGCTATAGTCATTTGAGACAATATATACTAAAACTGCAATCATCCAGTGTGGCTTTACCTCTGGACTGCTATATTGATTGATTAGAGTCGGCATCCATTCTGATCAAATAGTTCCTGTTTGATCTTCAATAATATTAGTGAGAAGATGTTGTTTATATATGCTCAATAAAGAAGTTAATATGAAAGTCAATGAAAGCTTGAACAATCATATATTTGTGAAAGCCCAAGTTGAGGCTGTTTATATTTGGTTCCTGGAAGCATATTAGATCCAGTGTGTATATCTTGATATTGGCATACACCACAGATTTTTGGGCTTCAAATAAAATAAAACTTGACAGGTATATCTAGGTAAATTGACTTTTTTATAACCCTTTTCCATCAGTGGTCAGATTTCCCATTCTCTATTATGTCAAAGTAATGGTAGTATTTTCCTGTAGTCTTCCATGTAGGGAGAGTTTCTGTATTTTCTCTCAATAATATTTTGTAATGTCTGAATAGGTCTTAGCTATGTTTTCATAGACTTCATATCATGTATTTATTGTTTTATTCTACCGGATCATAAATAATATTATTTGTGAAATTTTATGTTGTTTTTGTAATTTTCATATAGAAATACAATTCATTTTTATAATTTGAGCTTATATCCTGAAAATTTATTTGATTGAAAAGTGATTCTTGGGCTAAGACTAGTGGTACATGGCTGTAACTCCAGCTATTTAATAATAAGAGGTTACTATGATCATGTTTCATGGTCAAAAAATTCAGGGGGAGACTACTTCAATAATAAGCAGACAAGCTGGAAGCCAGTGACTCATGCTTGTAATCCCAGCTACTCAGGAAGCAGAGATCTGAGATAGCAGTTCAAAGACAGCTGGGGAAAGAATCTTTGTGATTTTTAATTCCAATAAATTCCTCCAAACGTCCTGATGTGGAGCCATGGCCAAGTGGCAGAGCACTGGCTTTGAACAAAAGTAGCTCAGGGATAGCATCCGGGCCCAGAGTACAAGACCAGGAACAGGAAAAATAAGTAAATAAAATATAAGCAGAATAATCCATATCTATAGTCACAGCTACACGAGAGGCATAAGAATTTCAGTAGGAAATCTGGACAGGAAATCCCTCTTTGAAAATAAATTATAAAGAGCTAGGAACATGGCTTAAGTGGTAAAGCACTTGCCAATGAATATGAGGTCCTGTGTTTTAAATCTAGCAAAATTGAAATAAATAAATCATTTTGTCTTCATTAATAATCAAATAAATACTTCACAGATCATACTACAAAAGACATACTTTAATCACTAAATGTTCATTAGATAGGCAAAAGCATTGCATTTTATAGTAGTCAGATGAAAATTAATTTGTTATCAAAACATAGTATTTTAATTTTTCACTGTCTTGGTGGATCCGTGATTTCCATTTTGTGTTAAGGAATGTTATTTCATAGTTCTTGTGTGTGTGTGTGTGTGTGTGTGTGTGTGTGTGTGTGTGTGTGTGTGTGTGTGTGTTTATGATATACTGCTGGGAATTTAACAAAGAACATCATGGGTATTTGAATAGAGTTCTAGCACTAAACTATACATCTAGGCCCTAGATGTTTATTTTTGTAAGTTTATTATGTTTCCATTTCTCCTCTTTCTCCTTTCTTCCCTCCTCTGCTCCTATTTTTATTCCTCCGTCCTTCTCTCCTTCCTTCCTTCCCTCTTTCCTTCCTTCTTTTCCTGTTTTCCTTTCCCCCTACCTTCGTCTATTCCTTCCTATCTTTTTTCCTCCTTCTCTCCTTCCTTTTCTTCCTTCCTTCTGTTCTTCCTCCAGTTGCTTAAGCTGTCTCTCTTACATGGTTTCAAATGGAAATTTACTAATATTACCTTTCTATTGTAGTAGTCATTTATAGTGAGGCATATTATAAAATATTGCCATGGCAAATATATGTTCATTATATTTGCCTGAATTAGTACTGTAGTAGTTGAAAAATGTGTTATTTTTCTGAACCTATTATTTATTGCAAATTTCCTATTTAGCATTCTATTCTGAGGACAGTTGATTTATTTATACAGTTATATGTGTGTTTGTTCTATGAACATGAAGATTACCATGTTTTGTGGCCTAGAATCTATTACTGTAATTGTTCATAATCTGGTCACATCTATTTTGAGACCAGATTAGTCTTGCTAAAATTTTATTTAGTGTTTTGCTATCAGAATTCATCATTGTGCAGTTACCTTTTTATACTATTCTGTTATGTTTTTCTGCCAAGGTAATATATAGTCTCTGTTTAATAAAATGCTTTTAAACTTGTCTCAATTATTTTATCATTTTATGGTTTTCCAGAGAAACAGAACCATTTTCCCCATTTCCCAATTTCATTTCTTTTTTCTTTTTTTCAGTCGTGGGGCTTGAACTCTGGGCCTGGGCGCTGTCCCTGAGAAATTCAGCTCAAGGTGAGAACTTTATCACTTGAGCCACAAGACCACTTCTGGTTTTCTGGTGGTAAATTGAAGTAAGAATCTCACAGACTTTCCTGCCTGGCTGGCTTTGAACCATGATCCTAAGATGTCAGCTAGGATTACAGGTATAAGCTACTAGTGCCCAGCTGTGATTATGAATTTTTGTTCTTCATTTTGAACAGGATTTCTTGATCCAGCTGAATAATCATCAATCATATATTTCTTGTACATTATATTTTTATTGTAATATTTTAAATATATATAATATATAACTAGGAATTATATTATAATTCTATTAAAATCATGTATTATTTTCTCATTAACATCATGAGAAAATTACTCTAGAATATTCAGTATTTCTGTATCTTTTAATAAAGTCCAGTCCGTTTGGAATTCTTTTTAAACAAACTTTGTAGATGGTTGTAATAGAGCAGGCCTGGGAGAAACAGTCTTGTTGGCATTTTTTGACCCCTATGATCAGAGCAGCTGCCTAAAGTTGCTGTGTTTTCTTTCATGCACTTTTTATAATTGCCCATGACTTTGATACAAAGTATAACTATGATCAAAGGCCAAGCTTCATTTGAGGGAAATTATAGACATATACTCCTGCATACATAGAGACAAAGTTTATAAATGCACTTCAGCAAATTCTTTTTTAAGTGGGGCATTTTTGATACTATCCCTAGGGGAATTGGAATCTTCTACCAGGTATAAATGTATGTCAAGAGCCTCTGAAATAAGCTTACTCTTGCAATTGTTGGAATTTGAATGAGAGTTGAAATGAGGTGAACATAGTAATAGAGAAACAGAAAAGTTGGGAAAGGATGAGCTCCCCTGGAGATTTGTATTGACTTTCCATGTGACTTAAAATGTAATGGCTCTGCAATTATAAGCAAGGGCCCTAAGGGACAAAGCTCTCCTGTCCTAGCAGGGTTTATGTTTTGATGGATTTAACTGGGACAACTTCTAAATACTGTGTGAAACTAGGTTGAAACTAATGGGTATTAGCCATACTTACTTTAGTTCTAATATGCTTTTGTGCTTTATGAGTTGAAAACCTTGAGAGCCAAATTAACTACTTTTAACATATCAAACATTTATACATTGTCACTTGTATTTCTTGATTCATTCATGATGTCAATGTATTTTTGAACATCCACAATTGAAATGACATAAGCAAGCTTAGCCAGTTTTCCCAGATTTGACATCAGGTATTATAAAATAAAGTCTTTGCATTTTGAGAACTGTCTATATACCTCAGTTAATTAAAATGTATATTTTGAAATACCTCAAATCATATGGTATAGTTCAAAAGTGTCTTTGAAGAATGAGTTCAACATTATTAGAAAGATTTGTATAGATAGACAGACAGACAGACAGACAGACAGACAGACAGACAGACAGACAGACAGACAGACAGACAGACAGATAGATAGATAGATAGATAGATAGATAGATAGATAGATAGATAGATAGATAGATAGATAGATAGATTGACACATGTATTTGTATTCACATACACTAAGTATATTTCAAAATAGTTTTCCAAGTGGTCTTCCCTTCTTCTTCTACCTCTTCCCCCTCTTCCCAAATCCTTCTCCTTATCTTCTTTTTCCTTTTCTCCTCCTTTTCTTATTCTTCCCTGTCTTTTTTCTTCAGTATTGGAGTTTAAACCAAGCCCTCTAGCAAGCATTCTACCTTTTGAACCATTGCCTTTGAGCCTTTGCTTTTTTACTTTATTTGAGATGAGTTTTGCTAATTTTGTCCAGGCTAGTCTCAAACTTCTGATTCTCCTAACTTTTGTCCTCTGAGTTTCCTTGGTTACACGTTATAAACTGTGCACAGTTTATAGCAATTTTAGTTTTAGTTTAAATCTTTGTATAGACGTAGTTGGTTTCTCATTGCTTTCTTCCTCATTGAAAAATAAACCAGTAAACTTGGCCTTACCTGATCTTATCTAATCTTCATGGCTCTGGTGTTTCTACTTTATCTTAAAAATTGGCCTTAATATTTGAATGTTGCTCTTCCATGAAGAAAAGTGGTTTCTAATAGATCTTGTACACAATTTTATCTGGAGAAAGTATCCATCTTACAAAGCAAATGGCCCTGCTTGTTTGTTTGTTTTCTTCTACAAAGCAATTAAATATTCCTGGTTTCTTAAAAAAATAAGCAAATGAAAGTCCAGAATTTCTAACAAGTCCTCCAAGTATTTTGATTTCTGGAGTTTGTCTTGATTGTCACTATATTAGTTCATCCATATATCAGTCCCATTTTTCTTTCACTCACTATTTTACAGATAAGGTCTCCTGTATTTAACCAGGGGTTGTGGAGAGCATAATCTTCGTACATATGCTTTCCGCAAAGTTGAGGTTGCAGGGTATACTACGCCTAACTTATTTGTTGAAATGGGTTATTCGTTTTTCCCTAGGAAAGCTTCAAACCACTCCTCTTCCTTATGTCAGATTATTAAGTATTAGAAATTTTTAATGAGAGGTACACAAAATTTGCTATTAATTCCACTTGTTTAGTAAATATTTTTTGTGCCTTAAATTATCCAGTGTGGTCTTCCCATCCAATAGGTTTATCCACTGGGAATATCACCAAGGTTCTATTTTTTTTTTTGAAAAAAGAAGATAAGCTATAAACAAAAATGACAAATACAAACTAATAAATCTACTGAATAGTGTCTGTTACCAGACTCAGAGAATGTGCTGAAAAATCTCAAGACATTGGCTCTGGTAATAACAATAAAAACATGGATATGATTTAACATTAAAGTCAATTATCTTCTCTATATAAATGTGAATTGCTTTCTGGACCCTATACTTTACTGATCAACACACAGACACCAAACAACTCTAAAGCTGGTCTGATGTCTATCTGTCTGTGTGTCTGTGTGTCTGTCTATCTATCAATCTATCTATCTATCTATCTATCTATCTATCTATCTATCTATCATATGTGTATCATCTACTTTTCTTTGCTTTTCTTTTTTTCTTTTCTTTACTTTCTTTTTTTTTTTGTGGGTCATGGGGCTTGAACTCTGGGCTTGGATGCTGTCCCTGCATTCTTCAGCTCAAGGCCAGCGCTCTATTGCTTGAGCCACAGCATCACTTCTAGTTTTCTATTGGTTGATGGGAGATAAGAGTCTCCTGGACTTTCTTGCGCAGGCTGGCTTTGAGCCGTGATCCTCAGATCTCAGCCTCCTGAGTAACTAGTAACAGGTGTGAGCCAGGGACACTGGGCTTCAACTACCTATCCTATCTATCTATCTATCTATCTATCTATCTATCTATCTATCTATCTATCTATCTATCATCTACATATCTAACAGGATACTATTCACCCACAATGTGTGCATTGTCTCCTGTTTGCTGTAAATCATCTCTAGGTTACTCAACCTGATACAATGGAAATGTGTAAAAAGTGGTTGCACTGTATTGTTTAGAATGTAATGACAGGAGAAAAGCTATCTCCATGTTCAACAAAGGTGATTGTTTATTCCAATATCTGTATTTGGCTGAATTCATAGCTGGAGAATCCATACATACATAGGGCCAGCGGTACTTAGTAAAATCTCCAAGTGACGAAAACCCCCCAAAATACAAAAAAGGATGATAGATAATCCTGAAGTTGAATTCAAACCACAGAGGAAGGACAGTTTCTGTCCAACTTAGAAGCACATATAACTAACATGCCTAGGATTGAGAGAGTGAATTTCCAGGTGATGGAATCTGAGACGTGACCAGGTGTGAAGACAGTGTAGTAATTGAAATTAGGAAGAATACCACTTCTTTATAATCTTGAAGGAATTGTGATTTTGATAAACAGACACTTATTAGAGACCCTCCTCTGCCGAGGGACTTCAGCAAGAGCAAAAGCCACATCTTACTCTTTCAGCTCAAGGCTCTGCTCAGAATGCTGCTATTTGGAGTTGATCCACTTTCTTATTATTTTTTATTCCTATCATCTTACGTTGTTTTTGGTTTTGAACTTGGATTTTATTTATAACATTTCTTTACACAATGTGATTATAACTCTGAAAACTAAGCTTTTCCAAAATCAACATACATTTATTTTCAATTTTTATATTATTTGAAGTTACTCAATTACGAATTATTCATTCTTAAGTAAACTCCAGTGGCTTACTTGGATTTAGTTTTACATAACTGACATGAAATTGTCTGCATTACATTTAGTCTATTTCATAATTGAAGTGAATTCCATAGTATAGTAGACTTATTGAGCTTTCTGAAATATAAATTGTATTCAATGGTGTAGTCTATATAAATTTACACACAAATAAAGAAAATGTGACCATTTAATTTGTATTCCAACTTCCCACACCAATTTGTGTGAGAACAAAACTTATTACCATTTAGGTATTTTTAAAGTAATGTGTGTGCCATCATTTTTACTCTGCCATGTTGACATTCAATGATTTTATTTTTAAGGTAATTTTTAACGTGACTCATTTTTTTTAGATTTGCTAGTTTACAAAGAAGCAGAAAAGAAAAACTGTCCTTAAGAAATATTAAATTAGAGAGATCATGAGTTTCTTCATGCTAAATTAATCATCAGTGAATGAATTTCTGGTTTCTAAAAGAGGTCAAGAGAATCAGATGGAAATTAAAAACATTCAAAGCTGAAATAAAAGCTGTTGATTTCTTCCCCTTGAGAAATAGCAGTTAACATTTCATAATCTTTCTGTTACTTTTAAGAGACAGAGATTAGCATCATTAACATTAGTTGAATATGGTACTATAAATTTGGTATTAGTAAAACTTTTCGTGAAGACATAAGTAGAATAAAAATATTCAGTTGGGTCCTTTTCTCTTTTTCTACCTTTGACCTTCTTTTTCTCAATTGAATATGCAATACTGAAGAAAGATAGAAAATATGTTAATAGTTTCATGGGAACTGTTTTTCCTTTTTTTCATCTAAGCCTCTAACTGGTACTGAGCTCAAGACCTTGAGATCTTTTTTTTCTTCATACATGGCTGTGGTTGTTGCTCCACCATTTGAACCATGACTCAACTTCCAGCTTTTTGCTGGTTCTCTGGAGATAAAAGTCTCATAGTATGTTTCACTAGACTGGTTTGGAAACATGTTTCTCACCTCCCAACCTGAGATCTCCAGCTAGAAGTGTGTTTTCTTAAGAATGATCTCTCTTAAGAATGATCTCTCAGGGAATAGAGCCCAATTTTTCTTAAGTATTACAGTTGATCAGAACCTTTAAGTTAGAGATGATTCTTTTCTCAATAAATGTTTTTCTCCTTTTACATTTCCAATTAATTTCGATATACAGTTGCCATTCAAAGGCATATTTAAGTAAAAATCTTTCTACCAAATTCCTGCTCTTCATGTTAATTATTAGTATGCCATAATTGCTTCAGACTGTCATGAAAGTTCAAGTAGCTTCATTTTCTCATTGGACAACATATTTCTTATCCATTTTCCCGTATTTTAATATCATAAAATAGTTAACCATGGTGAAATCCAAACCTGGTTTATTGTGTATTTCAATGCACTCAGGACTCTATTGGTCACATGGATGTCCTCTCAAATTTTCAGTAAGTGCCAGATTAACCCCCGATCTACATCTTCTCTGATCATTTACCGAATGGACATTATTGTCCAAATGACTCAGAACAATTAACTTCTACATCATCTTCAGAGTTGACCACTTACTCATCTTTAATTATTTGTTACTACTGCCAGAGATATCATTAAAATTGTAATAACCTTGAGGTTACTATTCTACTTAAAATGTGAGGTCTTCATAGTAGCATATTTAGGTGGTTTTATAAATGTTTAAAGATGTATTATCTTCTGTATTGAGCTTGACGAAGATGATTTGTTAATAGATTTACACTTATATTGTGGATCATAAAATTAAAGATTTACATATTCTGCCCCCTATCTGACTATGGTGCTTTATCCTACATTCTCATATTCTGTATATTCTAATCTTTTTAAAACTTAAGGTATGATTATTTTGCTTATGTAGGATCATAAAACTGTACATGTATATTTGTACAATGTGATGTTTTGATATATATATATATATATATACATATATATATGTTAAATGCTTACAACAGGTTAAACATATAATCCTCATAAAATGTTGAATTTATGAGGGTAAAATCATTCCAAGTCCATTATTTTTAGTTGTTTGAAATGCATAGTACATAGTAAATAGTAAAGGTATGATACACATCTTTCTCAATCTCCACTTCTTATTCTCCCACGCCTTTGCTGAACACCATTTTACTCTCAACTTTGAAAACAAATTCTTGTTTGTGTTTGTGTGTGTCCGTGTGTGTCTATGTGTGTACGTGTGTGTGTCTGTGTGTGTATGTGTGTGTGTCTGTGTGTGTCTGTGTGTGTGTTTGTGTGTGTGCGTGTGTTTGTGTGTACGTGTTTGCGCGTGTGTGTGTGTGTGTGTGTGTGTGTGTGTGTGTGTGTGTTTGTGTTTATGCTGATCCTGGGACTTGAACTGATGACTTGAGCTCTCTTGCTTGGCTTTTTCCACTTAAGGATGGCACTCTACCACTTCCACTTTGTCTTTTTCCTGGTTAATCAGAGATAGGCACTCCTGGTTTTGTCGCATGGGTTTGTAACAAAGATTCTCAGATCCCAGTCTCCTGAGTAGTTAGGAAGTATAATTACAGTCTAGTGTTGTGATTTCTCTCTACATTTTAAACATCTTCCAATATGACAATCTCTTCTCTCTAGTTGCTGCATATCACTAGGCATCTCTTGTAATAATATTTTGAGAAATTAAAAGTTAAAAACTACATATTTTCTAAAACAGCAACAACAATGGAAATATAGATGTGTTTTATTAGATCAGAAAAGAGAAATTTTAAGGTACAACTTATATAGCTGGACCTATTTAATAAACATTTGCTTGTTGTTGTTTTGCAACTACTGTAATGGTACATGAGTTGACAAAAAACAATTAAAAATTCCAAATGTCATTTCAAAGGACTAAATGCAGAACACAGAAATCCAATTGCAATAATTTAGATATTGTACAATGTTTATGCTATTTCTACCACTGAGCCACCTTCCTAGCCCTTGTTTATACTATTTCTAAGAATCCTCTGGTTTAATAAGCAAAGTAGAACTTTCATAAAACAACAAAGGGAGGTTGCCTTAGTTCCAATCTTTGATGGCATTATGAATTCACTCATCCTGTTCTAGAACACAGAAAACCTCCCTCCAGCTGAGAGTCATCAAAAGACAACGGATGAATTGGAAATTCTTTTCTTCCACTTCTTTTGATTGTGAATTTTTCATCTAATTTCAGAATAAAATAAAATGGATAAGATGAAACTGTTCAATGACCTTGGACAAATCATTTCCAAAACCTTGGAAAAGTAGAAGTACTTAGTTCTACAACATTTAAAACATTTTCTATTTGTAGAATTGAGAACTCTGCTATACATTTCAGGCAAAACTTCTCAAAATTATACATGAAATTAAAGGAATAAAAATTATGTGTTAGTGAAATTGCCATTTAATGAGATTGTAATCTTCTACCCACTATCTCATGTATACTGCTTAGTTGAGGAATTAAATATAAATATGTACATTGATTCTTCCTGAGGAGTGTTAGATATATATATATATATATGTATATATATATGTAAATATATATATATATACATATATATATATGTGTATATATATATACATATATATATATATATATAATTCACTGTCTGTAGAAAAATAATTGATTACTTTTAAATAGACACATTTCCCAAGTTTTTACACTGAGCACGTATGGCTCACAAGCTTTAGTAACATCACATTTATCAAAATCACAAAAATTTCAAAAGTACAACAATCATTATTTTTTTCTCTTTTTCAGATTGCTCAATCCTACTTTAGACATGAATTCTGGTAGCAAATACACATATTAAGTGGTTCATCTTCACTGTGAAATCTTATCCAATTTTACAACCTTTTCTCTCAAAAAGTAGGCGGTTGATCAAAAAAAATTGTCCAAAGTAAAAATCATTTAGACAAAATAAAAATGAATCATATAAAATACCACATTGACACACTATACTACTATTTCCAAAATGCTCCAGTGGAAGATAAGAAAGTTATGCTTATAATTAATACTTTTTTCTGACAAGTTACAACTACATTCATCTTACTACTTTTTCACTGGTTCTTTTAGCATCTGCAATTGCAGTGACTTTTTCTTTCTTGCTTCTTTCTCTTTTTGTATTTTGTGAATTAGTCCTGTCTGAAATGCAAAAACAAGGACTTATTAAAATATCACCAGTGCTGGACAGCGGCTCTGAGTGACCATGAGACAAGTTCAGCAGATGGAGTGTAATATTCATAAGCAAGATGATCAGCTACAGAGTGCAGTGCTGGGAAGCAATAAGAGAAGAGATATGAGGAGGCATCTATAAACTAATTAGTGTTCAAATAAATAGAAAATTGAATAAGAGATGTGGCCAGGATGAATCCAATTGTCATTATAAAAATTTATTGTAACATCTAATGTTTTCTTCACATGTGACTGGAGTTGGAAAATTTGAGTGTGATACACAGATGTTACATAGTACCTCACCTCATCATACACATAAGGATTCAGATTTAACTTACATAAATCTATATAACTCACAAGGAAAAGTATTTCCCATGAACTTCTTAATGACATGAGTACTAGATTCATAAATTGCCTAACTTATTTTGAGAAAGTCATTAAAACCCCAATATTTAGTACCTAAATCATTTTTTTTTAGTTTTAAACATTACAGGTAATTCCTAAAATTACCATGACAATGGAAGGTCATTTCATGAGAATAAATGTGTATGTTTTAAAATTTACATATTGAAGCGACTCATAATGCTGAAATTTGAGGATCATAGTTTGAAGCTAGTCCAGATAGAACAGTGTGTGAGACCATATCTCCAAAATAACTGAGTCAAGCTGAAGTAGTGGCTCAAATAGGAGAGCATCAACACTGAGCAAAAAAAACCCAAATAAGTGTGATGTGTCAGAATTTCAGCCTCAGGAACATAAATATTAATTGATAACTGCCATAAGCCTTGTGATTAACAAATCTTTAAATACATGTTTAAGTCTGTTGAGTTCTGAAATACTCCATCTCCAGTTAAATGGCTAATTGCCAGATTGGAGGCAATTTGTTCAATTGGTATAATACCAACCATGAATCCATGTCTTTGTACCACTAGGAAAACAAAAAGTATTCTAATCATTTGTAAATTACAAGTATCTTTTGTCTGAAGTTGCTGGTTTCTGATGGATTTGTTATGTGTAGAAAGAATATATTACTTATGGACTTAAGTTTTAAACTATTATTTGAAAGGGAAACAAGAAGTTAATTTATTGTATTGTTTGCCATTATTTCTTTTTTCTTTCTGTTTTTTTTTTTTTCTTTAGGTTTATTCCCTTTTGTCACTGTTTTTGCTTTTGGTATCCTGTTTCTTATATATAAGTTTATCTGATTTGAGGAGGGGAAGGGGAAGCAGAGGAAGGGAGAGACAAAAGATAAATCAATTTAGCAGTGATACTCAGAAGACAACATGTTGGAAATGAACTGAACTTTAGAACTTGGAGGGGAAGGAAGTGGTTGGGTGGAGAAACAGTGGGAGAAAATGACGGAAAGTGTAACACTGTTCAAAAAGAAAGATACTCCTTATCTGACTTATGTAACTGCAACCCCTCTCTACGCTACCTTTAAAATAAAATTAAAATTCATACAAGTGTTTTAGTGATTTTATTTTAATAATGCTGATAGGATTTTGAATAATACATTTTGACATTTATTGAAATTTTATCATATGCTAAAATACTGCTCTTGATCTTTAATTGGTTGTCCAGGGTTCCCTACAATTTTTGAATACATGGCTGTTCTTATTTCTAAAATGACATGAAGTAACACAGTAGGAGACACAACTTGTAGCCTAGTGACTCAACTCTGGACTCCAGAGTTGACTATTTGTGACTATTTGTTAAAAAGAACCTGAGCAATTTTCTATATTTATATTTTACTTTTTAAAAAAAGAAACACAGATTATAGCAGAAATTTGATGACAGAATTGAATAGTATTCAGTACTAAAAGAAAAACATGCATAAGTCATCTACATTTCCATTATGACCATTATATATGAGCATAATAAGTAATTATTGAAATAAAAATCTATATTACAGTGTATGCATGATGATATCAGATTTTCAATGTTTTAAGATAGCTTTGCAAAAGTCATTAGTGTTTATTCACCTGCTATTAAATGTTCTTATTAAGTCCTGAACTAATATATGAAGTTGCTACTTTTAAGAAACACTCAATGATTTTAAAATAATTTATAATATCTGGAGAATAAATATGATTATTATATACTGGGAAAATGAGCTTATTAAAAAGAAAAGCAAAATCTTTTCCCAAAGAAATTTACTGCTTTATTTTGCATGAGGAATAATGGGCTAATAATATTCAAACTTTGTTGCTACTTTCAATGAATGATATATTAGAAGCTACTTATTTAAGTAAAGCTGTATAACTGAAGAGAACACTTTGTGTGGTTAAAAACATACAACTAAACATCAGAAGTACTTATCCTATGACAGGACCAAAAACATATGAATTAAATAGGAGAAACACAGCTCGCATCAACCAATCAGAAAACTGAGTAGCTTTGGAAAAAAATTTTTTTAAAGACAGAGGGATCACCAACAATGATAAACAGACAGGAATGATACAGAGCATGCATAATGGTTTTGCTGAGGCAATGTAATTCAGAATTAGAGTCCCCTGGGACTTCTACATCATTCTTCTTCCTAAAACCAACAGAATTATACTTATGTCTGAGAATTATGCTTCTATTCTGTATAACTTCTAACCATAATTGTGTCTTAGAATAACATAGAACGACAAAATTTTCCTGTGTCAGGAATTACAGTCAGCTTGACAGAAGGATTTCCTTAGCCTATCAAAAGGTGTCATCATGGTGTCAATGGGGTTCATTCTCATTCAGAGTTTGTGGTTCTGTCCCAAGCTTCTGCATACTCCTGGAGGGATTTAGTTTTCTGGAGTTGTTAGTCAGACATTTCATCTTGCTAACTGGCTATTGGATTAGGGGCTTTCTTATATCCTAAAGGTTCATCTCAGAGTCAAACCATGTCTTCCTCACTAAATGAAATTTGATTTATTTAAAACAAACAGGAAAGGAATCTTCAATCACTTGTACACAAGTCTTCAGTATGATAAGATAACTCTGAAAGTCACTCCAGCCATGTTTACAGTTTAAGGCCCTTTGATTTAGGGACTATTTTTTTTTCTATCAGATCCACAGGTCCCTCTCAATAGACTGAGGTTGGGAGGGACAATGATCCCTACTGGGAAGAATCTTGGGAACAGGAACAAATTCTATGTATTGCATTCTGCAGCATTTGATTATTAGAACTTCATTGCTACGGCACCTACACATACAAACTTTGTTGTCAGAAAATTGATTGACTCATCTCTAAAAAAATGAAATGGGCCAATATCTGAAAAGTGTAGATTTAAGAGGCATCTGTATTATCTTTTAAAGGAACATAGTTATTTGGAAAGGAAAACCCTGTAAGGCAGATCTTTAAGAAAAACCCAAGAGAAATTGAACTTGGTAAGTAGTTTTTTAAAATTTTATCATTTTTTTCAATCAAAACACTGATGATATTTCAGAGATATGTGAGGGTATATTCAGTATATTGGATTAAAAATTATCAAACTCAAGCTCTATAAAGATGACAAGTATTGTGAAGTAAACTAAAAAACAAATCTACTCCCCCCCCCCAAAACAACAACAACAACAACTATTCAGTATCTAAGAAGAAGTTCATGCAATAAAATTTTCACAAACTCATATCAGGTTGTATCAGTTGGGTTGAACCTATAACATACCTAATGCTCTCAAGGCTATAAGCTGCCTTTTGAAGCTGTGATAGTTATTGACAGAAGAGGAAAAGTTGCCTTTCAGAGTCTGAGGCTATGGCTGGTAGACTTAATAATGACTCTTCCGTTAGACAGCCTTAAGGCAGTTTTTGTCCAAAACACTTCAAAGAATATTTCCTCTTACTTATTCAATTTAAAGAAAATGTCTTTTTCTAAAGAAACTGGGGGAAAATATATCAAAAACTATGTTTTAAAAATAATAAGTGGGAAAACTGTTAGTGAAAACACTACTGCAGGCTAAGATAACCTTGGCTGTGGTAATCAACTAGAAAGATTTGCAGCTGGTGGTATTTGCAATTATGAGATCCTGAGAAAAGGTATTATGTTTTAGATGATTTTCATACCTGTAAGATAAAAACAAGCTTGGAGGGCTCTGCAAAGGATTCAGAGACTTCTTCTCTTAGAGAGAGGGAGGGAGGTGGAGGAGAAATGTGAAGAAGGTAGGGAAGAAAAGGAAAAAAGAAAAGGAAAAAAGGAAGAGAGGGAGGGGGGAAGGAAGGAAGGAAGGAAGGTAGGAAGGAAGGAAGGAAGGAAGGAAGGAAGGAAGGAAGGAAGGAAGGAAGGAAAGAAGGAAAGAAGGAAATGGCAAAATCTGAAAAAGAATATTCCCCATGTTTTAATCCAATTGAATATATTGCCAAATAATTTCAAAACTATAGCCTTATATTTTCTTCACTCCCCTAACACTTGTCCAATATATAATCACTATATAGAAGCAATCATTTAATAAAACTATATAAATGGCCTCATCTATCATGTTTATAGCTTGATGTTTTTTATGCTTAAAAATGATTGATACAGGTTTTTATTCTTAGAGACATTTCTTAACAGAAATTCTGAAAAAACACACTATAGGGTAAAATTACAATCTCAACTGATGTTTGATTCCACATTTAGCTGGTAATAAATGCCTTCTAAATTTATATTAAAAGTAGTTATGAAACTAAGTATCATAGTTATACTGGCATTGGGCACTACAAAACTGTATCTAGCTTTTACCTGTGGTGGAATCAGAAAAATAATTAAATAAAGGTGTAAAATTTTAATTTAGAAAAATGCCCAATACAACAAAAAACACGAATAACACAGTTATATATGTTTATAAAGTTTTTTTGATTGTTAGTACATGATATGTGCTGGTTGAGACAAGAAATAAATTAATAGTGAATAGTATTGTGTCAAATGGAGAAATTTACGTTATGGTGTTAAGGAATATCTGTTAGAGCAGGGGATCTATACGTTAATAAATCTTGTAAAACCTGGGAGTTGAGTGTCAATGTCAACATTGGAAATACTGCCATATAAAAGGTATAGTGGACTTGATTGACAATACCCAAGATGCAGGAGACAACCACGGAAGGAAGATATAGGCAGAGACATGGATAAGGAGACAATTTCTATTGACTAGAGATAACAAAAAAACAATATACACTCCTGGAAAAGATTTTCTGTGTGTGTGTGTGTGTGTGTGTGTGTGTGTGTGTGTGTGTGTGTGTGTGTGTGTGTGTAAATGTGTGCCACTGAATACTCTCAACTATTTCTTTACTCTTAAATCTAGTAACCGGTAGCTCCTTCAGATGACCACTCTACAAATACTAGTATTTTAGTCAATTGGATGCAATAACCTCAAAATCCTTTATCACATTTGCTACAAGTTAAACAAGCTTGTTTTACTGGTGTAATGTAAGTCAAGCCCAGAGTGATAAAGGATGCATTTTTTTCTCCCGTATGTGTAAATCAGATCTAATTTATAAATATGCACATACACACTTGCAATGCTTGCTGCATAAACAAACAATACTACAGTGTAAGTTGCTTTAAAATCTTCTATTTTTCTTCCTGAGTATACCGTAAAGGCAAAAGATCTTTCTAAAATAGAAGAGTTGAAACTAAATACAATGTAACACCATCAGACTATATCAATTGTATATTCTTATGTACTATATTAATTGTAACATAAACATACTAATTCAATTTCAATTTCATTGTCATGTGATTGTCACTATTATTTTCCACAATGGACACAATGACTTTCATTCATCCTTTTTTATGAAATTAAAGTTATTTAATATTTAATATTAATATTTTGAACATGATATTTTGTGCTAGATTACAATGGCTAACATGCATAGGATAATATTGTATGACAGAATAAGTCTAATAGAGTGGCCTGTTTTACTCACTCAGTTCTCACATTTATGTACAAGGCCAACAATTATGAACTGTACTTGCTATTCATTAATCAAGTAGAGAATGCTGAAGTTTCTGGAACTACAGAGTTCAACTTCAAACAAAATGAATTTTCTTGGATAAACCAAGTGGCCATTAACTGTGTACTTAGTTATTACATTATCTGCACTGGCACGGCACTCAGGCATGATTTCTAACTCCCAGCTATGATATAAGAAGCAAATTGAAAGAATATTTATGCCAATATAAGAGGGCCTTCTAAAACAGACTTTTTTGAAAGTATGATCCAACACATTTTATTAAAATCTGGTTGAGCAATCCTATCAGAAATCAGCTAACAAATATAGACTTTATTAGCACATGATTGCACACTAAAAATAATGGACAGTTGGAGAGTTTCTCTTTATTTTGAAGAAAGAACATTCAAAATTTTTTGCTTGTTGGATTTGGCCAGGTGCCATTTAAGAAGAGTTTAAAACTTTTAATTACTGCATTGCAATTTCAGATGCCGCATTAGTGTCAATGTAATGAGAAGTGGTGGTGATGATCCTCTTAACTCAAACAGGGCATGGGATCCATCCAGGGGAAGTGACAGATGAGTGGTTAGTAAATGTTCTACCAGCCAGGATATTTTAGCACATGGCACTCTATTGTCTGACTAATTATGGGATAGCTCAAAGTAGAGGTTTGTGCTGATAATCAGGAACCCGAGTCAGTGGAAAGCTAATTGTAGGGTCAGAATTGAACATTTGGAGGTGGTAGCTGTGTCCTGATTTATTAACAGAGACAAGACCACAGTAGAAAAGGATCAATCATGGTTGTTAAACAGATAAATAGCATGCTGAATTTGGTAATGGAAAGAAAAAAAATAGCCTTTGTGTGTAGACAAACTTCTTGCTCATTAGATTAAACAATTAAATGAAAAAATCTATAAATTATAGTTAGAAATTTCAGTTGACCATTGGTGCTTAATTACTCCTGGTTACCATAAGAGTGGGACTCAAAATATCCTCCCTAATGAACTCTCAACAAGAGGAAGAGGCATTATGAATATTCATGACCAGTGGAAAGATTGTAGGAGAACACAGTAAAAGTAGGTTTCTGTGTATAGCAATGAGATAAGTCTGAGGACACTGTCCACTCATATGACTATCTTGAGATGCTATCCTCCAAAACTTTGGAAAATAAGTGCCATTCGTTTCATTCCCCCAACCTGTAGAATTGTCCAGGGCAGCCCAACTAAGAAATAAATCTACTTGTTTCAAGGTACCAGGTTACCTAGATATGCACAATATTGTATCTAAAATTGATTTGTTGTTCAAGACATGTAGCACTATCAACAAAATGATATGTGTTAGAGAGACCAGAAAATTAGCAAGATATGGAATAAGCCCAGGGTCTATCTGTAGCATCAAAGAAAAGTTGACGCGATAGCATGTACTGATCTCAGTGAAAATCATGGATATTTGGAATCATTTGTACACTGTGGAGTCACACTGGTACATTTGCTGAAAATATAAATGGACTAGAGGAAATTGGATCTTTGGTAAATGAAAATTCACAGTTTCATCAACTAATGGTCGCTTAATTAATTGTTAAGTACCTTAACTTAATTAATTCTAAACCAGCTGCCAGGAAATGGACCATAAATATTTAGAGCTGATTTAAATTTTCTTAAGTCTGAAGAATAATTCAAGCCAACATTTGATGTTTCAGGATGCATGCATATGTGTGTGTGTGTGTGTGTGTGTGTGTGTGTGTGTGTGTGTGTGTGTGTGTAAAAGAGCAATGTAAAATCAATTGAAATCATATGTATGCACAATATATGGGTACAATAATCTATTATGAATGAACATTATCTTGTAGTTAACAATCACAATATTGACAAAATAAGTTATAAATTCAATGCTTAATTATATGCTGTAATAATTATTTGAAATATATGATACAAACATATAAGGTTATCAACAAGG
This sequence comes from Dipodomys spectabilis, assembly GCF_019054845.1. NCBI lineage: Eukaryota > Metazoa > Chordata > Mammalia > Rodentia > Heteromyidae > Dipodomys > Dipodomys spectabilis. Next base: position 1,402,472 of record NW_024870720.1, on the reverse strand, counting down.
TAAAATATACACATTTCCATTTTATTTATAAATATATCTTACTGACAGAACTTCAAATATGTCTAAGCTTCCTCATATATTTTAAGACACATGTGTATGTGTATATATATATATGTATATATATATATATATATTTTCTGTCCACTTTATCATTAATACTTGTCATAAACTGATTCCAAAGATGGATGAAGATGTATTTTTACTGGCTAGAAATATATTCTGCAAAATACATGCTAAATATTTAATTCAAGATATGCTAATAAAATGGAATCGAGCTTAGGAATTATCTTGGAAAAGGTATTACTATGATGAAATGGCTTCTCTAGTGGTGAAAGAACATTACTAGTGTGAGAATACTACTTCTATTCCTCCTTACTTTTCTCAGCATCATGATCTTTTACAGATAAGTCCAAGTAGAGTTTGGGTATTCGAAGCCATAGGTGTAAAATAGCAATGTCCCAGGTCTTCAGAGGGAATCAGCAGGTCCCTGACACTTAAAAATCTCTGGAGAAAGGATAATGCAGTATTCTCTCTGGTGGAGAATTTAGTCTGAAAATCATGTGGCTCCTACAAGGTGGCAGGATGCATGACAGAAATTTTTCAATTGTATTTCTAGCCCTCAGCATGTTGGGACCTCTTTAGAATCATTGTAGGAGATATCAAAGTCATCCAGAGTCCCTAAAACCTACTTCATTAAAAGAACAGAAGCTATTAGGACATAGGAGTTGTCCTGACTGCATATTTTATTCCAAATGAAACTTTGGGTTGCATATTTCTAAAACTCCAGAAGCCCTAGAATCTCAAAAGACTGTGGAGGAAGTCACTTTCATGGAATTATGCCTTGCTAGCCATGAAACAAGCCACTAAATCCCAGACTAAAGCTACATACACTATAAATCCATTCCAAATTTTCTAGTTTAGGAACATACCAAATCACTTCTTCCATATGTGAGTAGTTTATTGACTTTTCCCAAAAACCCACCCTTTATGATCAAGATGAGAGAATTATTGAAAGCACTGTCTTACCTGGAAAGACTTTATAAAGTAATTTAAAAAGAAATGAAGTCGGGCTTGGTAGATGGCCTAGTAGTAAAGTGCTTGCTTTGCATTCATGAAGCCCTGGGCTCGATTCCTTAGTACGATAGAAAAACCTGGAAGTGGTGCTGTGGCTTAAGTGGTAGAGTGCTAGCCTTGAATAAAAGAAGTCCAAGGATAGTGCCCAGGCCCTGAGTTCAAGCACCAGGAATGGAAAAAAGAAAAGAAAAGAAAAGAAAAGAAAAGAAGAATTAGGACAGAGAGTATCCTGTTTATCAAACAGAAGGATCTTTAGAATAATCTTGTATTAATTGAGTTGTATTTAATATTAGAATATGTAGCTGATTAAGAGAAGATCTTGTTTTGTATCCCAAACTCACTATTTATTTCTACTTTGCTATAATAGCTTTATCAAAAATCCTACAGTTAAATCTCATCCAAGGTGAACTTGGAAGTTTACATAACATACTTTCCTACTCATTTTGGTTCCATGTTCATTAGTTTGTTGTGTAATAATCCATTGACAGAAAAAAAATAGTTTTCAACAGAAAATAAAATAGATCTGAGCTCTATGCAAAGCACAGGGTCTCATTTCTGTGGATACTTGTGTACTAATGATGTAACTCTGTTCCCTAACTGCTTTGCTAATGATACGGTATGTCAATATGAATTATTTCTTAAACCCATAGTTACATGCAGCTACTTTAATGACAGACATCAGTCTGGAGCCTCATGGGAGCTGTAATTGTACCCTAACTTTTGGCTTTTATAACTGACATAAGTTGCATTCATTCTAAAAATAAATCCATTTGACAGGAGGCCATCTTTACTCTGCATAAGGGATACATGACCTGGAAATAATTCTGATATCACTGAAACCATGAAAAATTAAATATTTAGAAAGTACATAGTTTTGGAGTTTAAATTTCTAGAAATTTTTCTATAGTATTATTTTAATTTCTTCACTATTCGTTCAATGTCAAAAGAGATAAATAGTAACTTATTTACTTATTATTTACTTATTAATTACTTACTAATTACACAAAAGTTGAACTAATGAGATTTTTTTCTAGTATACCATCTGGAATCGGCATTGTTACTTTCATATGTTTACAGATTTGGACAATGTTTATACTAAGATTAAAACTTTTCCAGTGCTGTACACTTTCAAATTTTTGACTGTGAAGATGGATAATATAGCAAAACATTCAGTTACCTAGGATAAAGATTTAGACATTAGCAATCTTTTAATTGTGTATTTAGAAAAGGAAGTATTTAATAATAAAATATTTATGCCAATAATTTAGTCATTTGCATGTTATATTTTCGCCAATTGATCTAATAGGTAGAAATTTATTTATATATTTAGTGGAAATCAAATGAATGAATTCATTGCAAGGAGAAAATCTTCAAGAACCAGAATATTTCAGTGCAAATATTAATTTGAAAAGACTCATTAATAATGCAAGGCTAACAATATGTATCACCTGAAATATAGGCACAACATATTTTGTTTCCTTGATAGTAGTACTGGTTTCCTGTTTGCTTCTGATATTTTGACCTTGGCATGTATTTATTCCCTTCTTTCTGAAATTCAAGGTTTTCTGAAGGATGGAACAAATAGGTTAAAAATATGAATGAGGCAAAGAACAATACTGCTGTAAAATATGCAGAAAATGTCAAAGAACAAAACAGGTTGTAGAACCTGACAATAAAATTGATATCCTACCATGCGTTACTCTCTTTGCTTCTTATCTTTTTGTACCCACAGTGACAGGTGTCTTTGTTCCTAAATGAGTTTATTATTCCCATAATGTAATGGTTTCTGTTAGGAAAGAAAAAAAATATCCATGGCTCATTACTTTCCATCTCATTTGCTTCTCTATGTTATACATTAAGGAAAATGAAAACACATTAAAATGCTTACCTATCAGCATCAACACTCTTGGAATTTCTAGTTGGATTATGCTTAAGGTAGTGCAATCTGTTAAGTCAGTAGAGAAAAAGAAATTTCTTTTTAAATTGAATAAAAATAATTTGCAAAGTCCATTAATTTATTTCTCATGTTACTGTACACTGCAGAAAGATGTTTTGAGTTATCTTTTTTCAAATGTATATATTGTAAGGGAAAAGAATTAAGGGTCTTATTAACAAAATTATCCAAAGTTTGTCATCAAAAAAATGAAAAAAAGAACTTTGACTTTACCACAATATCAAATTTTCTTTCTGGATTAATAAAAGCAGAAATTTAATCTTTTGTGTCCAAAGCTTATTTGGTCCACATCAGGTTTATGAATGGATAATTGTGGTATTCAAGGAAATTGTTTGTTTGCCACATGGAAGTTGTGGCATGAGTTTTGGCTGCATAAATGATCCTGATAGTGATAGATCATAAAAGGGGTTTGCTTTTCAAGGCTGTCACCTGTCCCTAGAAACATCAAATGTTGCTCTCAATTCACAAATGAATTTTTAATCAAGATTATCAGAATTTTTCCAAATTCGTGGATTTACTTTCATATAGTAAAATATCCATAGCCTCACTTTGAGCATCCTTTCTGCCTAATTTTAGATCATACCTAATGAATAGGCTGGAGAAGTATCAACAATAGCATTTTGTTGTTGGTTTTGTTTTCTGTTTTCGTTATTCCTCTACCTGGCCTCTCCAACCTAAGACAGCATTTTACAAGAGCAAGAAGAAGAATGTGGAAACTTTCTTTCTCTGATGCCATCCTGAGGCATTATAACAGCAGCAGGCCTGACATGCACATCACATAATGCAGCCCTGCAGGGACGATCTCCTCACACTGGCTATACTAGAGTTCAGTACATTAATGATTCCAAGATCTCCACCACGTAGGCACTTTACGGACTGGATCCTTAGGAAAATCATAATGTATCACACTGAACCCAGGGCACTGATGTTCTCTACGAAAGCCTTAGACACAACAGAAATTCAAAGCACACACAAAGCAAGAATCAGAAAAGAAATAACAAGTAAAGGAACTGCAAAAAAAAACAATGAAATGGTCATCTGTGAACTCAATACATCTGAACAATTTAATTCCTATTTGAGATGCAAAAAGGGATATATTGATAAATAAGGGTAATATGGAATCAAGATGTATGTGTGCCCACTAGATGGGTCAAAAATCTCTTATCCTTGGACCATATCTGGCATGATAGCTACTTTGTTAATTTTAGTTTTCTTGGAGCTTAACTATATTCACTTATTTGTTTACTTTGTTATGTTTTTATTCACTCGTGTATTTGTTTATTAACAGAGCTGGGAATTGAAATCAGGAACTTCATGCTTGAGACAGATTCTCTATAACTTGAACCATTTCTCAAGTTCTGATTCGTATATTCTGTATAGAAAAGTTCATGTTATAACACAAGCTGCTTAGTTGTGAAAAAGGCAGTATGTCCAGTGAAGAAGAAAATACTTATTATCAGCATGTAAACCACAGTAAATATTGTATTGATAATAAATACCAGCAAAGAGAAGTCTGCATAATCTATTGTCATTCTCCTGTATTAGATATTTACAAACACCAGTGCAAGAAAGGTTTGCATTTTCCAGAAGTTTATAAACATATATGAAGACCAGATAATACAAAATACATCAAAACAATCTATAATGGATTTAACTCAAAACCATCTCCAGAATAAAGGCAGACTGTAAATATGTACAAAATACCCCTCAGCTCTTCCCTTGGCCTGCTTATGTATTATGACAGTAAACAAATGTTGTCCATATTTTAGTAAGGCTATTATCCATAGAAAACCCGAGAAAAATAAATATGTAAATAAAAAGCATTTATATAAAGTAAGTCCAGTGTTGATGAAGAACCAAGAGATGTCACTCTAAGTCTTTCCACTTCCTTACAAATGGGGTGATGTTATTCTTTCTGATGGAAGTATAGAATTCCATTGCGTGTGTATACCACATTTTCTTGATCCATTCATCTACTGAGGGGCATCTGGGTTGGTTCCTTATCTTAGCTATGGTAAATAATGCTGCAATGAACATAGTTGTGCTGGTAGCTCAATAGCTATGTACATATGACCTTATAAAACTCCAAGATATGTAACAAAGAGGGATTTTTTGTTTTGTTTTTGTTGATTTTTATTGTACCACGTGATTTTATTTATTTTTCTTTTCTTTTTCCCTTTGATTTATCCCTGTTGTCATTGTTTTTTATTTGGTTCCCTGTGCCTTATATACACCTTTATCAGATTTGGAGTATGGAAAGGGAATAACAAAATGATGAGATGAAGGACAAAGGGTGAACCAATGCACCAGTGATACTCACAACACACTGTGTTGGAAATTAACTTTGCAACTTTTTTGAGGGGGGGAGGTAGGGAGTAGGAAAGTGGGAGAAAAATGAGGGAGGAGGAAGCAATGTTAGAAAATAAATTTACTCATTACTTATCTAGCTGTAACCCTCTGTATATCAACTTTACAATAAAATAGAATCAAATTTGAAAAAAGAGGTCAATAATGAGATGCATAAACCTTCGATAATATTGGGCTTACCTTCAATTTTTAGACAATATACAGTTAAAATCATAGGTTATTAGAATGTAAGATTCAGTAAGCTGCTAGATAAAGTTTGCAGGGAGCACCAGTGACAACTGAAGTATTTAATAAAGCTAAAGCAAAAGTACCGTTCAAAATCTAATTGAAATTAGCACTACTGAAAGTTATAGCCTCATGAGCTAGCTATTGGTAAAATGTGAGGCAGACTGCCTCAGCGACTGATCCACAGGTCCTCTATTCTGGGGTCTCTAGGGATTCACACAGAATGATTCTATGAAACTTACTGATCCTGCTGACATTCCCTCATCCATTTACTCCAGGCACATGAACAGAGTTCTTGTCTATAAGACCCAAACAGAAGGTGGAAACCCAGTCGATTCACTGTTTTCACACATAGGAAAGACTGATTCGACTGTCATGGGGTCAATGTGATTGATTGCATATCAGTGTGCCAACAAAAGTGAAGTTGCTTTTCCATAGCTACTCTGACCACAGCTGTTTTATGGTCCTCCAGAATAAAATTTGTGAAAGGGTTTGGTCTACTTAGGGAGACATCCAAATTAGAGATTGAATTCTTAATCCATCACCAAATGTTTTCTGAATCACCACATGACACAGCTATGACTGAAATTCATGCAGCTGCTTTGAGTCTATTTAAATTTGGTTCATTACTAGGATTCACACAACAGAGGATTTGTTAGGAAATGCTGAATAAGCTTTGGCCACGTTGTGTCTTCTGTTTTTTCCACCATAATGTGATCCTGATATTTGCCGACTGCCATGGATTCAATAATTAATTATTAATTATTAATTAATAATTTTTCATTCTTTTCACTAATCATAATCTTAAAATTCTAGTCCAGTTTACAAGACTAAACAAAAGACCACCTCAATTATATAAAGGCCTCCTTAATGACACTGATTAATAAACTCACATTAATTAAACAATATAATTAAGAATTTAATTAAAATACTTTAATCTCCCTTCAGGGCGATTGTGTAGTGTTAGTTCAAAAATAATTGTAAGAAAATAATTTCAATTTTTTTCTTAGTTCCTTTTATGAGTTTTGATAGAGCACACCTCAAATATATGCAACCAAATATTTCTAACAGGTTTTTTTAGCTCCCTTTCAGTTAATGTGTTTCACAAATCAACAACTTTTTGTACAATGAAACAAATTTGTTTGTGTTATTTTGTTACACTTTTGGGTTTGGTAAGGACTTTCTTCCAGTGTTCAAACTTGTCTTGAATTATTAGAGAACTGTTAATCTTAGAATCCTCCTCTCTCGGAATGCAGAGTGCTGATATTTGAGGAGTGCATCTTCGCTTTCATATTATATTTCAAGAAAATATTTAATGAAAGTAAGGATATCTGAATATCAACAATAAGAATCCTTTGAAATAAAAAAAGTTGTTTGTTCTAAATTTAGGAGAGGACATGTAGCAGAATCTGAAGTCTGCCACAATACATTGATCTAATAAGGTAAACCACAATGAACTGAAATATCCTTAGACCTTTTGAGACATTCCTTTCAAATACAAATGGTAGTTTTTGATCTAAGGAAATGGATAAAATAGCTATCATTAAGAAAGTTAGCCTTTTTCAAGATATTTACTAATATTTTGAGATTTTCCCTCTGATTTCCAAGCTTGTCATTTTTCTTGAACCATATTTCCAAGGGTTAGGATTTAAAACAAATCATAAGCAAATAAATCTAGCAATTTTAAATTCAGTATCAGATAGAAAAAATAAATATAGTAATTTTTCTCTATAGTTCTTATAATTAAGTGAACTGTATTTGAGTCTTAGCAATGTTATTTAGTTAGATCACTTTCCAAGTCAAGTCATAGATGTAAGCTAAAATAACCATAGGTGTTTTCTTTTTATTTATTTATGATTGCTCATTTCCTGTTGAATTTCTGGATCAAATTTAATGTAAACAAATATTTAGAAGAGGAAACTATGATCTTTTCCCCAATTTAGCTTCTGCATTTTTGATTCCCAACTCTGCAAGTTTTAGTAAAGATAATTGAGGTTAGAAGATCATTACATTCTCTGTTTTGTTTCTTATTATTTTTGACAAAATTATTCTCTTCATTGTCACCTTTTTAAATTTTTTACAACAGTAGCAATGGAATCTTCTTTGACCTTGCTACTGTGCATTTGCAATAGGTCCAACAATTCTATTAGTAAAAATAGAATTTCCAGTTATTTTGTGCTGCTCTGAAAAGATTTACATTTCTTAAATTCTGAAAGTTCATTTAATTGACTTATGGCAATCAGACTCATCATTATTCTGAACAAGAGTAGATAGATCTGTAATATTGGCACCGTGTTGTGAGTTAACTAAACATTTAAATAACGTTACTCATAAATAAAGATGTGGCCATGACTTAAATGTTCTTCATTAACCTTTTTTTACAAAGAATTTCAACCAAAAGAGGCTTATATCAAGGAAAATGAAACAAGCATATTTGAATATGGCTCTTCACATTGTGAAATGAGCTAAAACAAAAATAAATATTTTGATTGTTTGCTTTAGTCACTTTTACATTTGAGAATGTAATTTGAGACTTTGATATTCGGTCCTTAAGAAAATTTCCACAAATAAGGATAACGATATTCACCTATCAGAGACTGAATAATCTTCACTCTGTATGTCACCCTAGACAGTTCTTCTGTAATCAACTATAGCCTCATGCCTGCACTGTGTTGAAATAGGAATAGTGAATTATTAACAATACCTTGAATACATACAGAAGATTTTCAAATAATTTTTGAAGTTGAGCATGGATTTATTTTGATACAACATGATAAGTTAAGAAGAAATGGAAACAGAGTGTAAAATATTTCCTGTTCCCTATACAAGAAATAGAAGTAAAGGAACTTTTTCCAAACAATTTAAGAGTAGAAATATAATGTTGAAGGTGAACATATTTAAAAATAAATATTGAATCCTAGCCTTCACTGATGAAACTGATGATGAGAGCAACAAATTTGGTAATGAAGTCTGTATTCTTGATATGAATAATTGACTTCATTTCATGAACCAATGTACATTTCAAATCATTAAAAAAAGGACCAGAACAACAAAAGGAATAAAACCCTCATATATATATATATATATATATATCCATTTCTATCTATCTATGTATCTATCTATCTATATACTTAGCTTGAAATATAACAAGAACAATACTAAAATTAGTAGCAACATTGTGTGGCATGTATGTTGTCATTTTTGTGTTATAACAATTTATATTTAATTATTAACCAAATAACTATGATACATGTACTTACATATTACAATTAATTTTCACTATTTAAACTTATACAGATGTAGTTCAATTATAAAATATGAAGCATAGATATATAATCTATTTAAATAAAGCAAAACTATCATTGCAGATTATAAAATATTACTCCTTTGACAGAAAAATAAAAATTGGCATTTTGTTATTTCAGCATTTTGTTATGCTGAAATAGGATACAGGATGACTTATTGTAACAATGAGATGAACAAGACACTATGTAGAAAACGAACTTTACAACTTAGGGAGGGGAAGGGCGAAAAGGGGGTGGGGATTGTAGGGATGCCAGGGGAAAAGTAAAAAAGGAGGTAACAATTCTTGATAGGAAATGTACTCATTACCTTACTTATGCAACTCTAACCCCTCTGTACACTATTTTTACAATAAAAAGCATGAAAAAAAACATTTAAAAAATTGGCATGCCTTTTCCATGAGGAATACATTAAATTTGTAAGGAATGACAATGTGGAAAAACCAAAGGGAAAGATTATACGTGGACATAGTCTTAAAGAAAGGAAAATTACATTCATTACATTTCTATATTTGGATCCATGGTTTTGTTTTGATTCAATATTATCCTGTTCATTTCTCTTTATTTTCCTCAAGTAAGGCTGCAAATAATTTTAGCCTTACAAGGATTTTGTCTATTTCTCTCAGTTATGACTTTTAAAATTATATATTTCTAATAGGTAGGTGGGGGAAGGAAGTTCCAATCTAATAATGAATGATAATTACAGATGATACATAATTATCTAAATATAGTAAACTGTGTACAAGTTCAGTTATGATTTTCATCAGTAAAAGGAATTTTCTGCATTACTAAAAATACAATAATATGATACCAAGTAATTTTATATCATTAAGTATTTATTGAACATATGGGTTCTACATATGTCATGAAATTTTATCTACAATGAGCTATTTGCCTCCCCTGAACTATTTGAGTTGATAATATAAATAACAAGAAAGTCTTTAGAGTTTCCATTATCCTTCTGGTATTATGACAGCATGAACTTCCATGGAACATAGAATGCAGTATGAAAAGGGGGTGTTAATGTTGTTTCTTTAGTGGAAATTGTATTAAGTATGCATTTCAGAATTATTGTGCCAAAAATCGAATATGGGAAACACTAAAATGGTAACATTGTTCGCACAAGTAAGGGAAATATTATATTGTTGTGCCTCCTTGATGAAGGTTGGAATATTTCCCTGTGTAATCTAATTAAATTAATCAAAAAAACATGCTAATGAATCCTAAACAATTCCAAAGTTTAAAAGTAACTCTCTCTTTTAAAAAATTTTGTACCATGCTCCATTATGTGTATTGTTACACTATTTCAATGCCAGGAAGGCTTATCTATATGCTAATCAGAATTATTTCCTATCACTAATAAACCTAACCACACCCTTAATAGTGGAGTTTTGTAGAATTTGAAAGAACTGGATGTAGGCCAGACGTTTTATACAGTAGGCAAAGATAAGTAACTTTGAATTTAACTTCCAGATCACTGTCATCTACTGATTACATTCTCAATTTGTTTATATTGCCTGTAAACCTCAAAATCATTTGTCTCAGAGAGGAATACATCTTTCTCTTATTCATATAGCTCTGGTCATAGTCTAACTCATGAACTATCTTTAAGGAAGACATTAAAATCAAGCAAACAACAATCACAGTGTTTAAGCACAAGTGGTCCCTCTGTTGGAAAAGCAGTGAATCAAGTCCAGTGCTTATTTTATCAGCTAAGAAATGTGACGTTCTTAAAATCACAAAAAAGAAGCAAACAAATAATGCTTGGCAATATTATTTTGATTCCTTTCTCAAGATTGGCTTCATTAAAATAAGCAGTACACCTGGCTTATTTGATCCTCACAGAAATGATAAATAGTTTAGCTTCTCCCAGAACTCTTAGATAAAGAATTTCTACAGACTTTGCCTAAGTGGAAATAATAGTTAAGCAAATCCAATTGGCAGTGACCTTTGAGTGGTCCATTCTGTCTAGACAGTTGTTGAGAAGCAGCCATACCAGTATTGGCATGCTAGAGTTTCCTTTTTTCATTACAAGTGTTAATAGGCAACTGCAACCAAATGCATCTGTACAAATAATGGCTTTCTTCTGAAAATCTTTGTAGTGAGCCTTTAAAGTTGCAACAAGGCTTAAAGTTAGAAACATATGAGTAAAAGCTATAGCTAAATCACTGACAATTGGATTGAGGAATGTTTTACCATAAATATAAGCCCAAGATCAGTGAGACTCTTAAAAGAATAAAGTGCCATGTGATTCATTGCAGGAAACGAGAACGTACAGGGCAAATAATCATAGGTTCCATATGTCAGTCCATTTCAAAATTGTAGGTAGCCCATTTCAATAATGGACACCATTAGTTTCTCCATACACAGAAAATGACTGGCGTGTTTGTAACTAGAGAAGCCCAATGGATATTTTTGACAAAACTATGGCTTGCATTTTCTTGACTTGGGAGGAAAAAGGGACAATGATTCAATAAAATTTTATATCTGAGGCCAGGTTGAGTGATGGCACTAATCCCTAATCCCTTGTTTTCAGTGGGAAAGTGGGCATTTCTTACTTCTCATGTCTTTTACCAGAAGAAAACAAACAGCAATTTCTTATTTCTCACATTAGTCAAGTAACCTAAATTATTTAAAATAATGGAGACAAATGATAACCTACTGATTTAGCTTATTCTACTTGGTTCATTTTATCATCCTGAACACTGAAAAATGTGATTAGTTCACAAAATATTCAAAGAAAAGTAATTTTGCATTTTAACCAAACAAGTTGCTGTTTGTAAATTATGTCTATAAGCTAATAGTGGTTGAAGAAATGAATCTTCTAAAGACAATCAATAGACTTTATATTCATTGGATAATAACAAGATCATTAGTGTTGTTATTTTACTAGTAATAAAATTGCTATGTTATACCTACTATCTATTTTAACAGCAAGTCATTAACAAATTGCAAACATGTTAAATTTTTCATATATTATAACATGAATATTAAACATTTAGTTATTGAAATTCTCTTTTGTCTTTGTGAATGGAGATTGTGTGTTTTTTCTGGCTGAACACAATGTGCAATAATCTAAATGGTAAAAGGAAAAAAATTAAAATTAACCTAATTTAAATTAAATTTGACCTATTAGGTCTATTCACTTAAATAAAATTGCTTCGTTGGAGGTGTGAACTGTATAAATATGTATTACCAGAAATTAGTTACATCTCTGAGGTATATTTTAAAGTTAGTTGGAAGAAAATGTCTTTGGAAAATTAAGTCATGGTAGATTCTGAAGAAATTTAGGTGATACATAAATCTTAGGTCATTGTCTCATGACTATAAACTCTAACATGTAAATCAAGTGAGGTAACTTGAGGAATCTGATTATGACACAGAAATCCTTAAAAGCTAAAAACTGAGGTTAACATAAAACTAATTATGTTTAATAGGTAATCAAATGAATGAAGGAATGAATGAATTAACAAATTGATTCTTGACTAATTTAAACACATTCAATGCTTAAAATGGTGAAGAAACTTAAATGGAAATGTATAAAGTAGATGCATGAATTACTTCCACTTGAAAATAACTTTTTTAAATTTAAGTTTCATTGTAAAGGTGAAGTACAGAGGGGTTACAGTTACATAAGTCAGGTGATGCGTGCATTCTTTTTTGACTAGTGTGACCGCTCCCTCATTTTCTCCCACTCTCCCTTCCCTCCTAAGTTGTAAAGTTCATTTCCAACATAGTGTCTAGTGAATATCACTGTTCTAATGGTTCGACCTTTCTCTGCCCAAATCAGAAAAACTTATATACAAGACAAATGATACAGAAATCAAAAACAGTGACAGAAAAGAATAAACTCAATGAGGAAAAAAGAAAGAAAAAAGAAATAACTGCAAACAGTACAATAGAAAAACCTCTCTTGTTTCCATTTCTTGGAGTTCATTTCAAGAAATAACTTTTAAAAAATGAAAAAGAATAAATTAGCTATCATGTCATGCTGCCGATTATAGAATAGTTCTTAGAATCTACTTAATCCTCCTTTAATCAGTGACTTGAATTTAGTAGAACAATTTCAGAAAGTTTATGGAGGGACTTAACCTACATCTAATCATGAGTTCACCTTATCAAATGCCTGATAAATTACTTCAGTGCATATTTGGTTCTCTACTTCTCAGCGCAGAATTGTCAGAGGCTAATTATTATATCATTCCTTCCACACAAAGACAAATATTCTGGGGCAAGAAAAAATTTAAAGAACTAGACAAGACCCAATAGTAAAATAGTTGATAAAAAATACTGCAGCCATTTTCTTTTTGGCTTTTTTATCTCTCTTGACTAAACACTAACATTGTGATTTTCAAGTCATAAATTTAAAACATTAAAGTTAACATGAAATTATATTAACAGAGTCATTCCACTGATATTGGACACTCACCATATGAAAACAATAATGTTCAATAACAGAAAAGAAAGAATTATATGTATAGTAATAACCAGACTGTAAGGGACTTAGATTAACAAGAGGCTTTTCATACTTTAATTATGTTGAAAGATGAAATTTACACTCTTATTTACAATATTATGTAAATATTACTTTTAAGATGGCAAAATATAGTCAGTAAGACTTCAGTACTGCATTGTGTACCTTTTGTTAATATGTGACATAGAACACTTTGTCTGTCTGACTGAGAAGATTGGTATTGTGAGCATGTGTATGTGTACATGCTGAGGTCTTATCAGATTTCTTTAGATCTTTTTATTGCCTCCTAAGTGTTATTAAAGTTTGTAAAAGTCAACAGTTCATGTGACACTACCATAACCTGATTCCTACCTTCCATTTTTGCATCTCTTCTCCTTCCTCACTGGTTTCTAAGTTCAGTCTTTTTCTCTGATTGCATCAGAAACCTTCCATCTCCAGATTCTCACCTTGTACTCTTTTGTGTGTGTGTGAAAATACTGTACAGAGGGGTTACAATTACATGGGCAAGATAATGAATACATTTCTTATCAAGCATTGTTGCCTCCTCCTTTGTTTCCCCTTCCCATCCCTTCCTGTCCTCCCCTGCCCTTCCACCCAATCGTCTCTCCCCCCCTCATCCCCCCACCAAAGTTGTAAAGTTCGTTTTTGACATAACAACTTGTACATCTCAATGTTGCAATGGTTCCACCTGTATCCCTACTTAAACGATTTGTTTTTCCCCTTCCCCTCTACAAATTATACCGACATCAAATACAGTGAAAACAGTGGTTATACTGTGGGGGAGGGACATACATAGCAACAAAGAAATAATCTTATAAATGTGTTAGAAACAATCGCATGAAAGAAAAAAAAACATTTGAATACATATCTTAGGGTTCGTTTCCCTAACATCACCTTATCTGACCTTTTCTGCTTGACTCAGACATATACTAAGATATTGCACAGAAGGGAAACCATGGGACCTATGTTTCTTTGGGCCTGGCTTACTTCACTTAATATAATTTCACCTTGTACTCTTATTAGTGTCACCTCCATAAATGTACTATACATCTGCTTAATCCAATAAAACTATTAAATATTACTTTCTTCATATTTTTTAAAATCCTAGGTTTTTTTAAATCCTAAGTGTGTCTCAACTCAAAATAGATTTAAATCCGTAAGTGTTTTTATAACAAAATGAGATTTTTCTATTAGAGCATAGTAAAAATATGCTCTCTTGAATCCTATGATACTTTTTTATTAAATAGCCATGAAATTAGTGAAGTGTTCAATTTTATCTTACTTGCATCCATTTTAATAGATATTTCACAAAGCACTTTATTCTTATAAAAGAACGGATACAAAATGCACCATATTAATTCTTTCTCTCTCTTTCTCTCTCTCTCTCTTTTTGTCTGTCTGGGGGCTTGAACTCTGAGCCTGGGCATTTTCCTTGAGCTCTTCAGCTCAAGGCCAGCACTCTACCACTTGAGCCACAGTGCCACTTCCCCATACTAATTTCTCTAAACATTGGTTCTATTTTTTCTCTCTCCTTATTTCTAATTTTTACTGGTCCTGGGACTTAAACTCTGGTCCATGAAAGGTTTTTCTTTTCTTTTACTCAACTCTAGCACTCTTATCAGTTGAGCCATATTTCTACCTTCTTTTTTTTTGGTAATTAGAGATAACAGTCTTATGTACTTTTCTGCTCCAGCTGGCTTCCAACCAAATTTCCCAGATCTTAGCTTTTGGAGTGAGTAGCTAGGATTATAACTGTCACCTACCAAGGCCCAGCTTGATTTCCTTTTCTTTTCTTTTTGTTTCATTTTTATCTTTATTTAAAGTGAATCAATATACAGACTCTGAAATTTTGAATAAATTTAATTTTGCAATTTCTTTTTAATAATATAATTAGAAAGCTAGACACGGCTTTCAGACATACATATACATACATATACATATATATGTGTGTGTATATATATATATACATATATATATAATCTATCAATTTCGTGTGCAACCATATGGATGTACCTCTGACCACCAGTATAATTATCAAGTAAAGCAAAAGTGAAAAGAGGCTGGGCGGCAGTGGCTCATGCCTATAATCCTAGCTACTCAGGAGGCTGAGATCTGAGGATTGCGGTTCATAGCCAGCCCAGACAGGAAACTCCGTGGCATCTTATCTCCAATAAACTGCCAGAAAACCAGAAGTGGCACTGTGGCTCAAGTGGTAGAGTGCTCGCCTTGAGCTAAAGTGCTCAGGGACAGCGAACAGGCCCTGAGTTCAAGGCCCACAACCGACAAAGAGTAAAAAAAAAAGTGAAAAGAGAAGGAACAGAAAGAAGAAAAAGAAGTTAGCATAAAATACATACAACATAACAAAGAAGAAAAAGGAAGATGTGTGGTAATATGATAAATATGAGCTGAAGCCAGTTTTCGTTCTCTTCTCAATGAAAAATACATTCAAATCAGAATGGACTCCATTTCCTTAAGATTTGGGGCAGGAAATGAGCTTACAATAGAATATGCCCACTTACACTACACGAATATTCTGCCTGTTTCCTTTCTTTATGGCCATTGTCCAAGCTCCTTTTGGATATCTGTTGCTGGCTAGACTCCCAGAATTGGCTAGTAGCCCAGGTCTATCTTCTTGCTGTGTGGAATGCTCCTATGAGAGATTTCATTTGTATATTACTATCAGAGCACTTAGATGTTCAGGTATGATCAAGGATGTGTACAGTTAGAACATTGTATTTCTAAAAATCTTTCCTAGAGTGAAACAAATTAGTGTCTGGGATTTTCAGTTGGAAATGAAATGTGGACTATGTGTGGCCACATTCAAAGACCAAGTATCATGCTGAAATGTTTAGTTGAGTTTGTTGTAAGAAGTCAATTATTTTGGTGCCACAAAAGTTACCACTACATAGTCTGAATTGAAATTTCGATGTCATAAATTTGATAGCATCATTGAATTTCGGACAGTCTCCCCAAAGCCAACAGAACTGAGACTTTGTCTGGAAATCCTGGGGGAAAAATGTATCATAGAATGTTCAGCAAATCCACATTCATAAGGTTGTACAAATACCCTGCTTACTTGCTGGTTCTGGCCTCAATATCACACTGAGAAACTAGCGGTTACATCATGAATTTATTATCTCTTCTTCCTTCATCCTTAACGTAGAAACTGAAATTGAAATTCTTGCATTTCAAATCACTCTTGTGTCTTTTCCCACAGCATCAATCTTCAGTGATCATTATTATACATATGATGTTTACTATATTAATGTACTATAAATATAATATAGTATATATATATATCCCAATTCTATGATATATGCACTTTTTCAGTTCCAATTGTTTTAGCTATTTTTGTGGCATAAGCGATACATAAAAATCTTGCATATATTCTCAGCATACACGATGATATTTTAATAAATATACCTTTCCTGAAATTTGTACCACAAACACTAATTAATGAACCTCTCATTTTCATAGTTACAGTTCCATGTGTGGGAGAGTAACACATGTTCTATCTTAGGAGTTCTCAAGCATAAAACACATTGTTTTAGCCCTATCTGTTATATTGTAGATTAGGTCTACAAACAGTCATCTTATAACTTCAAGTTCATAGTGTTGCCCAACACCTCCTCTTCATTTTCTCAACACTGTCCACTGGTCACAATCTTCCCCTTCAATGTTTTTTTGAGTTTAGTATTCTTTCACGCCACATAAAGGATGTGGATGTTATTTTGATTCCTCCAGATTTTGATAAAGTTTTAAAACCAGGAAGTAGAAATTGGTTAATTTTGTTCTTCCTGTTTAAAATTTCTGTGGCTATTCAACGTCTTTCAGGGTTCATATCAAATTAGAATTTTATTTTTCTTTCTAAAAAAATTACCACTGAGATTTGTAGAGGAATTTCCTTAAATTGATCATATTGGGCTGTATGGATTTTTTTTTTACAATATTTGTCCCCTAAATCATAATCTACTTTCCCTACTTTCCCATTTTTTTGTGCCTTCAATTTCCATTATCAATGTTTGATAATGTTCAAAATACATTCTTTTGCATGTCTATCTTGAGTGTATTATTTTCCTACAATATATTCTTATATATTGAAATGCAATTGATTTTTGTGTATTGATTTCATATCTACTAATTTTTGAATTAGTGTGTTCTGTGAGTTCTTTTTGTAAAATTTAATTATAGAGTTTTTATGTATCTGATTACTTTATCTGAAAACAAGAGACAATTATTCTTCATGCATTCAACTGGAATCCTTTAATCATTTACTTGCCTAATGTTTTTAGCTTTGGATTCCATTTATTATGTTGTAGAAATATATATATATATATATATATATATATATATGATAACCTTTCCTTGTGTAGAATTATTCATGAATAACTTCCAACACTTCTCTGTTAATTATGATGCAGTTTTCATTTAGAATCTTCATGGATTTAGGAAAATTCTTTCTATGGGCATTTTTCTCAGAGTTTTATTCATGAAATCAGTTGAAGTTTGCCAAATCCCTTTTTTACACCTATTAGATTTCACGAGCCCTTTCTCATTTTTTTTGCTAAGGTTTACACCACTCTGTTTTACGTAGGTGATCATTTCATCTGGATTACTATAACTTGATGATCTCTAATCCTTTTATAGCTTTTTTCAGATTTTCCTCAGGAACATTATACTTCAACTTTCTTCTTGATGTCTGATAGTGTTCTTATGCTAGAATATCTATATTATATGTGGCTTATCAAATGCCAATGTGGTTTCTCGTATGTTTTGGAAAAAATCATTTAATTCTAGATTTTTTTCCTTAGAGGTATTTTATACCTGATTTAATCTCATTGTTTTGAGTCAGTTCAGACTTTATATATTTTGGGGCACTGATATATTTAAATTTAGCCATTTGTTCTTGGTTACCTGATAATAGTTCTTCAACTCTTTCATTTGTGATTTCATTTATTTGCTGCTGCCTCTTTCTCCTCCTCCTGTTCCTTCCCTTCCTCCTTCTCCCCCTCCTCCTCCTCCTCCTCCTCCTCCTCTTTTTCCTCCTCCTTCTTTCTTCTTCTCCACGCCCTCTTAATTTACCAGAACTGGGTTTGAAATTATGGAGTGAACACTATTCCTAAGCTTTTTTATATAGGCTGGAATTCTAACCCGAGAACCTCATCTTCACTTCTAACTTTTTTATATTTAAATGAAGACAAGAATCCCACAGACTTTTCTGCCTGGTTTGGCATCAAATTATTATCCTTAGATTGAAGTCTCCTGAGTAGCTTGAATTACAGGCATGAGCCTCTTGCACCATATATTGTTTTCTTAATTTTGTTAATAGTTTGTCAATGTTATCTTCTGAAATGTAATCCTGCTACCTTTATAGGGCTCATGTAATTATTCTGACAGAATTGTGTTTCCTCTATATAATTTTCCCATTCAGTGCTCAGAAACTTCATCTCATCTGTGAAACTGTTTTTCCACATGTAACCTAGTAATTTCAGCGTTTCTAGAGAGTAGGAAATAGATACTTGTAGCACCATTATACTCGGCATATATATATGGGCTAACAGAAATGCATAAAATCATATACATCACATATAAAATCAAGAATAAAAGAAATCATCAGGACTGCATACAAAACATATCACAACAGTTTCACCAAAACTGAAAAAATTCAAATAACTAATATAATTGTTACAAAGGAAAACAAAATAAATCATTTATACCTGCTTGTTCTTAATTGGCAGAAATATCGCTTCTTTTGCAAGTCATGGAATTGAGGAATACATTCTTAGTTTCCCAGTAGCTTCACTCCAGATAATACCTCCACAGTGTGTATTATAATGATGGTCATTGTGTATGTTACTATTCATGGATCTGAATGTTGCTTTTTCTACAGAACCTACTTTTCACTTGCCTTTGGAGATGTCTTATGAGTGATTACATTGGGATTAAAAAGCCTTGGTATCTCCAAATTCACCTTGTGTCTTCTATTTGTTGCTGCCTTGACCTCTGCTCAAGGCAAGTGCAAGTAGACATGCTAATACCTTGAGAAATGGTTGTTCTTAAGTACTTATATAAGGTTAATTTGACCTATACTTGCTTAACTCTACTCTTGCCACTTAAAAGCTAAATACACATGACTACGATACTAAAAATATCACATTATGAAAGGTCAGACAAAAAAGGTGATGAGGAAGTTCTTGAAAGTGTCATGTGTTTACAGAAGAATTGTAACTATTACCTTTTTGTTTTAGTGATCCCTGCATTTATTATACTTACTTCATATTTGCAGCTGTTCTACTCTTTGGCATTGAGAATTTGATTTCAATTTCTATATCCATGACTGCACATGATTTTTGTTGTTATTATTGTTGTTTGTTTGGTATATGTTTTTATTTCCAAGAGTTAGGTTTCAGTCCTGGGTTCAATAACCCAGCTAAAAATAAAATTGGAAGCCAAAATATCAATTGTTGTTATGCTTTTAGTGCCTTTATAAATAGAAGTCTAAAAGAAAGACATACTTTTGTCATTTGTTTATGGATTTTGAGACAACGTTTCACTATACACGCAATGCTGAACTAAAAACACAGAATCTTGCTGCAGCAATCTTCAAATTAGTGGAATTACACATGCTTGCCATCACACCTAAGGTAAGACACTTGTGAGGCACAAATGCATGACTAAAAGGCATACCAAGAACCCATAAAATTCTCTGTTTTACTTGGTTAACGTTCTTATGTATGGAATGATATGGTAAAATGTTGATACTCAGTGAATACAGTTAAGATTTATGTTCTGAAATAACTTGTCCAATAAGATTAATAAGTACTTACTCTAAGCAAGACATTTTTATTGCCTATTTAGAGATGCATTGGACCATCTATTGATTTTTGGAGTCTTTTTTATTATTTTTCATCAATTTTGTTTTCATATCAACTATGCAAAAGTCTTAAATTGTTTAGAAATATAAGAACTCTATGATGCTATAGTATAAAACACTATATATGTATATACATATAGATCATATATGTATACATACATATTCACATATATGTATAAATAGTATAAATATATACATATACATGTGTGTGTGTGTGTGTGTTTGCTTGCTTTGCCCTGGAGCTTGAACTCAGGGCCTGGATGCTGTCCCTGAACCTCTTTGTGCTCAAGGCTAGTCCACTAACAGTTGAGCCACAATACCACAGCACTACTTCTGGCTTTTTTTCTGAGTAGTTTACTGGAGATAAGAGTCTCACAGACATTTCTGTCTTCAAACAGTGATCCTCAGCCTCCTGAATAGCTGGGATTACAACAGCACTCAGACCTTGTATGTTTTTTAAGGCAATCATAGACCTGGTGGATATCTTGTAAATGAGAGATAATGGGATAGAGCTATGGGTTTGGCACATACAGGAACCATCTCTGCCTGGCTGTTGGAGGCACATCTGGTCTTCATTATGAAATGAGTCAGTAAATGAAGACTCCTTTGGAAGCATGTGAAATGCCCAACTACCTATAAATCTATGTTGGCATATGCAATGACTGCTGTATTCTTCTCTTGTCTATTTTAGGGAATTCATAAACACAGCTTGGCTTATTTATTAGAGTTTGAAAACCTGACAAAGTACATCACTACAGCTCTTTTTCATCTTCTGTGTTGACACAGAGATCAGTGACCTCTTCTGAATGATCGAGATTTTGACAGTTTAATTTCTGTGTCATGAGTTGCTAAGGTAACATTACTTCTTTGTGTGAATTTTACACTTAATAAATCCTTGAGAAATGGCTTCCAGTTTTAGTACTGAAAGCATTTTAATGTTAAAGAAATGTATTTTTAGTTCACTTTGTATTTACTGAAGAAATATTCTCTACCTAATGGCTAATGTGTTCATTCTTTGAGGTAGCCGACTCAATCTAAAGAGAAAAAGTGACTTAAGACAAAATGACTTATAATCACGAAGGAAATAAAAGCCCCGAGCCAGCGGCTCACACCTGTAATCCTAACTACTCAGGAGGCTGAGATCTAAGGATAACGTTCAAAGCCGACCCAGGCTGGAAAGTCCATGAGACTCTTATCTCCAATTAAAAACCACTAGAAAACCAGAAGTGGGGCTATGGCTCAATTGGTAGAGTGCTTGCCTTGAGTTGAGGAGCGCAGGGACAGCACTCAAGCCCAGAGTTCAATCCCCACAACCGGCCAAAAAAAAAAAAAAAGAAGGAAATAAAATATATCCAAGAAAATAATGAATCCACATTTTTGATAGCTGGTTTGAGACAAAACTGTAGCTTTAAATTCATTTTCTTGTTTTTTAAAGAAGATAATAGTAACTTTACTCCCTAAAACCTGGGTGAAAAACAGAAAGCAATTAGTGGGACTTTAATCACTTCATTTACATATCTCAGTATTAACATGCAATGATAAAAACTTTGAGCATCTGCAATGGATGTGAAATAGGCACATACATAGAAAGGCTTATAGGATTCAGATCATTGTAATATCTTTATATTTTGCTTTGTACAAAGTATTCTACAATACATTATTTTTGTAATCATATAAATGGGTTTTATATTTGTGTTAATTCAAGTATGTTTCATTTCATTTTAATTGGTGGGATTAGGGATTGAACTATTGGTCTTGTGTTTTCTATGCAAGCACTTTGCCACCTGACATGTACCCCCAAAATAAAATAAACATATAAAGTACAAACCATAGTAGAATTCTTTAAGGAACTGCTCCAAAGGAAATAATACGATTAACAACTCTTTGGGGCATGGTTGCTTGTTATAATGTTAAATGTAATCTCAAACTAATTTAAATATAAGTGTTAAAGGGGGTAGGGGAAGAAAGTCAAACAAAAACAAAAAGCCTGCTTTTAAAAAGAGCTAAACAGATAAACAATGATATGGATAGATATAGCTATGATTCCAGGACAGGGATGCAGGATGATCATAGTCCAAATCCTGTCCCACAGCAAAGATCACGATTCTATCTGAAAAACAAACTGAAGTCATCTTTATAGTGGAGAATTGGCAGTTTTATTTTCAACATCTGGTATAACACCTAGTTTATGTTATCAGATAAACATCAGTGTTTTCAGAGAAAAGGGGTGTGTGGAGCAAGTTATCACAAGTTTAGCTACTTTGTTCAGACAGTACCATTTATTGGTGTATATTGTTTCTAAGGTCAAAATTCAACAATGGGTGAAAAATTATCCTCTCAGGCTTTTGCAAGGCTTATGCCACAGTATATGTTATGTTCCTTTTTGAGTTCAAGACCCACAAAAAGTCTTATGGATTTTAGAAAAATTAATGGTCTTTTTTAATTTTACAGGTGTTTAGACAAAGGCATTGGCTACAAAGAACTTGAAACTTATCTAGCACATCAAAAGGAATGGCTAATTGGGGTCCCTGCCCCATTCTTCTCAATTTCTGCCACTGACAAAATGGGTCAAATCTTTTCTACAATTTACTAGGCCACATCAAACTACATTAGTAACTATTTCTTAAAGCAAAATCAACTGATGTGTATCAAAAACATAAAATTAATATTACCTCATATTCACAGGTTTTGCTAGGCCTAAGGGAAAGGAATTACGAAGTTAATATAGCAGAGAAACGAATCATGCCAGTCATTTTAAAATCCATTCTACTAAAAAGACATTGTAGTCAATCAAATCCAAACCAATGCTATTTTTAATATTTTTTGTATAAATACTGTACAGAGGGGTTATAGTTACATGAGCAAGGTAATGAGTACATTTCCTAGCAAGCATTGTTATCTCCTCCTTTGACTTTCCCCTACCATCCCTTCCCTCCCACCTCCACAGCTACACTCCCCCTACTCTCCCCCACTCCCTGCCTAAATTGTAAAGTTTGTTTGTCAACATAGTGTCTTGTACATCTCATTGTTACAATGGGTCAACCTGTATCCCTAAACATTTTGTTTTCTCTCTTTCTTTCCATAAGTTATACCAACATCAAATAAAGTGAAAACAGGGGTTATACCCTGGGGGAGGAACATACAAAGAAACAAAAATTCACATGGTACATTATCCATATATTAGGAACAATAGCAAGGAAGAAAAAACCACTTGTGTCTGTATGTTGGGGTTCATTTTGCTTAACATCATCTTATATGGTCATATGTAAATAGCTTTTGACCTTTTCTGCTTGTCCCAGACCTATACAGTTATTACATATAAGGGAAACTATAGGACCTATGTTTCTTTGGGCCTGGCTTACTTGACTTAATATAATTTTTTCCAAGTCTTTCCATTTCCTAACAAATAGGGCAATGTCATTCTTTCTGATGGATGCATAGAATTCCATTGTGTATATATACCACATTTTCTTGATCCATTCATCTACTGAGGGGCATCTGGGTTGGTTCCATATTTTAGCTATGGCAAATAATGCTGCAATAAACATAGTTGTGCTGGTACCTTTAGTATGGTCTTTGTTTATGATCATTTGGGTAAATGCTCAAAAAGTGAGATTGCTGGGACATAGGGGAGCTCTATGTGGAGTCTTTTGAGGAACCTCCATACTACTTTACAAAGTGGTTGAACAAGTTGTTAGAATGGCTATAATCAAGAAATCTAATAACAACAGATGCTGGAGGGGATGAGGCCAGAAGGGAACCCTACTGCATTGTTGGTGGGAGTGTAAACTTGTTCAACCAATGTTATTTTTAATATAATAATTCCAGAAAATGTTGGTGACCATTTTGAAGCCACTTGTGAAAGTAAATTCTAGAATTGTGTATTTATAAAACTCCCTTCTGGGATACTGTTGTTTATATCACACTTATAAAAATTCTAGCCCATCTGTTTAGTGTCTAACAATAGAGAGAGAGAGATGATTGATATACAATGTGTACAAATAATTTGAAATTATATGTGAAATATTTGAGTATATGTGAAATATGTGAAATAATTTCTAAATATATACTATGAGTACATACATCATATACCTATAAACATAATCTTACGTAAAAATGAAGAAACAAATACATTGTGTTGTAGGAAATTATATACAAATGCATTAACTGAAATAGAGTAGAATCAGGGAAGAACTCACACAGTAATTCTTGAGAAAGTGTGCAGTGAAGGGGACAAACTAATGAGAAGAAGAGGGGAGAATGAAGTTTAAAAACCCTCAATGTATGTCCTACAAAACTAAGCAAGGTGGGTTGGGAAGGATGCGAAAGTATACTGAAAGTGAGAACACTGCTCAAGATACATTGGATTCATAAAGTGATTTGTTGAATGGAAGCTCTTTTGTATGACTGCTTAAAAATAATAACAAAAATAAAAATAAATGTACTCAAAAAATAAGTTAAAATATCAAAAAATCTCAGAAAAATCAATTTTTATCACAGCAAAGATATTTCTCTTTTTCAGAGGCATGTTTTTCCTGAAAATAAAGTAAACATACATATGAAAATAGACCATATCAACACTTTGCAGAAATTAGATCCTTTGCTGGAGAAAAAATAATTGGTTACATGAAAATCCAAGAACGTTTTTGAGATGATAAAAGAAGTAACATGGGAAGCCAATTATGTCTTATGGGCAGTGAAGGGAATAGATCTCAGAATCCAGAATGGAGCCATGTGAATGAATATCAAATCTGGAAAGTGCTTATTACTCAAAAGAATTAAGAACCTATTCAGAAAAACTATTTTAAAGCTACATGAACAAGATTACTTCTACAAATCACTTCTGTAAATGAAAATAAATGTTTTGTTATAATCTATGGAAAGATTATCACCTAAAGCAATTATTCACAAAATCATTTTACATAAGTTATATACACATTTGTTAAATGGTAGGAAAATATATAATGAAGAATCTATATGAGAACTAAATTAATTAATTTGTTTAATATTCTTGTAATTCATCTGTATATCTAAAATAGTATGTTCTACCACTGCAAAAACCTTTCTGCTTCTGTGTTCTAACATTTTTATTGATCTTATAACCATGTATATCATCATGGCCAACATGGTCATCTGATAGTGTGACTCAGCTGTCAGAAGATATCCTCAAAGAATTTTGATGTCTCTTCAGAGAAGTGAGTTGAACTTATATCTATTTTCTGAGTTCATTGCAAATTTTCTATTTTTCCTTCTCATTTTACTTTGGAACATTCTTAATTATTGATCAATGCTGTTGTTCTAAAAAATTTTTTTAAGTCTGGATTACAGTCTAAGTATCTACTGTTTCTAAAGGTTTTATATGTTATTAGTGAGAACAATGATGGATTTGGGGCTTTCAATATTATTGGCACTTACGCTTAAGTGGTTCTGTTTTTAATAATTTATTTCTTCATAACCATATATTTGCAAAATATTCAGACCTTCTAACCTTAAAAATAAACATTTATACAAATTTTCCATTCACCAAGTATAAAATTCCATTCACTAGTTGGTAATAACATACTTTTAATGTACTCATCTAAATGTATTACTGAGATTTGAATGTCGTGTCACGAACTGCTCTTCCCTGCTTGGTACAGACACAAGTAGAAGGCACAATAAGGAGGATCATTGTCTAAGCCCAGTTTTTGTCAGTTCATGATCCTACAAATACTAATTTTAAAGTAAAAACATGAAATACATAAAGGCTTAAGTCATGGTTCCATGGGCAAAAGCATATGTACCAAATATGAGGCCAAGTTCAAACTCTACTCCTAACAAAAATTAATTTTTAATCTCATGTTGCCCTACTGTTAATGATTTTTCTATTTATTATTAAATTATGATTTTTCTATTTATCTAATCATTAAATTTTAATTTTCTTTAAGTTGGGGTTTATGTTTAATCTCCTTCATAATATTTTACCTTACTAAATCAAATTTAGCTGATTTATGGTCCTATAAAAGTTGCTTCCAAATTGTATGAAACAATTTTTAAGTCTATTTTACTTTTCCAGTGCTGGGCCTTGAATGTCTGACCTGAACACTGTCCCTCAACATTTTCTTCTCAAGCTTTGCCCTATATCAATTAAACCACAGCTCTACTTCTATCTTTTGAGTTGTTAATTGGAGCTAAGAATCTCACAGTCCTTCCTCCGTGGGAAAGCTTCAAATTGCCATCCTCTGTATTCTGTAGCACATTTCTACTTTTTCAATAATGTATCTTTGGTAATACAGTAGCTCTAATTTGTTTCATTTTATACAGACAAAGACATAAAGATTTCACTCATTTCACATTGGATTTATAAATAGAGATGAATAAAGTAATAGATAAAATAGTCTATTTCTTTTTAGAAAACTTTCCTCAGACTATCTGAAATACTGATGGTAAAAGTTTGACAATTTTATTTTTTTTTTAATTTTTTATTGTGAGAATACCGTACAGAGGAGTTACAATTACATGGGCAAGATAACAAGTACATTTCTTATCAAGCATTGTTGCCTCCTCTTTGTTTCCCCTTCCCATCCCTTCCCATACTCCCCCCACCCTCCCACCCGATCCACCTCCCACCAAAGTTGTAAAGTTCGTTTTTCAACATAACAACTTGTACATCTCATTGTTACAATGGGTCCACGTGTATCCCTAGTTAAACAATTTGTTTTTTCCCTTCCCCTCCACAAATTATACCAACATCAAATACAGTGAAAGCAGGGGTTATACCGTGGGGGAGGGACATACAAAGCAACATAGAAATCATCTTATAAATATGTTAGAAACAATTGCATGAAAGAAAAAAAAAACATTTGAATACTTATCTTGGGGTTGACAATTTTATTAACTATAGAAGAAACCATTTGTTCCCAACTTTGTTCACAATGTATATTTGTGCATATTGGTAAATCTGTCTTGGTTTAGAAGTGTTAAAACTTTAGTATGGAGTAAAAGAGAGAGATCTTGACAAGAGCTTTGACTACAAACAATCAAAGCATTCATCAACATAATTCTGTCATGAACTTAACTGAACTAGAATAGAGTTGAGCTACCAGATGTCAAGTTAATAGATTAAAGGAGCCAGCCAAAAACGAAGGAGTTTATCCTTTCATCCTTTTTCTGCAATACTAAACATGAGAAGCTAAGACTAGAGAAAAGAATGATTCCCTGTCCTATTTCTACGGTAGAACAAAGGGTAGCACATCAATGGAGGTCCAGTGATCTGGGCCCACCTGTGCTTAAATACTCGTGAACATTTTATGCACTGGAGTTGAGGGAGGCAGAGAGTGAGGGATAAGGCATGGAAAATCCTGCATACTAAGTCAGAATGAAAGTGCTTTAAACATTTCCCTTCCTTTCTCTGATAAGGGAGCTTCAGTAAAGGTAACCAAGACTTCTGGCCTTGAAGATAGCTGTAAATGAAGGCAAAGTGGCTGGTATGCACACACATACATGTAAGAAAAAATCTGCCTGGGAGGTTCAACTCTTGATGTGAAATCCCCCGCAGAAGCTTCAATAGTATGACTGTTTATCAAGTCTGGTGTGTGAAGGGCAGCGATCTCCCAGGAAGTCTAGCCAGTAAAACTTTTGTAATTGCTTCTGGTCTGGCTGCAAGAAGTCATGGAAGATTTTGGTCTTGAACTGAACTACTCAATGTGAAAGGCTGTCAAGTGATGCGTAGTAACAAATGCATGCATTTGGTATGAAATGGAGAGCAGCAACATGTAAGCAAGCAAATTAATATTTCATACAATAAATGTGATCTTCCACTCATTTTTAAATGGTGTCTGTTTGCACCAGAACTTAGCTTTCAAATCTCCAGCTGGTAAAGATCAAGAAGGGGTTGGGGAGTTAAGCAGACGTCACAATCACTTTTGTTTTATTTTTCATCTTTAAGAAGGATTCAGTTCACCATGTCAGTTTATGAGTGCAATGCATCTTGATCATTGTCACGGTTCTCGATTAAAGGAAGAGATCAGCATAATAACCAAATAAAATAATGCACTGTAATATCTTGTTTTCAAAGAATGCTATTGTAATTTAATTTAGCAAATAGTTGAAGGACATCTGTGATTTTTCTGGAGGCATAATCTTGGATTGCATGGTGACTATAAATGAGACTCTATGATGACAACATTACCATATTTGGGGAGCACAGCAGCAAATTTCCAGTTATGAAGAGGAAAGTTATGGTGCAAAGGACAAAAAAATTATATGTGTGAGATCCAAACACTCTGAATATTTCCAATTACTGTTTTCAAAGAGTTTTTGTGTATATATTTTGTGTATACTCAACAAGATACAAAAGATAACCCATTCTTTCTGGGTAATCCCTCAATATTTTTATTCATATTTGCACGTAAGGCTTCAGTACAGGGATAATGACCCCATAGAGAATTCTGAGGCATTAGATTGTATTTCAGATACTCGTTTCAGCCAATTATTCTTCAAATTAATTCTAAATATATTACTTGTGATTGTCAATTTGTGTGTCAACTCTATTCAACCATAGTATTTCATTATTTGGCCAAACACTGATTTAGATATTTTGTGAGGGTAATATTGAATTATTTGCAACTTTCAATCAATGAAAAGCTGTACAGTACTTAGTGTGGCTACTTCTCATCCAATCACAATGGGGTGCCTCAAAGACAAATGGATTTTACCTCCATACCTCATTAAGAATCAAGGTGATATACTGAGTTTATTTAAAATTTCAGTCCTCCAATCTAGTCTACAAATTTCAGACTCGTCAATTTTCCAACTCCTTAAAATTTTGTTATTTGTCTGTCCATATGACTATTTTTGTTGTTGTTGTTGTTGTTGTTCGTGAGGCTTGAACTGTGGGTCTGGGCGCTGTCTCTCAGCTCTTCAGGTCAAGGATAGCACTCTACCACTTATGCCACAGTGCCACTTCTGGTTTTCTGAGTGGTTTATTGGAGTTAGGAATCTCCAGGACTTTCCTGTCTGGGCTGGCCTGAATTGCTATCGTCAGATCTCAGCATTCTGAGTAGCTAGGATTACAAGTGTGAGTCACTGATGTGCCCGGGCTTGTCCATATGACTCTTAATCTCTGTTTGCTTTCTCTCTATTACTCCATATCTGTGTACATTTTTGTACTTGTCACCTTATTGATCTATAGATTCAAACCCTGATTTTGCTCATTATATAGTACATATGTATGAAATTATCATGTACTAGGCTGCATAAATATGAACAATTATTATGTATCAATTAAAAAATAAATGCCTCCCTCCCCCCCAAAAAGAAAATTCTAATATACCATCTAATTATCAATGTATTTTTCTAAAAAATTGTCTCAACTAATCAAACCAATGAAATTATGACATTTAAATATTTTTAGCATTGAAATTTTCAAGAATTAGTCTTAAACTGAATATCAAGTCTATTTTTTGAATTTAATTTTATTTTAATTCCCAGAAAGATAAATGCCCTTCTAAAAAATTATTAAATAATCACAAACAAGGCCATGCTAAAGCTACCAGCACAACTATGTTTATTGCAGCATTATTCACCATAGCTAAGATATGGAACTAACCCAGAGGACCCTTAGTAGATGAATGAATCAAAGAAATGTCACACACACACACACACACACACACACACACACACACACACACACACACACACTCTGGA
The DNA here is from genome assembly GCF_019054845.1 of Dipodomys spectabilis. Classification (NCBI taxonomy): domain Eukaryota; kingdom Metazoa; phylum Chordata; class Mammalia; order Rodentia; family Heteromyidae; genus Dipodomys; species Dipodomys spectabilis. The sequence goes on along the minus strand of NW_024870720.1, from coordinate 1,372,515 downwards.
ATTCTGTTTCCATCAGAAAGAATGACACTGCCCCATTTGTTAGGAAATGGAAAGATTTTGAAGAAGTCATGTTGAGTGAAGTAAGCCAGACCCAAAGAAACATAGGTCGGATGGTTTCCCTTATTTGCAATAATTAGTGTGTGTCTAGGATAATCTTATCAGAAGCACAGAAAAGCTCAAAAACTATGTACATATGACCATATAAGATGGTGCTAGGCAAAATGAACCCCAAGATTGGGACACAAGAGTTTTTTGTTTTATTTGTCTCTGTGGTTTTTAATGTACTATGGGATTTTTTTTGTTCCTTTTGTATGTTTTTACCCCTATGATATATTCCCTGTTGTCACTGTATTTGACTTTTGTACCCTGCATCTTGTATACACATTTTATCTAATTTGGGGAGGGGAAGGGGAATAACAAAATGCTGACCTAAGGACACAGAATGACCCGTTGCAACAATAATACACACAAGACATTATGTTGGAAATGATCTTTACAAATTTGGTGAGGTGGGGGGGCAAGGGATAGTAGGAAAAAAAAACAAAGGAAGGGGTAACAATATTCAACAAGAAATATAGTCATTAGCTTACTCTTGTAACTGTAAGCCATCTGTATAGAATCTTTATAATAAAATTAAATTGATGAAGAATGTATTATATCTCACAATGTCCCCTACAAAACATAGAAAATAGACATATATAAAGTATTCAATAAGTAGAATATAATTCAATTTGTTAGCCTTTCGGAGGACAGATTTGCCTCAGTTTACTTTGGTCATTAACAATGTTAGTCATTTAATTCCCCTTATATTAATGTTGGGCCTAATATGTGGGCTTTACGTGATACTCTTTTAAAGGGGTAGAAATGATGAATTATACAATAGCATCTGAATGGATTCATGATCCATCCACCTTGGATGCATCACACATATAAACACGTACATACACAAACACATATACACTGAATATATATAGGCACACACATATGCATACATAAACTACATATTTTTGTAGGCTACATATAGTCTACATACATTACATATGCATTATATGCATGTTTGTGATATATGCATGCAATATATTTACATATTTATAAAGTCTGCTGTGGATTATAAATTACTAGAAATTATTAGAAAACCAGGTAATTTCCTTCTTCTTCCCATATCCTTATGGGAAAGTTTTTATGATATATTTTATATAGATTAACAATGAGTAAATGTATTCTCTGGTTCCCTATGAGTCACATATTTTGATCATAACACATTTTAATTCAGCATGAATTTATTCAAATATTAATTATTCTTGATTTATATCTTTTGTCTTCTAAAACCCTTCAGAATTTTTACTTAATACAAAGTGATAAAACATGACCTGTATGTAGTCTACTAAAAGTTGTAAAAATGATTCTTATTAGAATTACCTTTTATATGACATCTAAAATATTTTCAACAAAATAGATGAACAGTACTGTTAAAGATGAAAATATCCCTAGATCAAGAGCATTTTCAGACTGATATTATACTTAAATGGTGTCAAACTTAACTTATTTTAAAGGAATGAAGTAAACATATTTATTCAATATGTGGCAAATGTAATCTAAAACAAAATCTATTTCTGTTGGTACAATATATCATTTTACTCAGAATTATGTTTATTAGCTACCAAATGTTGTGGTTTTCAGTATGTATTTAATCTCTTAAACAAAATCAACCATCATTGCTATGGACAACAAAAAAAGTAATAAAAAATTACAAAGAACGGTTTGACATCAACACTAAGGAATCTAAAACAAATAAGTTATTGGATGTTTATCATTTGACAAGAAGAAAATTTTCATACTGATTTACATGGACACCACTTTACTAGGAGCAGTAGCAGTACCCCGAAATAGTTTTCACAGACAAGCAATACAGTTAAACCACCAATTAAGTAAAACTAAAACAATTTTGAAAACAGGAAATGTGCTACATGAAAACTCACCCCTCATTTGTTATCTTATTTAATGGAAATCTTGAGTTTTTAAATCACGTCTACTCTTCTAAGATGAATGCCCGAAGTATATTTCAAATAGTTTCTACATATGTCAATTTATTTTCTTCTAATAATTGTTGACATGTAGAAAAAATGAAACTGATGTAATTCCTCAAGACAGAATTATATTTGAGCTTTTTTTCCTGCCAAATAGAATTTCCTTTATTTTTTTCCTAAATGCTATGATATATAAAGCAGTCTGAGAAGCTCCAGGAAGCTGACAAGTGTCTGAATCGTGTGTGACTAGAACGGAAGGAGCCTTTCAGATCAATGCTTGTGTGTCTCGCTGGAGGACTTACATTTCATGGAATCATAAGAGAATATTGAAGAAGTTTCAAACTTGTGTAAGTGGAAGCTGTGCCTTCAGCATATTCTTAGCCACAGCAAATATTTCCAAAGTCTCTCCTCTAAGAAAATGAGAAAGGTACAGATTGAACAGTGGGAAAGGAATTTTTTCTAACAGTCAGAAACTCTGAAAATAGCTGAGGAATGAAAAGAGAGGGACACAAATTAAAATTTCACAATCATCAGCCACACACACAGCGTGTGGACATTTTTTCAGTGTAGCATTCTAGCATATTTATATATTCATATACTTATGTATTTAAGTTCTAGATTTCCTTTTCTCCAACAAGGTATGTCTGTTACTGCAAATATTCCAGAATGTTTGTAGAAATACTGGCTTCTATCTCCTAATGCTATAGAAATTCCTGAGCAACAAACATAAAAATCTTTTTCAAGCAAGCAATGAACTTGAATTAAATTCTTCAATACACACAAATTAATTGAATATACTTATTATATTGTAATTTATCCTTATCTCTTATTTGATTAGAAGATGCACTTTTAATTTTTATTCTTGCTCATTTTATCAGAAATTATTTGAAAGAAATAATTATGTTGTAATCATATTTGAACCTCTAGTGCAGGCCAGTGTTACTGGTACCTAATAACATATCAATGTATTACAATTGTTTATGTCTCTGGCTCAGTAGGAAATATTACATAATGAGGCTCTTCTTTTTTGCCTGGTTTTATTTTTCTCCATAATTGGATATAGTATAGAACATATAGGTAAAAATAAAATGGAAGAAGAATCTAAAAACATACATGATTTAGGATGGAAGTTGTTTTACACACATATCCTTAGGCAATGATGGAAAACACCTTATCTCTCTCCTTGATATAAAGTGACAGAGGTAATTACAATAGTGCTATCCATTTGGATATACCTCACAGTTCATTTTGTGGAAATTTAAATAATGTTGGGACATATTTTACTGAAGGAAACATTTTACATGAATATATAAATAAAAGAGAATATTGAATATCCAGACCCAGATCAAAGCATATATAAAATATCAGCATAAAATAGACAAAAATCATTGAAAAAATGTGCACTGGTTAATAAGTAGTTTGGGGAAAACTTTGACATGCAGATAAAGCAAATAAAATTCTAATCTTGCACAAGATACAAATCCAAATTCCGGGGAGATTAGGGTTCTTAAAATAAAGACAAAAATCTAAGAGAATAAATAATTTTATTCCCTTCAGATATTAAAATTTATTGGCTGTTGAGACCTAATGTATACAATTCATTTAAATAATTGATATATTTTATAACATCAAAACTAATAACATCTTTATAACAAAAATACATCAAAAAATCAAAAAGACAAAACAGAATATATTGTTTTAGTCATATCTAATATTGGCGTAAGATTTTTTAATGTGTTTTTTAGTTTTTAATATAATTTTATTATTATTACTTAGGTGTAGTATAAAGGGGAAATCATAAGTCAAGTAATTTCTTTTCCACACATCAGTACATTTATTTTCTCTTTACTTCTCTTTCCCCAAGTTTCCTGTTCTAGTTCCTGCCTATATATCACATTTATCACAGTGTATACTGAACACCATGACTGTATCTGATCCCCTTTCCTCCTGCCCTTAAGATTTCTCTTGTGAATGTTATTTCTAGAAATTTAAATAGTTTGTTTTCAGAATAGTATTGTATATGCATACAATATTTTCGTAAACATACCCTTGTCTATAGAACACCTGGGAAAATTCACTGACATTCACTAATTATTAGATATTAGCAATTAATAAACTTCAGAGTATCTGTCATTTAATCACATCAACTCTGTCCTGAATTAAAAGGTTTAACGTGACTCAATTAGACAAGAAATTATGACATGGGAAGTCTAATTATGAAGTGATATATTTACTTCTAATTGAAGTTTTGCCAGGATAAAGAAAGTTTCAAAGGTATATATCATATATCATTGATGATTAACGTTATTCAGTGAAATAATTATATGCAGTATAAAAAGACATACCTTAATAGATTAAATTAAGCTATTGATGGGAAAAGCACTTAGTGTCTCCATACACAAACATCAGGTAGGTGGAGCTCAGGACTAATGTAGGCGGAATAACCAATTAGAAACTCCTCATTCTCCTTCTCTCTCAATATCCTCCTAACAAATAAATCATTCATTTTGACTAAAAAACAAACAGCAACCAAAACAAAAGCTAAAGAAAAGCTCCAAAGAACAGCAGGTGTTGTGAAGAATCTTGTCCAGCCATGAAATCTAGGGTAGAAAAGAGAACAAAACATCTTCTGCCAACAGGTATATTCCAATCACTTGGATCCAGTCAGCTCTCCCTCTGGGTAAGAGGTGAGTAAGAAAGTCTCCAAGAGCCCTTGTCACCTCCGGGGATACCTGAGTCTTCTTCACAAGCTCCGTGCTTTTACACTTTCACTCGGGATCACTGAGGAATTCCCCCAGAGTACACGAGGTGAGCTACTTGATCAGGTCTTATATTTTCACTTCGGAAATTCAAAAAGGAGAAAAATCCATGGCACCGTTGCTTTCATATTGCAACAATTGCTGAACACTCCCCAACCTTTGGCGAGGACATTGGTATCTAGGTCATAAATCTCAAAACTCCCCAGACACAAACAAGGGAAAGAAGTCCTCCCAAAAGCATGTTAAATCAAAAGTCAAAGACAAAACAAAGAAATTCCCTAAGCAAAAGAAGTAATGCATCAGGTTACACAGAAGGGAACCTCCCCAGCAGTACCTGCAGACTTGGTGGGGAGCTGGCTGCCCCACAATCCCAAAAGAAATAGGAGTAAGAATAATAAAGCAAGCCAACCCACATCTAAACGAAGAAACGAAAGGAATAAGGAATACCTGTCAATTAAGAAAACAATACTAACCAATAGAAGAGGAGAAATACATTCTTTTCAGGGCAAGTAAAAATTGAACGAATTTATCATCATTGAATGTAACTACAAATATAAACACACTTAAGGAAATTTTTGAAATGAAAACAAAAAGGATTCTAATCGCCATGGTGTATATAAATCGCAGAACAGAACTCACTGGTGGAGCACACAAAAATTCAAATTCTGAATACGTGGGTACTGCAGTGGTTTTATATATACATGTGGACATATAGACTCTAGAAAAGGCAAGCGCTCTAAAATAAAGCAACTACAAGTCGGTATGCCATGTAAGAATTGGGGCACCAAGAATTGTGACGCCACAAGTATGCACTTAGAGGGATAACAGAAGTGAGAGGTTTCCTTGCTACTAGCTTTCATTTATTTATTTTTATTGTGAAAATACTGTACAGAGAAGTTACAATTACATGGGCATGATAATGAGTACATTTCTTATCAAGCATGTTGCCTCCTCCTTTGTTTCCCCTTCCTATCCCTTCCCATCTCCCCATCTCACCTCCTCATTTCTCTCCTCTTCCCTGCACCAAAGTTGTAAAGTTAGTTTTTCAACATAACGACTTGTACATTCTCCTTGTTGCAATGGGTCCTAGCTTATAGGAGTTGTTCTCAGATATTTCCTTAAGTCTCATGGCAAAGCAGAAACTAAAGCTATGGAGGATACAGAAAAATGAGAAGAAACAAATAAAAAATTGCTTAATGAAAAGTATAGTGTAGAATCACAAAAATAGACAGTAAAACTGGAGAGGGTAAAAGCACCTATAAAACAACCAGAAAATAGACAACAAATGGTAATAATAATAAAAGTTTACCCAAAATAACCTTAAATAAAATCATATTGAAGTTTCTAATCGATAGACACAGAGTGGCCAAATTAATTAAAACAAAATCAAACCACCTGTAGCCTATTTAAGATTTCAAGAAACATAAAATGTTTAAGAGATAACATGAAAATGATTCTGCATATAAATGATATCCAAAAGAAGGCAATGGTGCTGACTTCAACCTGATAAAGTAGCTGTCAAGTCAAAAACTAATCATAGATGGAGGATTTTCTAAACATGAAATATGAAAATTAATGGAGCCAATATAGGCATATATATAATGTGTGTGTTTGCATATGAATATTCTGTGTAATATATATTCCCCTACATAAGCAAATTCAAGTTATGACTAAAATCAAAGTTTTGGGCCACTAAACTAACCAGCATATACAGGATTTGATTGTCTGTTATACAATGTGTGAGGAAAGTAATTTATCATTAATAGTAACTTAAAGATTGAGGGATATTTATACAAAGTTCCTTTAAGTTTCACACTTTCAGAATTATGAAGCTACACAAAAATAGTGAAATGATGCTCACAAAACTTCCATTGTAAATATATGCATATTATTCCATTAAGGAAAGCAGTCTCAATTATCAACTTTCATTGCATTAAATATTACTTGAATATTGAAATGTTAAAATGTTTGTAAAATAAACATAACAATATAAAGGTGTTAATTAAATATGATGTCCACATTTACTCATGTAAAAATTAAATTATGTACAGTCCAAAATGGATTTACTCTCATGAAAAACACACTTGCCCATAGAAAGGACCAAGAAACACTGTTGAATTAATAGAAATCATTACCAAGATGTCTATTGGCTTCATTAGTAAAACTAACTTATTCAAATAACCTCACATTTATTTCCATCCTCCTCTACTTTATATTTATCAGCTTACTACTGCTGTAGTCTTTGTTGAGCCATGTTTTCTTCACATACAAATGGTAATCTTATTTAATTGCAATGATGTACTGTTAAATGGTGAAGCATAATAATTTATTCCATTTTATGGCTTCCTGATAAGATGTTTCTTCATCTACTACGTTTACTTATAATATCTCTCCCATTGACTTGGAATTTTATTTTCTGTATCTTTGACTAGATTGATGTTAAGTCTTGAAGAGCAACTACGACATGATTAAATTGCATAATAGAAGTATGATAGTATTTATTGATAGAAAATGGATGCCAAGGATCATTTCCTGGATTTGCAATGAAACTTAACTATCAAGCAAATGATTAAAAAAAACCTCATTCAATTTTTAGCTACTATTGTTATAATTAACATTGTTTTTATAATCACAAAATGTAGTTCATCTCTCCATTATAAGATACATGCATTCCCGGTAGAAATGACGTAGGAAATAGAATTAAAAAAAGCAAACATAAATTCTAGAAACACTACATTTCTAGACAAATACAGCAGAACTAGGTTTGGATTGCAGTTCTTTCTGCCCATTTTATGAGTTTATTTTCTACAGTATAGCATCCTGGTTACTTCAACCACTTTTGGCATAATGCGTCACAGAGGAAATGATATTATTTCTACAAAAAGCTGGATGACTAGACAAGCATCCATCTCAGGTGTCTACTGCATGATGAAAGTATTTCCTCATTTAGCTGATACTGTGGTACACATCTTATCTGTTACTCTCAAAAATTGCTCCCAGGCACTACAGTTCTAATTTAAGTTTGCCAAATAAAAGTTTTTTTTTTTTTTCTCTTGTGTGATGTAGTTTTCAAATGCCTCAGGATAAACGAATAGATGCATCTTTTCTGCCATGGACAACTTGATGGCAATTTTGACATATAGATGTTCATTTTGAAAGGACAATCGATTCCCTTTAATCAGTTATTTATTGTTTTAACTGTATTTTGTACATTTAAGGCTAACGTATATGCTTTGGTAAAAGCTTTTGAATGCAAACACATATTGGAAATTACAAATTCTGTATTACATGTACCTCAAAAATCTATTGAGTAAATAAAGTCAATCCAAGAACACTAATTGCTGCATCTTTACCCCCTAAAGCTGTGTGAAATCACTGCTGTGCACGTATATAATCATTAAATGTGTTGACAACAATTAAGTTGTTATCCTGGAGACTGTCAAGCACAATTCAAAATAGAAACCCAAATGAAATCTGTTAGAGGCATTATATGTCACTATAATTTTTCAGTATCTACACAAAAACAATTTCTGTTATATGTGTGTTTCAATTCTTGGAACTTAAGAAGAATGTGAAGATTCGTTCTCTGTACTTTCTACTTTCAGTTTCTCCTTCCTAATAGATTGAAGGCACATTGGTATAAACATCATGTCTATGGTCTGTTGTTCCAAAACAAAAGCTTTTAGGGATATTCAGGTTTACTGTGTAGTACTCCTCCTCATTTTAATCAGGACAGGTGCTTGAGTCATATTTCAAATAGTACAGAAATGTGGTTAGACAGAGAAGCTTTTTACCAAAGAACTAGCCAACAAACAAACAAATACCCCCAAGTACCTTCTTCATGCCTTATTGTTCTTTTACTTTCTTGGCATTTGGTGCAAATAATTTTCTTCCAGGGGAAAAACATCTTTGCCAAGAAATCAGTCTTATGCTTTTAGTCATTGCTTCTGAAATTTTACATTGGATGATGAAATATTTGCAATTTCTCACTACATTTAGACACAAACTATGGAAATATAAAAGTAACTGGAGCTGGGCACCAGTAGCTCAGGTCTGTAATCCTAGCTACTCAGGAAGCTGAGAGCTCAGGATCACAGTGCAAAAGACAGCCTTGGCAGAAAAGGCCTGAGGAAACTTTTATCTCCAATTAACCATGCAAATCTAGAAGTGGAGCTGTGGTTCAAAATGGTAGAATACTACCCTTGAGGAAAAGAGCTCAGGTACAGCATGTAGGTCCTGAGTTCAAGCCTAACCAAGAAAATAAAAGAAAGTTAATATTTAAAGTATTAATGGCCTTAGTGAAATGACTATAGCCAGTATTACTAAGTATTTGGTAATATAAACAATATAAAAAGAGAATACGAGAAGGCTTTTAATCAACTATAAATCAGACAAGAACAGTCTAATAGATTTACAGCTCAAAAATTAAATAATCAAAAAAGACACCCCCAAAGAAATAAATGACCCAATTAATAAATAGGCTAATGATTTTCAGAGAGACTTCTTAAAAGTAAAACTGGCCAATAGACAAATGAAGAATTATTTAACATCCCGGGCCATAAAGAAAATGCAAATCCAAGCAACACTGAGATTTCAGCTTACCTCAGAGTAGACTTTATCAAGAACACAAGCAATAATAAATACTGGTGAGAATGTGGCCAAAATAGAACTCTAATAGACTTGTTAGTGTTGGATTGAATCTAAGTTCCCCCAACTTCTCCAGAAAGCTTCATGGAGGTTGCTAAAAGCAACAACAACAAAATAATACAGAAAAACACACATGCCAACAAACAAACAAACTAACTAAACTTAGAAGATTACTTACTATGACTCAGGAATTCCATTCTTGGGCATTTATCCAGTAGAAAACAAGGCTACAAGTAAAGCTACAGTAAAAACACGTGTGGAACCATGTACATTGCATGATTATTTACCATAGCCAAGCAATAGTGTAAGCCCAGAAGGTTCTCTGTAAGCAAATGGATCAAGAAAATGTTGTACTGTGTGTATAGACACCATGGAATATTACTTATCTCTCATAAAGAATGATATTGTACCTTTCATAATGAAATGGGAAGATTTGGAAAAATTATATTAAGTGAAGTAAGCCAGACCCAGAGCAAAAAAGGTTTCATGGTAGCTAGAATGTGCCTATAAATCTACAAGTAAACACACTGTGTGGTAAACAGGGGTGACAAATGAATTAACTGAAGTATAATAGACTCTATGCAGAGCTCAAACAGTGTAAGGCTTCAGAAAGACTAAATCAAATCCCGTCGAAATAAATACCAGGAAATGGAAACTCGCAAGTGGGGATTCAGGGCCAAAAGGAGAGGGGTGGACAAATGAAAGGGATAAGGGGAAGAAATCAGTCAATCATTCATTGTATACACCTTAAGATTAAGAAAAAATAAGGGCAAGAGTGGGTCAAGCAGTGTGAAAATGTTAAAGGGATGACAAAGATTGAGACACATTGTATATATAAACTGCCTTTTAAATAGCAAAAAAAATATATATCCTAAAACATTAAAAAATATGAGGGAAAAGGTAGGTTGGGAAAGATGGGTGACAACGTTTAAATTGGTGACATTGATCAACATGCACTGTATTCATAGACTACTTGGTAGAATGGCAACTCTTTTGTATCACTCCTTAAAAATAATCAAAATATTTAATTAAAATGTTAATTTTAAGTTATTTCCCCCTTTTAGTGCTATAATTTAGTGTACATTAAATAGAAAAATATGTGGAATGAAAAAAATGTAAGCTCTCAATCACATATATGACACCTTTAAATTGAATAAATATACATCCAGGTTGTGTGTTCATATGTGTAGCTGTATTTAAATGCGTTATTTTCTGTGTTCTGAATGTTGGTATTTCTCAAAATTAGTATGTTGTATTGCATGGTGGTGGCTCATGTCTGTAATCCTAGTCAGTCAGGAAGCTGAGATCTGAAGATGATGATTTAAAGCAAGCTCGGTGAAGAAAGTTTCTGAGGCTTTTATGTACAATAAAGCACCACAAAAAGCCAGAGGAGGAGCTATGGCTCCAGTGGTGGAGTGCTAGTGTTGAGGATGGAAGCTCAAGGGCCTGAGTTCAGACACACATATACTCTGTCTCTCTGTCTCTCTGTCTCTCTCATTCACACACACACACACACACACACACACACACACACACACACACGCATTGAAATATTGACCCTCAATATGTCTCAACACGGAGTGAGCAGAAGTAAGCTGGTTTAATATAAAGTGGAAAATTGTTCTTTTAGGAAATAAAAGTGAAGTTATTTGAAAATGTCAGTTTTAGTATTGAAGGCAATAGACATATTGGAAATTGGTTTCTACCAATTCCTCATATTTTTTTTAAAATAAGTTTCACTCAAAAAATATATTTCCAAGCTAGTTACCCTGAAGGGAAGAGAAAACACCACACATGCCACTACCTCAAAGAACAAGTAGTTTTCATTCTTCTCTTGAGTTTGCTTTCATTCCCCTAAACACATGGATATTTCCAGAAGCAATTTGAAATTTAAAATCATACATGTATTCCTGAGATACACCTTTGAGTCATAAATTTATTTTTTTCATCTTTGGATATATTTAGTCATTGTTTCATTTATGATCTTACATGTAGATATTTTAAGTGACAGACACTATCTGAATATTTGTAACTGTATAATGATTCGGTATCAAATTAGTTCTATACTGATACACATGACCACACAAGTAACAGCATGAATGTGCTTATTATTATTCAATTGTGTCACTAGTTAGCTATTTGGGAAGACAACTGGATTTTCTGTTCAGTGTCTTTCCATTAAAAAAAACAACAACAATGCTTGATAGGAAATGTACTCATTACCTTGCTCATGTAACTGTAACCCCGCTGTACAGTATTTTTACAATTAAAAAACATACAAAAATCAAGATCTAAGGAAGGCTGATTTCTGACTTAGAGGTTCTAGTGCAGAAGGTTTCTGAATTCATTCATTATGTAAGTTGAATTCAGTTCCCAGTGTTGGAATCTAAGTCTCCATTTTCTTATTTTCACCTGTTTCATGAGCCCAAGTATCCTCCACCTCTAGAACCTGTCCTCATTTCTCAGCAGGTCCGTCACCTTCAGGGGAAAACAGAAATTGTACTTAGCCTTTCTCTCTTGCTTCACCTTGATTTTGTTTTGAATGGACTCAAATGATTATGTTAGATTCTTTCAGATTATTCCATTAACTCAAAGCTAACCAATTAAGGGTTTTTTATATGCAAAATATTTGTATGGCATTAGATTAGCATTTGATTGAGTTAGGGATGAGAATCTTCCCTAATTATTTTAGAATTATGCAAATTCTAGGTAGCAAGGTTATTGTGATTTGATAAATGAGTTTGCTGCCATTTATTCTCTACTATGTAGACTAATAGTGATATAATACCAGTTTGACTACTGATAAAATAATCACTCATTGATTTGGAGTAGACATTACTAGTAAAACTTACTGCAACTCTACTTGTTCTTTTTTAATAAATTATTTTCTGTCCTATTTGTGGATAATCTTTTCCCACTTACATATTTTGTGTATATAAATACAATTTATAAATAAATTATTTTGTTCAACCCTTATTCCTGCTTAGATTTTTCAAGTTTTTGAATTAATTTCCATAAAGTATCTGATTATTTAGTGATACTTACATGTTACTTCTACCTATAAAATTATGTTGTTGTTTTTTTTTTTTTAGTTTTAGCATTTTTGGTGAATTCTCTCTCTCTCCCTCTCTTTTCTTTCCCTCTCTCCCCTAGAAATCTCTTATACTTAAAACCTTTTTTGGCTAGATACTTTCTGCTTTGTTACTATTTTTTCCAAATAAAATGCTACCTTAGTTTAGGTAACAAAATAACAAACTATTTGAGCTACAAATAACAAATATTTATTTACCACTGTTTATGGAAAGGGAATACAAGATCCAAGGCCCCACTAGTGCCTAGCGAGAACCTAATTAGGATGTCTTCTACCTGGGTTCTCATACAGAGGTAGGAATCTACCATATTCTTAGGCCTCTTCAATGGGCATCTATCCTATCTCCTTCATGGGCACTATGCACTTGTGACCAAACCACACCACAAAAATCCTACCTCCAATGAACCACCTTGGCGGTTAAGACTTCAAAAGAATGAATTGTATAGATATATCAACATTAAATTATAGCAAATAAGTTTGTCATGTTCCTTTATGCATATTAAACTATTTTGATTCCTAGTTTCTGGTTGTAAGTAGTTAAAGCACTTTTATTTTCTCTTGTGCCTGTCTGGGGCTTAAACGTAGGGCTAGTATTTTCCCTAAGTTTCTTTTGCTCAAGACTAGCTCTTCACCACTTAAGACACTGTGCCACTTCTGGCTTTTTTGGTGCTTAATTGGAAATAATTGTCTTACAGACTTTTTCATCCAGGCTGGTTTTGTACCAAAATCCTCAGTTCTCATCCTACTAAGTATCTTTATTTCATTTTGAATATATAACTTTCATAGTCACATCATTATGTTTCAGATATTTTTCTTCTCAAATATGTATTGAGAGAACAATTTCCTCACTTATTTCATCTATATGACATGTTGAATAAACAGAAATGACTAAAAGAAGGTGTATCAGGGGGGCTATGTATTTGTAACTAGTGCTAAAAATCTCCTTTTCTCCCTTAGTCTCTCTCTCTCCTCTTTTCCTCCTCTGTCATTCTACCTCCCTCCTCTTTCTCTCCTGCCTCCTCCTCTCTTTTTGTCTCTCCTTCTCTGGATGTCTCTCTTCCTTCCCCATCCTCACACAATCATAGGCCTTGAATGTGACTAAAGATGTACATGTACAGGTTTTACTTAGGATTACATTTCAAAATTGTCTATGAACATGCCTGTCCATGAATCTACCTGATAAGATTTAATATGAGAATTATTTATTATAAAATTTTGAAAGTTTAATATCATTTCACTTTTTATCTCTCCATTTTCCCAATCTAGAAATCTGTAGGGCTTATTATAAGGCCCATGTGAGAATGTCTCATTTTCAATATAAATTGTTGAGTATATATTTCAACATATTTTTATACGTTACTTTGTGGGTCTGAACACTCGAGTTGTCTGTAATGCTTCTTAACTGAGGTATATTTTCACTGACCAATCTGATGGAGCATTGCATAACACATAGTTAATCTCATCTCTTGGTTTCTTTTATCTATACTGCTCTTTAATTAAATTTCCAGTAGCTATATAATTGTTTGCTTAAGGACTGATCCAAAGTACATACTTCATCTGCACAAGTAAATTAAAGATGAAAACTATGTATTAAAAACCATACTTTTAAACTTTTATATATTTCATCAAGAAGGATACATTAAACAGATTGTGTGGTCAGACTTACTTTTTGACACTCCGTAATGACTTTAATGGTGTTTCTTTTTTCTAGAAACTAAAGATTCTTCCTCCAAAGAAAGTGGGAGGGAAGGGATGGTAGGGGAAAAAACAAATGTGGAGGCAACAATGCTTGATAGGAAATGTACTCATTACCTTGCTTATGTAACTGTAACCCTCTATACAGTATTTTTATAATAAAAATATTTTTAAAAGGAAGGAAAAAATGTGAATGAATGTGTCTTCCAGAAATTTTTTCTCCTGTATATGTCTTGGTAAGCTGGAAAATAATCTCCCTAGAATGTAAGATTATAGCACAAACAACAAAGAAACCAGTTTTATAGTGTCCTATGTGTTAAGAATAAGTCTTTTATGTGTTTTTCAAATGATTGTAACCTTTAATATATTTTGAGAATAAGAAAACACATTCTCTTAATGTATGTAAACTGTATATCTTCTTCCAATCATATTTGATTCATTGTGAGTATTTTATTTAGTTAGAAGAATATTTTTACCTGAAATGAATCTTTAATCAAAGTGAAAATATGATTTCCTTGTGACCCAAAGACCTTAGAACTCAAAAATAAGAATTTTATTTTATATTTTAAATTGAGATCACACACTTCAACGATGCAGAGAAAGAAACATAAATTAAGGAAGTCAATTTTGTTGGAGGCAGTGTCTTAGACAGATTCATGACAAGACAGAAGAATAATTTTTATTTTGAACAGTAGGTTGAAAGATTAATGATAAGAAATAGAAAATTCATTTTTATAGGGAGGTGCAGGCCTAAGCGATTTGTAACTGAAAAAAATCTTTTTCCTATAGCTTTGGAAATTGAGGGTCTAAGAACTATTTATTTTTCTTTTGAAAATAACTTTAATTGTATATGGTTCTTTTTAGGAATATCAGCGTATTATTATATAGAGGCTAAAATGAATCTGGGTAGTAGTTTTGCCTTGCACTCAAGTTATACCATAAAAATATAAGCTTAAAAATTCATCTTTAGTGCTGTATGCTCTGTTTATATCAAAGGAAAAATACAGATGTTGTATTTGTATATATTTTAATTAAAATTTTTTAGTATTCTGATATCTTCATGTAAATACTATATTGATTGATATATATTTTTCCCTATGGATATATTAATGATAATTTCTTCCCACTAAAGTGGGAGAAATATCTACCATCATTGTCTGACCATACTTCTTTAAATTTGGTGCCAATTAAGTTAATTGTATTTATACATGTCCATACATAAAACGAAACAATTCAAATTATTTTCTAGTAAGCTTCTACTAATTTTGAATTTTATTATTATTCATGTCATTAAAGTTTCAGTGTGTTTAGTATAAATATGCCTATGGTGTTTCCTTTGCTTTCCCATTCTAAATATTTTATCTCATCTTTGAACTCCGTCATTGAGTTTTTAACCTTTCTATCTGACTTGTCCTAAGCCCTTCAGTTCATAACTCTCTAAAGTTCTCTATTGCTGACTGTTCATTCAATCATTTGGTGTATAAGTCATCTCCCATTTTTAACAATAACTAGGGATAAATTGTTGGGTTTTTATTTTATTTTATCTCTTTTAGTTTTTAGTTAGTAAAAATCTCTAGTGATTGGAAAGTTAAACATGAATGAATTAATTTGCAACTGTATTGTTCATACATATTGATGTAACAAAAATTACATTTTTAGACATATGTTAATTGTACTGAATATCCATATTACAGATTTTGTCAAAGCAGCAAAGCCAATTCCTAGAAGAACCACACTGGAAACTTTTCTCACGCTACCAGTTCTGTGTAGTTCCTAACAAATCAGTGAATATTATCTTGCCACACATTGGCCCGTGGTTCATGACTAAATGAGTCTTTTTTGAAATATTTAGTATGATTCTTCCAACTCATTGAAAGAAATAAATGGTAATAAAGAGCAATTAGATGGTTCTCATTGGTTGTACAACTAAAGTATTTTATAGAGAAATACAATGATTTAATTGAGGCTCCAGAGAATAGAGAATTCCTACCTGCCAGACATTGGTAGGTTTAACATTCGATTAAATTATTATTATATACTTTTCTGTGACTATGGTGCTTTAGGTCTGCAACGTAAGTGCTATAGTGACAAAAGCAAATTTATACTCTCTAGAAGGCTATAGGTAATTTAAAGTAAAACTAACCATTTTTGGGGGGAGGGTCCGGTCGTGGGGCCTGAACTCTGGGCCTGGGTGCTGTCCCTCAGCTCTTCAGCTCAAGGCTAGCACTCTACCACTTGAGCCACAGAGCCACTTCCGGTTTTTTCTTTTTGCTTATGTGGTGCTGAGGAATCAAACCCAGGGCCTCGAGCATGCAAGGCAAGCGCTCTACCACTGAGCCATCTTCCCAGTCCAAAACTAACCATTTTTTTTATAAGAAAGAAATTATATCAGGGATGGCAATGTGTAAGAAGAAACAACACCCCTCTATTTCCAGGGTAAATTCAACACATCAGTGAAGAAACTGGGTCCACAAGCCAAATCTCGGACTCAGAGCTGGAATACCTTTTCATTTTGAAAATTTTTCCATAATATCATCACTTATCAGGAGGAAGCAATTGCAATGTGGAGCGCAGAAAATTCTTATATATGAAAAATAAAAGAGAAGTGTTGTCCCTGGTTGTAAATAAAATGAAGAATCAGCCGATGTGACAAGATGAAATAAAGTAAGTGTGAAGTGAATCTCTGAGCCATAAAAGATGTATTCCAGAGTGAGAAGCTAAGGAACTTTGTGTAGAGAACAAAAGCAGAAAATTTAAGAC
Organism: Dipodomys spectabilis; assembly: GCF_019054845.1. Classification (NCBI taxonomy): domain Eukaryota; kingdom Metazoa; phylum Chordata; class Mammalia; order Rodentia; family Heteromyidae; genus Dipodomys; species Dipodomys spectabilis. Next base: position 1,355,536 of record NW_024870720.1, on the reverse strand, counting down.
CAAAGTGAAGTAGAACACATAAATCAAATGTGTGTAGAGTAACAGCCAAGTCATAAAGTGGAGCTTACGATCTAACTATAATACACAAGGAAGAATAATACTCATCCATTGCAGAGCAATGACTCAGGAAATGTAGGATATCACTGACTTTGCTAACCCTGCTCTCAAAATGTGTGATGCATTTTGTAGTTTATTATCATGCTCATATACATATTACAATATGTTGATACCAAATATCTTAATGTTTATTTCTGTTCCACCTAATTCATAACATAACTCTTCATTGTAGAGAGAAAAATAATTCACATTGCACAATAATCTATTTTCACATACCAAAATTAATCTGTGAGATAATAAATAAATGGAAAGCTCCATCAAATATCTAAGCAATTTAGACTTTGTATGGAATCAATGAAAATATATAGGAAAAGGCTGATAAATAATTTACAGCTGGAGTAAATCAAGGCTGCCTACAAGACAGCACTACATTGAATTACATTTGGAAAGTAGGAGCAAGACAGAGCAATAAAGACAGGGGCAGAGAGGAAGAGAAGTTTGATTAACAGCATTTCTAACAAAAGACATGAGTTCTGACATATGTTTCATAAAAGTAGACATTGAATATTCTGACTACTGGAACTAAGTGAATCAGAAAGAAGGAGATACCCTATCAAATACCTGCCTAATTGGCATATTCATTGGATATAACCTTTCATTTGTATTAGTAAATGCATGTAGTTACTTTTCATCTTTCTTAAAGTAAAAATCATATCAAATAAGTATGTGTACACGTTTTTAAAAACTTCAATATAAAGCAATCTTGTTAATGTAAAGAAGTATGAAAAAAGCAAAATATATTAAGATACTGTAGGTTTTTAAGATACTGTTATAAAGTGTCTTTTAAAAAGATCCAATTGAGCTGGTCACTGGTGGCTCACGCCTGTAATCCTAGCTACTGAGGAGGCTGAGATCTGAGGATCATGGTTCAAAGCCAGTTCCAGCAGAAAGGTCCATGAGCCACTGATCCCCAATAAACCACTAGAAAACCAGAAGTGGCACTGTGGCTCAAGAGGTAGAGTGCTTGCTTTGAGCTGAAGAGCTCAAGGTCAGCGCCCAGGCCCAGAGTTCAAGGCCCATGACCAAAAAAAAAAAAGTTCCAATTGATCACTTAATGTACAGATAAGAGGCAGTGTACGATAGAGTGATAACTCTAACAGAAGATTTTCTTAGGTGATAATCTGTGCTTTGCTTAGATGATAATAGCTCATAACGTTTGAAAAAATGGAATACAAACTCTTTTGGATTAAATGTGGTCATAAGAGAATGAAGAATTCACCAAAGGTTTGAAATAAGAAGTCATTGTATGTTAAAAACACTTAGACCAAAGGTACAATTAATTACAAATAATTATAACTTGTGCTGTGCATTCATTTTTTTGGTTATTGTCTAGTCTTGCTTTCATTTACCTGATGATATATAAGAAAATATTTTTAAATAATACTGAAAACAGGATAATTTTTGTTGTATGGCATTCTCTCTGGTAAGATAAAATTTACATCTTTAGCATAGTCTTCTAAACAAGATAACATATTTCACATTTTAGGAAAATAATGAAAAGGCAACTTCTCAAGTTAAAACTGTCTATAAAATTATATAGAATTTGTGAAGATGACGGAGGACAAGCTGGAATCTGTACAAGCTCTTGCATAGAAAGCAGTTTCAGAGTTCCAGTGAACAGTCCCAAGCCAGAGAATCACACCAAGTGTGCCATCACAGGACAGAGAGTTAGTCAAGAGAGGGGAAGCCAAGCAGACACATCTGAGCGCCTGCCAGCAGCTGCCGCTGCGGCGACAGCCGCGGGGGCATACCTGAGACACAGTCCGGGACGAAGGAGCCAGACACAGCGGATGAGCGGATTCTACTCAACATCAGCAAGAACTGACAAGGAGCGGACAAGTTCATCCTGCACTTTGCAGACCAGAGACTACCCAGGGTCCAAGACTCAGCATGAGTAGAAGCCCGACTTCCTCACTCCTTCTCAGGGAGCAGAGGAGGGAAGGCTACCCCAACCCCCCCAGGCCCGGTGATCTCCATCTTGGATACCGACAAAGCTCGGAGGAGCGGCTAGCTCCAGCTCAGGCCTTGGAATAAAATGAGTCATTTAGCAGGTCACAAGAACTTAACGGCGAAGTGACCTCACAGACTCAGTTCCATCCAGGGAAAAGTCACCCAGCTCAAGCGCCAGCCATTGGAGTGGCTCTCCTCACCGGGTAACCAGAGTCAGAGGCTGCCCCTCCCTCTAGCAGCCACCACAATCAATTGAAAAACAGGAACCCTGAGAATGGCTCCAGGGTGGGTGCTGTGAGCTTTTTTCACAAAATACACCCAGGGAAAAGATACTGTTTGTAGAAAGGTCTCAACTCTACCCAGAACCTAGCCTCATCACTGCATCCCCCTCTTTTGTGATTCTCAAAGCAGATCACCCTCCCAGTAAACTAACCTGGGAGGGGGATCTCAAAATCTTGGGTAAAGCAGAGCATTTTTCTGCCTGTTCCAACAAACTGACTTAAGAAACCAATCAAGCCACAGGACCTCAAGCTGACCAGAGACTCCAACCAGACTCTGGTTACAGACAAAAGGGAAATACAGGACTCTTCCCACTCCTCCCCCCCCCCCCCAAAAAATCAAAGAACTTTTATCTTTTCTTCTTCTTCTTTTTCTTTTCTTCTGTTTTTTTTTTTTTCGTTTTTTGTTACCTTATATATATAAAAATTTTTTTTTCCTTTTCTAAAACTTTTATTAATCTTTAATTTTTGCCTCTTCTGAAAAAATAATTGTTTTCCAGTAACTTTTTTTTTTCTCCTCTTATAATCTTTATTTTAGGAATATGTGAATGTGTGTTTTCCTTTCTTTTCCTGTCTTCTTTCTCTTTTTCTTTCATTCTTAATTATCTTTTTGTTTTTTGTCTAGCTCTACTGAACTTCTGATCTTTTCTTCTCACTTTCCTATCCTTTCCACATTTTCCTCTTTTGTTTTTCTTTATGTGACTTAACTCTTGTCCTGCACATCCTCAGATAAACCCGTAGTTAACTAGTAGACCCTATCCCCCATTGTGTACACACTTAATCCACAAACTTATTACTCAATTCAAAACCTCTGAGACTTAAATTCATTAATAGCAGTACTACCTCTTTATACCTATATAATATTTTAAGCATTTTTTTAAAGTTTTTCACATCTCCTCTATGTCCCTCCCTTTCTCTCAACATATTCACATTCCTCTGTAAATAGATGGTCTTTTAATCTCTATAATAACATTAATTTTTACGTTTCTATTTTTTTTTCTGGTCTCTTTTCATTCCCCTTTCCCTTTCTTCTTTTTCTCTCTCTCTCTACTTGCATCCTACCCAACCTATTTCCTGCATTGTGATTAGGACATAGTTAAATTTCCCTGTGCCTCCCCACACCAATCTATTCCTATTTTTTACCCACATCTCTCCCTAACCCTAATAATTTCTGGTTTTCCAAATTCTTCTCTGCGGTTCGAAGTCCTTTAACATATAGTTGTTTGATGTTGAATAGATGTATCTGTTGAACTAGGTTGTATCTGTAGACTATTGACTGTACAAATGCAAACTTTGGTTGATGGTTGCCTTAAGATAGTGTTCTAGCACAAAACTGGTGCTATCTTCATCTGAAATGGGCATAGTAAGCCGGAAAAACACAAGAAAAATGGCAAATTCGGGTATCACAATTCCCAATCTTGATAATCAAGGTACAGAACAGACAATGAATAATCCAGTGGAGAGTTCCTAAATAGCTCTACAAACACTGCTGGCAAACATGATAAATGAGAAGTTTGACAACGTACAAAGGACTCTGTATGAGCGTGATAGGGAGAGAGAGGAGGCATCCCAGAAGTTTATACAGGAATATCATAAGCGTGAGGAAGCTACTCAAAAACCGATACAGGATTTGCGTGAACAACTCGAGAATACTCAAAGAGAAAGGGAGAAATGGCGTGAGCAGGCTGAGAACACTCAAAGAGATCTGCAGGAATCCCACGAATGGGAGGAAGCTAATCAAAGAGTAATACAGGAATTGAGAGACCAGGTAGAGAACACACAAAGATCACTAAAGGCATTCATGGAATCCATTAACAAAGAGCTGAAGGAAGTCAGGGAGACCACAAAGGGAATGCTGAATGGAACCCAACAGAAGGAATGGGAGCCCAAAGAAACCATAACCAATCAACTAAGTGATTTGAGGACAAACACTGACCACCAAATTAAGGAAGTAAAGAAATTCATACAAGACCTAAAACAGAGCTTCAACAAAGAACTTGAAGCCATCAAAGCTGACCAACTAGAAGGAAAAGAGATAAAAAACAAAGTAGAGAGTCTTGACAGCAGGTTAGACCATGCAGAAGATCGAATCTCAGGGATTGAAGACAGCCTAGATATTATAGAGAAAGAACATACAACCATCCAAGACAAGTCCAAGAAATATGTTAGATCTATCCAACACCTGGAAGACACCATCAGAAGGCCTAATCTAAGGATAATGGGTGTAGAGGAGCACCTAGAAACAGAAGTTAATAGTCTAGGAAATTTGTTTAACAGGATCCTAGCAGAGAACTCCCCAAACATGCAAAAAGATAGGTCTGTCCAGATACAAGAAGCCTTTAGAACCCCAAATAGACCAGACCAGAATAGGACATCCCACCGCCACATTATAATCCACACAGGATCAACTCAGAACAAGGAAAAGATCCTTAAAGCTGTTAAGGAGAAAAGGGTAATCACCTATAAAGGGAAACCAATTAGAATCACCTCAGATTTCTCAGCAGAGACAATCAAAGCAAGAAGAGCCTGGAATGATGTATGCCATGCCCTAAAAACAAACAACTATCCACCAAGAATACTGTACCCAGCTAAACTCTCCTTCATAACTGAAGGCCAAATAAAAACCTTCCATAGCAAAGAAAAATTGAAACGATACATCAACACCAAACCAGCCCTACAAAAGATTCTTAAAGATGTCCTACACATAGAAAACCAACAAGACCGCAATAAAGGCCAAGAAACTGCACCCAAACTGAGAATCCAAGAACCATAGGAAGAACCCAGTTTTCGCAGCCCCCAAGAAGATAGATAACATGGCAGGAACTCCCAAATACCTCTCAGTCCTATCTCTTAATGTTAACGGACTGAACTCTCTAATTAAGCGACATAGACTGTCTAGTTGGATTAAAAAACAAGACCCTTCTATCTGCTGCCTGCAGGAGTCACATCTTGCCCGTAAAAACAAACACATTTTCAATGTTAAAGGCTGGAACAAAATCTACCAAGCAAATGGACCCCATAAACAGGCGGGAGTTGCAATCCTAATATCAGGTAAAATAGACTTCAAATTAAAATTCATGAGAAGAGATAAAGAAGGTCGTTACATACTAATTAAAGGATCTCTCCTTCAGGAGGATATTACAATTCTAAATATCTATTCGCCAAACAATGGAGCACCCAAATTTATCAAAGAAACACTACTTTCCCTCAAATCCCATATAGATCCAAAGACATTAATTGTTGGGGATTTTAACTCACCACTCTCCCCACTAGATAGATCAACTCGGCAAAAACTCAACAGAGAAACCGCAGATCTAAACAGCTGCATAGATCAACTAGACTTAACAGACATCTACTGAACATTTCACCCAGCAGCATCAGAATACACGTTTTTCTCAACAGCACATGGAACGTTTTCTAAAATAGACCACATTTTAGGCCACAAAGCAAACTTGTCTAAATTCAGAAACATTGAAGTTATACCTTGCATTCTCTCTGACCACAAGGGAATAAAATTAGAACTCAACACCAAAAGCCACCAAAGAAAGTCCGGTATCACATGGAGGCTGAACAACACACTGCTGAATCATGAGTGGGTCATGGAAGAGATTAGAAAGGAAATTCAAAGGTTCATGCTATTCAACAAAAATGAACACACAAAATACCAGCTCCTCTGGGACACAGCAAAGGCAGTACTCAGAGGCAAGTTTATAGCTCTGAGCTCCTACATCAACAAATTGGAGAGATCTGAAACTAACAATTTAATGACACATCTAAACCTCCTTGAAAAAGAGCAGCAAGATAAACCCCAATCCAGTAGACGGAAAGAAATAATCAAAATTAAATCAGAATTAAATGAATTAGAATCCAAAAAAACTATAGAAAGAATCAACAAAACAAAGAGTTGGTTCTTCGAAAAACTTAACAAAATTGACAGACCCCTAGCAAATCTTATCAGAAAAAGAAGAGAACACACCCAAATTAATAAACTCAGAGATGAGAATGGAAACATCACCACGGAAACAACCAAGATTCAGAACATTATAAGGGAATACTTCTCAAAACTTTATGCTAATAAGTTTGAGAACTTGACAGAAATGGACCTCTTCCTAGCAAATATTGACATGCCAAAACTAAACCAAGATGAGGTAAACTATCTTAACAGGCCCATATCAAGCATTGAAATAGAAACAGCAATAAGAGACCTCCCAGCTAAGAAAAGTCCAGGACCAGATGGTTTTACAGCGGAATTTTACAAGGCCTTCAAAGCAGAGCTCACACCAATTCTCCTCCAACTCTTCAATGAAATTGAAAGAGAAAGCTCACTACCGAACACATTCTATGAAGCCATCACAACCCTTATCCCAAAACCAGGCAGGGACTCATCAAAGAAAGAGAACTATAGACCCATTTCTTTGATGAACATTGATGCAAAACTTCTCAACAAAATTTTGGCCAACCGACTTCAACAATTCATCCAAAAAATCATACACCACGATCAAACAGGATTCATTTCAGGGATGCAAAGCTGGTTCAATATATGCAAATCAATTAATACTATTCATCACATCAACAGGAGCAAGAAGAAGAACCACATGGTTATCTCAATAGACGCAGAAAAAGCATTCGACAAGATCCAACATCCCTTTATGATGAAGGTTTTGGAAAAATTAGGAATCCATGGAACATTCCTCAATACAATAAAGGCTGTATATGACAAACCTATAGCCAGCATTATACTCAATGGTGAAAAACTAAAGCCATTTCCCCTTAACTCAGGAACAAGACAAGGATGCCCACTCTCTCCACTTCTCTTCAATCTAGTATTAGAATGCCTAGCTACAGCAATAAGACAAGATGCAGACATAAAGGGGATCCAAATAGGGAAAGAAGAAATAAAACTCTCCCTCTTTGCAGATGACATGATCTTGTATTTAAAGAATCCCATAGACTCCACTCCCAAATTACTCAAGCTGATTCAAAACTTTGGCAAAGTAGCAGGTTATAAAATTAACCCCCAAAAATCAATGGCTTTTCTGTATGCCAACAATGAGAAAAGTGTGGCTGAAATTAGGAAAGCAACTCCATTTGTAATAGCCCCACAAAAAATAAAATACCTAGGAATTAACTTAACTAAAGAAGTGAAGGACCTCTATGATGAAAACTTTAAAATCTTGAAAAAGGAAATCAACACAGAACTTAAAAAATGGCAAAACCTCCCATGCTCCTGGATTGGAAAGATTAACATCGTGAAAATGGCAATACTTCCCAAGGCTATCTACAAATTCAACGCAATACCTATCAAAATTCCACCCTCATTCTTCAAGGAAAAAGAAGAGGCAATCCAAAAATTCATATGGAACAATAAAAGACCCCAAATAGCAAAAACGCTCCTCAACGGAAAGAACACTGCTGGAGGAATATCAATACCAAATTTCAAACTCTACTATAAAGCCATAGTAATCAAAACAGCGTGGTATTGACATAAGAACAGACCTCAGGACCAATGGAATAGAATTGAAAACCCAGAAATAAACCTACAGACCTATAGCCATCTAATCTTCGATAAGGGAGCTAAAATAATAGAATGGAAGACAGACAGCCTCTTCAGTAAATGGTGCTGGCAAAACTGGTTAACTACATGTAGAAAACTAAAGCTAGATCCTTATATATCACCCTGCACCAGAATCAACTCCAAATGGATCAAAGACCTTGAAGTCAAAGCAGACACTCTGAAAACATTACAGGATGGAATAGGAGAAACCCTGGGTCTCCTTGGCTCAGGCCGAAATTTTCTGAATAGAGACCCGGAAACACAACAAATCAAAGAAAGGTTGGACAAATGGGATTGCATAAGGTTGCAGAGCTTCTGCAGGGCAAATGATATAGCTAGCAAGATCAATAGAAAGCCCAAGGATTGGGAGAAGATCTTTACTAGCCATACAACGGACAAGGGTCTCATATCTAAAATATACTTGGAACTCCAAAAATTAAACCACCCAACAACAAATCCTCAAAGAAACAACTGCCCAATAAGTAAGTGGGTGAAAGACCTAAAGAGAAGCTTCTCTGAAGAAGAAAGAAGGATGGCCAATAGACACATGAAGAAATGTTCAACATCCCTAGCCATAAAAGAAATGCAAATCAAAACAACATTGAGATATCACCTCACTCCAGTTAGAATAGCAAAAATCAAGAACTCTAACAACAACAGATGCTGGAGGGGATGTGGACAGAAAGGAACCTTACTTCATTGTTGGTGGGAATGTAAACTTGTTCAACCACTTTGGAAAGCAGTATGGAGGTTCCTCAAAAGACTTCACATAGAACTCCCCTATGACCCAGCAATCCCACTTTTGGGCATTTACCCTAATGTTTACAAAAAAGACCACACTAAAGCTACCAGCACAACTATGTTTATTGCAGCATTATTTACCATTTCTAAGATATGGAACCAACCTAGATGCCCCTCAGTAGATGAATGGATCAAGAAAATGTGGTATATATACACAATGGAATTCTATGCCTCCATCAGAAAGAATGACATTTCCCCATTTGTTAGGAAATGGAAAGACTTGGAAAAAATTATATTAAGTGAAGTAAGCCAGGCCCAAAGAAACATAGGTCCCATGGTTTCCCTTATTTGCAATATCTAGTATAGGTATGAGTCAAGCGGAAAAAGTCAGAGAATGTGATGTTAGGAAAACGAACCCTCAAATATGTATTTTAATGTTTTTGTTTCTTTCATGCATGTGTTTCTAACGCATTTATAAGATTATTTCTTTGTTGCTTTGTATGTGCCTCCCCCACAGTGTAACCCCTGCTTTCACTATATTTGATGTCAGTATAACATGTGGAGGAGACCAGGACAAACAAGTCGTTTAAGGATTCAGGTGGACCTGTTGCAACAATGAGAAGTACAAAATGTCATGTCAAAACCAGCTCTACAATGTCGGTGTGGGGGTAGGGGGTGTATTATTGGGTGGGGGGGAGGGGGGAGGCTGGGAAGGGAGGTGAAGGGTAAACAAAGGAGGAGGCTGCAATGCTTGGTAAGAAATGTATGCATTATCCTGCCCATGTAATTTTAACCCCTCTGTACAGTATGTTCTCAAATAAAATAAAATAAAATTTAAAAAAATATTATATAGAATTTGTGATATCCCCAATGAGGTAGAACTTCTTAAACAATTATGATTAAAAAGTAGTGACATAAACAAGTATTATTTTAGGGCCATATGCAGACTTAGACATGATGGTTTGTCAGAATAATGACAACAGAGAGAGAGTAGATAATTAAAAGTTATTTCAGAAATTTAAGTACAAAATTATGAATATAGATGTTACATACTTAAATATAGAAGCAGGAAGCTAAAGAAATTAAAAACATAAATATGAGATGTTTTCTATTCTATAATTCAGAGTTGTAGAGAAAGAAAACTGATAATAGATGAAATAAGAATCTTGGAAAGGAGGAAAGGAAGGATAAAATGTGTAAACAGTATTCTTTTACTGGGATATTAGCAGATATTTAATAATTTAAACTGCGAATAGGAAAAGGATATATTCATGAAAGTAGCAAATAAATTTCATAAATTAGACTACATTCAGAGAGAGCAATATTGCAGAAAAAATAGATAAATTTAGAATAGTAATTTTAAATTAAAATAAAAACAGCATTTGGAAGGAGTGCTAAAAGAACTATGGGTGTTTTGTTGTGATTATTTATAGCCAATATAACTCTTCTCTTGTCAGTGACACTGAGAAAAGTGGATGAATGACTCAAAATTAATTAACAGACTTTTCAGTTCCAAACCAAATGTTCTTGTTTTTTGGAATAAAAGCTATGTACAAACCTTGGACTTTATGGTAAATATTTTTTATAATGCATATTGAATCATACAAATTTATGAGAAGAAAGTAACCTATTTCTTTTAGCATCTTCTAAGGAGTTGGGTCAAAAAATGATATTCTAATAACATGCTTAAACATAACCAAGTGCTGTTCGTTAATGTCTGTCATGTCCGCTGCTCAAAAGGCTGAGATCTGAATGATGTGGTTCCAATCAAGCTCTGACAAAAAAAAGTAACCGGCATAAAGTTGGGCTGAAGGAGTGACCAGAGCACCATCCAAGAAAGCAACCGCATTGAGTGTGGTGTCACAGATTTACATGCTGAATAAAATAATAAATAATAAGATAATAAAATAAACTAACAAAATAAGTAACCTAATAAAAATAAGTAACCTAAAAAAAATAAGCCAGGAGCCAGTGGCTCATGCCTGTAATCCTAGCTACTCAGGAAATAAACCACCAGAAAACTGGCAGTGGAGCTGTGGCTCAAGTCTCAAGTGGTAGAGCACTAACCTTGAGATGAAGAGCTGAGGGACAGCACCCAGGCCCAGAGTTCAAGCCTCACAACCCACAAAAAAAAAGGTAAATAAAATAGAATAATTTTTTAATCCTAGCCAATAGAGACAATAAGCAGTACAAGATGACTTCTCTCTACTAAAGAGAAATTGGGAGAATTGTATGGACAAGAATAATCCAATTGTGAATTTCAGGAAGTAGTAGCAGAGAAAAGTCTGCAACATGAATAAGACGAATCAAAGAAGAACAGGAAAAGGAAAGGGTCAGGCCTCAAAATAAACAATAATTTATTAGACCAAGCAACCAGAACCAATGGAAATGGAGAAACTACAATGTTATCCCAATATTAATTTAGCATAACTTTTCTGAGATAGAACATATGTACTCATTAAAATAATATCATCAAAAGTCAACAGTAAAAGCTAATGTTGAGGGGCTGGGAAGGTGGCTCAGTGGTAAAGCGCTTGCCTTGCATGCATGAGGCCCTGGGTTCGATTACTCAGCTCCACATAAGCAAAAAGAAAAAAGCCAGAAGTGGTTCTGTGGCTCAAGTGGTAGAGCGCTAGCCTTGAGCTGAAGAGCTGAGGGACAGCGCACAGGCCCAGAGTTCAGGCCTCACAACTGGACCCCCCTCAAAAAAAGCTAATGTTGATACAGTTTTTACAATCCTAGTTGTTGTTTAATGAATTTTGTGACTGTTAACATGATGAAATCCTCACATAAAATTTAGTGATGAATCTATTTTAGTATTTATGCACAAAGAAATTAGTATAGAGCATGTTTTTCTTTGCTGGCATGGAACTGGTAATCTCAATGCATTTCATTAGAACAATTAAGAAATTCCTTTAAAGGTACATTTTAGGCTTTGTAAATTCAAATATCTTGAATTCAATGTTAATATTTTTATTATCCATATACACTTAAAATCATGTGCACTTGGATTTAATTTGTATATTTTTAAATCTAATGTAAGAAAGCAACTTTCTCATAATTCAGTTTTTTTCTTTGTAAACCAGAAATAGAAATATTTTATAGTCTTTTCTTGAACAAATTAGCTTATTTAACACTTCTCAACATAAGCTTTATTAAATCTAACATGAAATTGCACAGTACTACTTATTGTTGAAAGCATAATACATTTTATTATTTTATTTATTACAATAAATTGCATAAGGATAAAAGAGAAAAATCTAATTCCACTTATTAGTATCGTTTTTAATTGTAGACAAGAAGTCTATTACAAAATATTGTATTATCTATATTGATATGTGTGATATATGTATGTACTGTAGTTTCTTACTTAATGTAGAAAATATTAAGAACTAATTTTTATTAACATTACATAGAGTGATTTTAATGCATGAATGAATATATGCTAAAATTGGACTCAGAGAGAAATAAATGGGCCAAAGCATACTCTGAGAAAGTACAGACATTTTTATATTGCCATAATTCAAGGCTTTCTGTAGTCAACTTTTTTCCAATTTCAGTAATGACTTTATTCATAAGTTTGAAAGGTATTTTTATGCTTGCTTCTTTTATGGCTGGTTTTTAGAGGTGCTCTCTTCATCTTCACGTCTTACTCCATAACAAAGTACATTATAAAACATGGCTGAAAGCCAAACTCCACATTTTATTTCAAGCCATTCCATTGTTTCTCTGACGTTTTAGCATTTTCAGAAATTTTGAAGAGATAACTAAAGATTTTTATTTTAGCAAGTATGATGAACAGGGATGTATGAATGTTTTGTGTGAAACATTAGAATAGACCAAAAATGTGACTTTTAAAATGTGATAATTAAAAATAAATATTTCTAGCATTATAGACTTAAAGAAGGCATTATATTCTATATTTAAGATAATAAATATGCACTATATTGAGGTTTAAATATATTCTTTTGTGGAGTGATATTTCTTTGTGACATAATTATTGCTTTAATGGTGAGTTGTGTATGATTTTACTTCTTCTAATGATTTTCCTTAGATTGTCACATTTTGAGGAAATAGTTTAGGTTTAATTTGTTTTGTAACTCTACATGTTTGAAAATGGAGGTCCTGAAAGGTAACAGCAGATGATTGCAATGATTGTAATGTTTTTCCTAAGAGAGTCTAGATTAACAGGGGCTGTATATCAAGAATGAACTTACAAGTTACATTAAAAAATTATTTAAGTGAAGTAAGCCAGGCCCAAAGAAACATAGATCCCATGGTTTCCCTTATTTGCAATAATTAGTATATATCTGGGACAAGTATATATCTGGGGCAAGTAGAAAATGTCAAAAGCTATGTACATATGACCAGATAAAATGAAGTTAAGCGAAATGAACCCCAAGATAGGGAAACAGTGTTTTTTTTCTTTCTTGCTATGATTTCTAACGTATTTATAATGTACCATGTGATTTTTTTTTGTTGCTTTGTATGTCCCTCCCCCGCAGTACAACCCCTGTTTTCACTGTTTGATGTCCCTATAATTTGGGGAGGGGAAGGGAAAAACAAAATGTTTAAATAGGGATTCAGGTTGACCCATTGTAACAATGAGATATACAAGACACTACATTGAAAATGAAATTCAGTTTAGGCGGGGAGGGGGGGGTGGAAGAGGAGGGGATGGTAGGGGAAAAACAAAGGTGGAGGCAACAATGCTTGATAAGAAATGTACTCATTACCTTGCTCATGTAACTGTAACCTCTCTGAACAGTATTTTCACAATAAAAACTTATTAAAAATTAATAATATTTCTCTTGAATTAACAATATCTGGAAAGATATTTTATTCTGCAGAAAAAAAATTGTCTCCGTATATGGGCCTGTCTCAGTCTATGCCTTGGAAAAATCAAAACCCAAGATAAATAATTTTAAGATCTTTATAATTATAAAAAAATCACATCTACTTCCAAACCGACATCCAAAGTATTGAGATTTTTCTCATGGTTTCTAAAATAGCTCTATTTTCTTTGAGCTTAAACCATGTGGAAGTAGGTCAACGTGTTTACTGACTCTTACTATAACTTGTTCTCGGAAATTCACCTGTCCCACCAAAGGACACCCTCATAGCAAGCACAGACCCATACTTTGGGATTCAAAATTATTAACCGTTGAAATAAAGGCCGTTTCCCCCTTCTGTGTATGCCTTTATATGCTGCTTATTTTGCTCTGAAAAAAAATGTTCTTTATTTGTCTCTTTCTTGCAGGTTTGAGTCTCTAGGTCAAGGCCTAGTAGTCCAGCATTCAGAGGATATGAAACAGTGCTTAGGTTGAAGTAGGAATTTAGGAATATACATTGAAGAAGGTAATTAAAACAACCAAACAAATGAAAAAACACAAAACCACTTTAGTGATTCAGAAAGACAAATTCCTAGTAGTTAATGTACGCATTATCCTGCCCATGTAATTGTAACCCCTCTGTACAGTATGTTCACAAATAAAATAAAATTAAATTAAAAAAAACATATAAAGTGAAATTACTATTTTTCTTTCAATTTTGAGTTTTATACACTATACATAAACCTTTTCAGAAAAATAATGTTGTAATCAGACAAAATTCTTAATTAGTATTGAAATGTGTAAAATTGCTTAATGGAGATTATAATTTAGGTCTTATGAAAGATATAGGAGAACTTACATGAGTGAATAAGAAATCTCAATCATGATTCTCCATAGGAAAATCAGTGGAGTACATCTAATCAATAGAAAAAGGTAAGGAAAAATTAGAAGAAATTTAAAATAGGAGAAAATCTAAACAATTATAAACAATGAAATAAATTTTTATTTAGTCCAAGTGACACCATTAGAGATTAGATATTTAGAAAGAATAAAAGTTGAACTTTAACCTATATGATAACAGAATTAAAAGTTTTATCTCTAAGTTTGAAATATTTTCCAAGAAAACAGTTCTGGTAGTACTGAAAATATGAATGAGCTTATGGGATAAAATTTTTCAGAGCGGGAAGCTGGAGATAGGCCTAAAAAATTGTTCTAGAAAGAATAGCATGAAAAACAGAATAAAAGAATAGAACTAGCACCAATTTACATAATTTGATAACATGTAACACATGTAACAATACTACATATTATTTTATTGTTAAATTTTAAACATAAAATGTAGTGGTTGATGAACAGTATTATTTTTTTCCTGCTGCAGTTTTTTTTAATCAAATCATTTTGAGTTCAACTTCAGGATCGTTTAGATATTTATACATTTAAAATGACCTCAGAAGCAAATTTTGAGATTGATCGTCAAATACATTTTTCAATTATTCTAACACTTCTTCTTGATGACAAAATATCATTTAAAGAAAATGTTGACTGCACAATAAAAAAAAAAACTTATTTATATAAAAAAAAAACTTCCAGGAAACTAAGCAGCCTTCTAACACATTTTCCAGTAACAGTCTCTTAGAATCTCTCATTTGCATAAGTCTGCTTCGCATGAAAAAAACCTTCACTTTGCCAACATATCCAAGTTCATATCAACACTGAAGCACAATGGCTGTATTGTTATAAACATGAAAATACACATGAAATTTTATGAATGCCAACATAATCTCAGACATTTATATAAATCTTCAATTTTCATAAAAAGTCATTCTGTAGTTAACATATTCCCACTACCACAGCTCATGGAATTCACTGCTCCATTGTTTCTGTTTTACTTTCTTCTAAGTAGGAAACACTTCCCAAATTTGCACATTATCCTCCAGTAGAGTCTATGGTAATCTTTTTATACTTACTCTAGCTTAAGTGAATACATTGTCAAAGCAAGCAGTGATCTGCCTTTTGTACCCACTGGTTTTCCTTTCTGAAAATAGAATCTGCATGGCTTCATATAATGTGTAGCCATAGGGAATTGCCTTCTCTCACTTAGCTCCTCATATCTGACATTACCCATTTTCCTGAATCTGTTCTTTCATTTTTACTGCTAAGCAGATTTCTGTTTCATGTACAGACTACAGCATATCTACCCAGTTGCCAAGAGCCATTTTATTTATACAGATCGGTCCAATTCTACCACAGTAGGTAATTTCTATAACTACAGAAGTCCCAATTTATCTGCAGCCATTTGATTTCAGCTCCCCATTTCAAGTATTTAAAATTTATTGAATATTTAGGAGTCATAACTTATAAAGTTGATTTTATGCTAGAAGTTTTCTTTGGGTATTTGAAAAAAATATCTTTAAGTAGTGGTACAAAGGAGATAACATATAATAAAGCAGTTTATGAATACAATTTCAACTTGATCAGTGTCACCCCTGCAACTTTCTCATCCCCCATTAACCCAACACTTCCCTCACTTTTCTTAATTTTGTTACATATATATATATATATATATACACACACACATATATATATATTTATATATATATATATGTAACACGCACATAAGTTTTACTTCCAAATACAAATTCTTAACACAGATTTTCCTCCTTCATTTCAGCTTACTTCACCTTTTGGTTTTTTTCCCACTTGTGTATGTTTTCTCTTATATGGCAATACCAGGTTTTGAATGCAGGGCTTTACGTTTATTAGGGAGGAGCTCTAGCACCCTGAATTATGTTCCTGCTCTTTTATGCTTTATTAGAAAATTTTCAATTTTTTTTCTTTCATGCGATTGTTTCTAACACATTTATATGATTCTTTGTTGCTTTGTATGTCCCTCCCCCACACCTTAACCCCTGCTTTCACTGTATTCGATGTCGGTATAATTTGTGGAGGAGAAGGGGAAAAACAAATCATTTACTTAGGGATACAGGAGAACCCATGGCAACAATGAGATGTACAAGTCGTTATGTCGAAAACGAACTTTACAACTTTGCGGGGGGGGGGGGGGGCAGGGGGGATTGAGTGGGGGGACGAGGGGAAGCTGGGAAGGGATGTGAAGGGTAAACAAAAGAGGAGGCTACAATGCTTGATAAGAAATGTACTCATTATCTTGTCCATGTAATTGTAACGCCTCTGTACAGTATTTTCACAATAAATTTTTTTTTTAAAAAAAGGAAAACAAAAAAAAAGAAGGAAAATTTTTAGATAAGGTCTTCCTTCTGACCTGGCTCACCTCAAACTGTAATCCTCTTCATCTCTGCCTCCAGCATTGTTGCCATGACCCATCAAATCAATTATTTCTTAGTCTCAGTGTTCTGTCTTCTTTCTTCTGAATGTTTTATAAGAATCATTAAGGACACAAAATATAGGTATTAAAGATTTATTAGTGTTTTAGATGCATTATAATATTTTATCTGCATTACTCAATTACTACTTATATTCCTTTAATCTTAAGAATATTCAATGTAAAAAACAATATTTAATCTGATGTGCACTTCTTAAAAGAATTTCCACCAAAGTTTATATTGTGCAACATTTAGAAATGGCAGGTAGCCAATAGTGCTCTCAATGAAGTTGTTTTTTTAAATTAATATGTCCATCTCTTAGACTAGATTTAACAAATTATATAATTACATAATACTACTGCCTGCCTGGAAATTGAATTTCTTAGAGAAATATCTATGGATGGAAAGTAGAGATATGACCCTAAAAACATTTTTGCCAAATTATATTATTCCATTGTTATATAGAATATGGAATAGAATTACACAGAATGAAGTACTTACATGCTATATATGTACTATATAAAGTCTGTCATACTTGTACTTTCATTTCTTTTTACATTATAAAATACAAAGCAATTCTCATAATACTTTAAATAAAGTATAGTTAATTGTCCACTTAGGATAGCATTTTTAGTGTTCCATCTACAAGATAAACATGAGTCAACTAGACATGTTGAACCATTCATGAAATCTCAGGATGCAGGAGGCTGAGTCAGGAGGATAGTAAGTTTAAGACTATCCTGGGGTAAAGGGAAAAAATAAATATATAAATATACAGGAAACTGTATAAAGGTATAGGTGAAATGTATAATTTTGTTAAGAGCAAATGTGGATTTGCAAAAGAATTATCATATTCACATTCATCTTGTAAGATTAATAATCATGAATAAGAAAGTATATCTTAATATATATTGTTAATAACTACACCTGATAAATGAAAGTGAAACCAAATTTATGTTCTAAATTTTTTCCAAATACGTTATTACAAGTCTATGTTTACCAAGGGAATAAAAACAAAATATTGGACTTGGAGAGTGTCCAAGAAATAATAACAGGAATCATTTCTCACAAAAGAGCAGTAATTAAATTTGTAGCAGAAATGTTCAGGTAAGCATTTAGGTGAATAAAATTGTGAGGTTTTTTTCTATATTCTCTTCACATACCTTCTGGGATCTCTGAAAGGAAAACAATTTCCTTGAGTAAAAATGCTTATTCAGAGGGTACCACTGGAGATGTTTTCAAGTAACTACATCAGAGTCTTAGAAGACTTGAGAGTTCAATAATAGGGCATTAAACATTCTGCAGGGGAAAGGAAGAAGGTAGAAAATACGAGTAATACTTTGCCAACACAGAAAGAAGAAAACATTCAGGAAAAGATGAAGCGATTAAGAGACATTGTGGATCTGTGAGAAAAGTCCAGTTCAGGATGGTCAATTATTTTGACACAACTGTAGTCCACAGGCTGAAGAAAAGAAATTCAGTTTGTATCAAACAAGAATTTGAATGTCACCCTATAGGCAATAAAAAGGAAGGAGAAATAAACAACCAGACATGCAAACTAGAGGTAACATACCAGGATGCTTTAGATAAATGAAATATGAAGTGGCAATAAGCATTTGCAATGAATTCTGATATTTAGATTTCCACATTGGGATCTGAACAGACGAATATGAGATATGAGATAGTATGACAAAGATCTGTGAAGTATTACATGTATTGCTAAATATATGTTAAATATTTGATATTCTAGTGGACTTTCTGATCTTCCAATTCTTTAAGAAGAAAACATTTCCCTATATGACATCTTAGTAAAATTTCAGAAGTCCATAATATATAACACAAGAATGTCTTTCCTTGTGCATGAAAGTGGAGAAAGAAGAAAGTCATAGGATATGATGACTATTTCAAGTGTTTAATCAAATAGGTTATGAATTAATTATGTAAAGTAAGAAGGTTTAAAAGAGCCTCAAGCTCTTCATTTAAAAGTTGCTTTTTGTCCTAATTAATATTTATAAATAAAACAAAATTTCTTGAGTGCATAAACAAAAATACTTGTGAAGTATATTGATCTTATATCTTCAGAATAATTCATGTTGGCGGTAATATCTTGAAACAGAGGCAATAATATTTAAGACTGAGCTATAAAGTGGCAAGTGTTACTAAAAAATGAATATGAAGTGTGTAAAAATTAGATTTGAGGTAAGAACAAATTGTAGGTGACCAGAGTCAAGATGGAAGTATGAAGTGTGTAAGAAAGGAGTTTTTACACACACACACACACACACACACACACACACACACACACGATTCTAATAACATGTTCCATAATTTGAATAGAGTCTTAGACATTTTCTATCCTTGAAGCAAGTTTCGTTTTAATGTTGTTTCCTTCCCCACAAAATACAGACAATTGCTTGAACATATTAATTTCAACTGTATTGTGGTTTTATTCATATTCCTTTCATGCTGCTAACTTGTTTTTTCTTTTTCAGAAATACAAGTTTCCTTTAAAATAACAGATACAAAGTTTACTTTAACATTCATTTCTCTAGGAATTATTACTGATCATATCTATTCTCAAAAGATGATTTTTATCTGTTGTCATTTGAAAATATTTCCAAAGAGACTAGACATAACATTATTTCTAATTGATTTTAAAACTAATTAAAACAAATGTATCAAGTCTTTCCATTTTCTAACAAATGTGCAGGTTGATAGTTTTCGGAAAAATGGAGAACATGTGCTATTCATATCAAATTTAATTATTGAGAACTTGTCCTATCTATAGAATATTTTCCATACTGGAAGATCCTGACTGTGCCTCTAGTGTTGATAAACTTTTCTAAATTACTTCAAGGAAGATATTTTTGTTTTTTTGTTTTGCTTTATTGTAGTTCGGTGATTTGGATAGCATATTGGCTACATAGAGAATTCTAACACTTATTCTAACACTGCAAATAGAAAATGAGTAAGTTAAGCCTAATGAAATCATGTATTCAAATAAAATTGTCCTTCTTAAAATGTGGTGAAATTGAAAGTAAATGAAACAACTATAAACTTTTTTCCATTAACTGAAATCATATTTTAGTGTAACTAATTCAAGCATTAAAAATAAAGAAGCAGAAAACACACACACAGAGTTAACACTTAAAAGGCACATGGCAACATCTATAATAATAGTTACAATAAAGACATCAGTAACTCATTTTATATCAGAATAAATCTATCAGTCTATAGATTTCTAAACTAAGCAACAACAGTAGACATTTTGAAAAATATACTATTTTAGATATCATGAATAAAGAAAATATTTTCTAGTCTCTTTTTGAAATATTAACTAAAGGTAAAATAAGCCTTGAAATATATTACTTTGAAATCCACATTAAAATGATACCTGAACATTGGATTTAAATGTTTCCTAATAAATGCTGATGAAGCTAGGATCAATATGAAAGAAGAAATTTATTTGAAAATATGAAAACATAAAATGAGGTATACTGAATTTGTTTTAGTCAAGGAATAGGGGGAAAAGAGAGTCAGTGAGAGGGTAAATGTGACTGTTAATACATGTATGCTGTATAAAAATGTCACAATAATCTCCTGCCTTGTACAACCATTTTGTACTCATTGAAAGAAAAAAAAAGATAAAAAGAAAGAAAACAAGGAAAGAGAAAGTGAGAAAGGAAAAGTAAAAAGAAATAAAGATCAAAGGAAAGAAGGAAGGAAGGGAGAAAGGAAAGAAGGAAAGAAGAAAAGAAAAAAATTGCTAAGCTTTGGTGCTGAAAAATTTTTTTAGATTGCAGGTTTCACAGGTACCAGATACACAGAATGATTAGAACTTGATTTTGTACTAAGTCTGCATGCTAACTAGATTAA
Organism: Dipodomys spectabilis; assembly: GCF_019054845.1. Taxonomy (NCBI): domain Eukaryota; kingdom Metazoa; phylum Chordata; class Mammalia; order Rodentia; family Heteromyidae; genus Dipodomys; species Dipodomys spectabilis. The sequence continues at coordinate 1,334,847 of NW_024870720.1, read as the reverse complement.
GAGGTAAATTAATGTCACAAGTGCAGCTATTATCATATATTTATAGTGGGTTGAGTCATCTCTCATCTGTTTGTAATTCTTGCTTTCTCTACAATTACTATAATCATTGGCCTAGACTTGCTTCATGTGATTTACATTTTTATGTGACAAAATATTCAATGTAAGCAAATGAGAGCATCTAAGATGTGTACTATTTTATTTTTTCAGAGAAAATATTTTAAGAGTGCTTGGTAATATATTTCAATTACTTTAATCAATATAAAGAAAGCTAGAAGAATAATGGAGTCAATTGCAAGGACACAGCTATTTTGAGTTACATGTGCGCTTAAATTGCACTTGAACATTTCTCTCTCCTAGAAAAGCCTATGGACAGTTTCCACAAGTTAATAACCAGTCTGCATTTGGAACATTTGGAAAATTGCACCCCTTTTGTAACTATTACTAATCAATATTTCTCATACTCAACAACACTTTAAATACAAACATAAACTTTCTGGCCATAGTATAGTACAGGCATTTGTTAAGCACTTACTGTTTCTCAAGTTCTAGACAAAGATAAGTTAGATGGACAGTTGATAATGCTCTCATTGAATAAAGGAATACTGGAGAAAAGGTGCACTAAAGAAGTAATTATCTGTCACTTCCTAGTATTGTCATCTTGGACAATTTACTTTCATCAGTGTGTAAAACAGTTTGAATTGGTGCATAATAACATGGTAGCGTGTACCTCATGGGGCTGTTGTAATGATTAAAAGAGCTAATGAATGCCTGACATACAGTCAGTGCTCACTAAGCATTAGTTGCCAATTCTATCCCAATATGCCCTCCTCCCTTTATAAAAAAGACTTTGGGATCCAAACACAAAGGAAAATAAATCTACATGATGGACAGGCAACCTGAACACATGAGACAGATATGGAGACCTAATGGTACAATGGAATGAAATAGTCGATTTTGAATGTTTGAGGCTGTGAAAGCCATAGGGTTGAAAGCCCTTAAGGCATAAGAGAATTGAGCCAAGAACTACTAAAGACAAAGGCACAAAACGCCAAAAAAGAAAGAAGATGCATAAAGTAATGTACCTCAAGAGCTTCTTGTGCAAGGCCTTGATTTCTTGAAGGCCAAATATCAAGCTAATATTTTAACAAAGATTCTGAAACAAGCTACATTTAGAGGGAAAGGAGATGCTAACTTCTTTACATCAACCCTGCTTCGCTCACACTGCAACTACCACCCAGTCCTTGTCAGACTTCGGCAGTAGTTGACTAATATTCAAAACCAGAAAGTGGTGTGGGACACTGCCCCTTTAGTGTCTCTGCTAAATATTTAACATTAAAATGGGCTCAGTCCAAGGAATCTGTGGGAAGCCTGTGGTGCTGGCCTCCTTTCAAGTATAATTCCCGTTGGCAGCTACTCCTATTGGGTAACTGTTGAAGGCGACTCACCTCATTTGGCAGTGGTCCAGACCCCTGAAAACTATCTCAGACTACATCTATCATCTGATTAGGAAGGATTCATGTGACCTGAAGACCGTTCTTTAAATCAAAAGACAAAAAAAAAAGAAAATCTATGCTAAATGACATAGATATTTAGTCAGATGTCTAAGCTGAATTAATATTTTGGATTTGTGCATTTTTATGAGAGTTATAGCATAGTGTATAACCAATCCTCACTTTCAACTAGTTATCAAAATGAAAAAAATCATTTGCTTTATTATTCTTAAAATTTAGCATATAACTACATAATGATTTGCTATTTTTATCCAGTTATTCTCTTGTGATAGGAGACAGGTTATAATGGAAATGCCTGTTCCTCTTGCTTTTCTTTTCCAAGTTTCCAGATTACAGGCATAAGCTACCACTTGTAATTTCTGAAATAACTGCAAAAATAAACTATATGGTAACATTTTAAATAAAAGTAACAATCACATTTCTTTTGTATATGCAAATAAACTATATGAAAAGGTTGGATGGTATACAAGATTGTAACGTGTCATTTGACAAATATAAAGATTTAATCTTAACAGCACTTTGAAAATAAATAAAAATTTCTGGAAATACTATTTTCACAGATGAATTCATTTTAATTTTGTCATCCTAGAGTTTGTTAATGATATACATAGAACTTCTTCTTTCCGTTTTATTTTTGAAATAATTGGAAGATTAATTACTCTTCACTTTTGACAAATATTTCTTTCAAGTTGAAAAAAATTACATGCTAAATCTCTTGATAAACTTATTTAAATTTTTTACTACAGATTTATAAGATTTTTAAAGTGGCCTAAATTTTCCTCCAAAAATCTTAATATAGGTCAATATATTCCTCAAAGCTAACATTGTTCTCTTCAAACCTATATATAAAAGTATGTATTATTTTTAACGTTTATCATGTGACTGTACATATCTTATAAAAATAATCTTGGATAATCTATGTAATTTAATTTATTGAATACATAAACCATGAAAAAGCAGTGCACAATTATTTAAACAATAAAAATGTATTGGAAATGTTTAATGCAATAGGCTTTCCTCATCCTATATATTATACAGGATTATATATATATATATATATATATATATATATATATATATATATATATACTATGTATTTGTATAAATACCCATTTTTTGCTAAAATGAAATTGAACATAGTATAATTTTTGTAGCATTTTTTATATTTCATGTTAGTGTGCATAAGAGAACAATGAACAGAATTGTTATTGTGTTGTCAATTTTCTAAGCTCCCTTTATTACAGAAAAATAATGATCAAAATTATGTTCATAGATGATCAGCTGATTATTTGATTTTGGCCCTCTATAATTTATTGAAGAAGTATTTGGTATCCATATAATTTGAAAAAGCTTTTCTAACACAGTCTGCATTTTTAATCTTAAATTGTTTAAGAATTAATAAATATTTATGCCTACTAAATGTTTTGGAGTTAAGGGTGAATAATTGTGGTGGAGGTAGTAGTGGTAGTGGTATATGTGCCTTAGTATGTTTGTGAGTTTGTGTAAAAAATATAGCAATTGGCCAATTAATAAAGACGATATTGAAACAAAAGAATGGTAGGGGAGAAAGTTGTAACATGATCTTGAGGGTATATAGTCAGGTATATCGCCTTAAAACTGATTGTGAGCAAGATTCCCTTATATGCTATTGAACATCTGTGTAACATTTTATTTACATGGTAACTTATCCATCAGCCAGTCACTATTATCTTCCCACCCTCCCATATAATGAAAAATTGATCATTTTAGTTTCTATCAACAAGAAGTAGATGCACAAATAGCTCAAACAGGAACATCATTTTGATTTTGTTATTAGATGAGATTAATTGTATGTCTTATAGGAACTGGATAATATATCTGAGCATATTTTGGCAAATGAAAAGCATTACTTAAAAGTTGTAATTTTTGCTTGGTATCATTTTACATATGACCATATAAGATGAACTCCAAGACATGGACACAAGAGGTTTTTCTTTGTTGTTGTTATTTTTAATGTACTATGTGATTTTTTTTTTGTTTCTTTTGTATGCTCTTTGCCTTATGGTCTATCCCCTGCTGTCACTGTATTTGAATTTGGTAACCTGGTATTTGAATTAGGGAAGGGAAGGGGAACAACAGAATTGTGAGACAGTGGCAAGTGGAACCAATGCAACAGCATTACACACAAGACATTATTGTGGAAATGATCTGTACAACGTGAGAGGGGGAGGGGCAGGGAAAGTAGGAAAAAAATGAATGAAGGGGTAACAAGTTTGACAAGGAATGTACTTATTACCTTACTTATGTAACTCTAACCACTCTGTCCCTTACCATGACAATAAAAAATAAAACAGTTGTAATTTTGAGGGGGACAATGTAATGTTAGAAGGCTTGGAAGGAGTAGAGAACTTAACCTAACTGGTCATAGGCAATTTCAGTTATTTAACTGATTTTTTTCCCCAACTTATTCAATGACTGCTATTGATGGACAACTTTATTATTTTCTAAAATGAACTCTAGGCTTTGTTTTTCTTGTCTGAATGGAAAGGAGTAGCATGATGAGATGTCTTGCATCATAAAAATGAGTCTTTTCCAGGAGCAGTTGGTCAGTTCAATGAGTCAAGCCTTGCGTTCTGCTTCTCTGTGTTCGATCTCACCAAGCATTGATTAGCTTGCCTCACAGCTCCATTCATCTTGCAACCACACCATCCTATCAATGTCTCCCAAAACAAACAAAAATCAAACAAACAAAAACAGTGACACCTTGTGTGCTATTTTGTCACTATGCTGATTGTCCAATATTAGTAAATTGAAGGACAAGGCGACTGAAAGTAAAGTAGAAGTATACCACCATTCCTCCTCTCTTAAATGAGGAATAGGGGACAAAGTTTCCTCGGAAGTAAACATGTCTAGACCTACATGCACGTTTATACACACATCCATAGTCATAGATGTCTTCTTTTGCTCATTTTTAATTGTCTTTTACATAGTTTGAACTCAGGGCCCTAAGCTTGCTAGGCAGGTGCTCTATCACTTGAGCTATGTGTTAAGGACATTTTTTTCCATTCAGTTTTTGTTTTTCATTTTGTTTTTCTGGATTTTAGCTTGGCTAACCACAATCATCCTAACGTGACCTCTCAGATAGCACATACCCCTTAGGTAAAAACAAAAAAATAAACAAAAAAAACACACAAAAACGCCAGCTCTTTGCATATTAGTGATAACATGTTTTCCTTAGATGATGTCAATATTAGCAAATGATAGGGAAATAAAATTTCAGAGGATGCAGACAAATACACAATGAAAACTAAAACTTCAAATGAGTTGTGACAGTGGCTAAGATGATTGCAATGGGGAAAGCGATAGCACTCAAGTTTACTGAAACCAAAATCAGGAGGACTTTATGCACTAGATTGAGCTATTAGAAAAGGAACAAGGTGTCATTAGAAGAGGGTATGTTCCATATGATTTGGTCATCTATATCTGCTCTGAGCATTTCTGTATATGTGTATACAACTACATTCCCACAGAGACTTGGACACAATTGTACTGCAAACAGATGTCTCCAAGGTCATCCTGAAGGACATCCTTGGGTTACAATACTAGTAAAATATCAGGAAAGAGAATTACTCTTACAGAAACTGAAGAGAACCGTCTAGGTAAAAGGTAATGAAAAGTCTGTCTCAGAAATAAAGTTGTTTCTTTGTTTAGCTAAGATACAAGATATTTAAAACCGATTTGTTCAGAAAACATCCTATAAAATATATGCAATATTTACAGATTTAACTTTTATACTCAAGAATTCAGCATGAAATGAATGCATGTAAGTTTTTACAAGGAATATTTACAGACTACATAAGAAACCTAGTCATGTAGAGTTAAAACCATTTATCGTTCTAAAAACTGAATTCTTGTGGCATTTTATCCATAGGAGTGAGGAGGAAATGGTAAATTATAAAGATTCCCAGAGAAAATTTGCTTTAAATGAAACATGCAGTGAAAACTACCACCAAATTTTCATTTTACACTCAAAGTTCGCTGTTTCTATGCTGCTGTATTTAAACAAGAAAGTAATCTTTCCTTACATTGGTGTCATACTTATTAGAATACTTTGGGGATGGCTTTGTTTCATTTGGAGCCAAAACTCTTGAGTTAATGGATGGTTTTTAGATTGAGCTTCATTTTGGCACTTAGGAAAGTAAAAACATGCGCTTCAAGTACTTTGAAATGAAATTAAGAACATTGTATTAATAGAGAGGTACCTTTTCAGGCTTTCAAAACTCTGACTTAAGTGAGATTCATAGGCAACCAATGAAATAAAACGATATAAATGCCAGAAGAGAATTTTTTTAAATGTCTAATCAGAACACATAACATTTAATATTATGGACTTTATTGTTAGTAGTTTTTTAACCAGAAGTCTATCACAATTTAGGGTATAAGAATTAAAAATATTTATGGGGCTGCTCTTAATAGAGTTTAGTCTTAAAAAACTGTTACCTGAAAGATTTTCATGATCTGGAAATAAATATTAAGAGCTACAGTAAAAGAATAGTTGATGAAGTACTGCCATCTTTTGGCTGTATAGATTGCATTTGTAGAAAATAGAGAGAGGTGAAACAGCCAGGAAATGACAGAGAGTTTAAATGTTCAGTAATTAAAATATTCATAAATGACTGAAATAGGTCATAAATATGAGGTTCTAGCAAAGATACATGCAAATCTTATCAACAGCACACTCATGGGAGCCTAGTTATGCTATCAATTTAAAACCTTTTGGCATAAATAGACAATAAGACAGAGAAAAACTCTACTTGAAATTCTCCTTATTTGACGCTTGTGCTCCACGGTAAAGGTAAGTCATGGATGAGAGAAAATAAAACTAGATTCTGATTTGCTTGATATATTCATTCAAATCTGTGGTTGACAAATAAATACACAAGATAATGTTTGTTACACCATGATTATTAAAGAATTACTATTTTTTTCTCTTCTAGGAATTGAAATGAAGGTCCTTACATTAAAACAGGAGTATTTTTCACAGGCAGTGATTTTGATTCAGAAGCTTGTTTACTGTATACATAATACATGCAATACAAAAGTGGTAGGTTATATTTTACCAGAATTCCAGAATAATTAGGCATCCTATCAGTTATTCCAAAATGTTGTATTCTTTGCCATGCTTTAATTAAGCTTTTATGAGAGAAAAGTGATTTAGAAGTTTAAGTCCTTGCTAAATCATAATGAAAAGCAGATGTTAAGGTTGGCTCTATACTTAAATACCAAGGTATTTGTCTAATAAAGCTTGTATTTGAAGGAAAGTCAGTCTAACCAGATTGCTGAGTTCTCTTTTAAATGAGCTTCTCCTATGGAGATTAATTTGCCTTAAAGAGTTACAATCACTTTGTGCTATAACACAAATTGGTTATTAAAAATCAGTTATGTAATGAGGCTTACTGAAATATAATCTATGATGGCCATTTTTGCTATATATAGTTATTATGCCTCTGAAAAGTTATATAGTTATAATTTTAGTCATTTTAAAAGAATAACAATTAAAACTTAAAGTTCGCATTACATGCCTGCTTTAAATTAAGAGTAAGATAATTTTCATTCTTCAACTTTTTTTCTGCTTATGTGGTCCTGAGGAATTGAACCCAGGGCCTCATGCGTGCAAGGCAAGTACTCTACCACTGAGCCACCTTCCCAGCCCTCTTTCTTTGTTTTTGACATTGGTTTCCACGACTCACTGCTCATTTGTCATACAAACTCTTTGCTACTTTAACCTAAAAATAAATTATATTAAAAATGAAAACATGGCTCCATCATAAAAACCAACGCTTATTTTTATGATATTAGAATATTAATATCCATAGCTAGAAGAATATTTTCTGTATCAACACAATTTACATTGACTAATTATTTTATTACTTCAAAATGCCTCCTCAGTTCTGTAGTATATGCAATGAATTCTTGCCTGCATTCTCCCCACATTATTCTTCTATCCCTCTCCTCTTGCCCTCCCTACTTGCAAGTACTCGTTTCCTGGTACTTATTTTGTCCAGCTTTAACGTAGCTAAAGCTGAAAGTCTTCACCTTCATTTTATTGCATGACTCTTTTCTAATTCTTACACAACCATGAAAACATTGCAAATAAGATACATTTGTGAACATTTTTCAATGTCTGCAATAATGTCATTCCATTATAGCCTTCATTTTTACGAATATAATGTGTCTCTCCTGATGTTTGCTTCTCACTTTCTATTAAGTTGATACTGTTTTAAATTAAAATAATGTTATCTTGAAAGTCCACATATTCTGTCTGACTAGATGCAAACAATTTTTTAGCTCCTTAAGAATTACTGGTGTCAAATGACATTATTTGTATATTAAATTTCTTCATATGTCTGTATTTAGAATGCTACAATATAGTGTGCATATGTATGTAATAACTATTTACAATGTTAACCCTTCATAATATTTCTTTCTTATATATTTAATCTTTGTGACGTATATTGATTTGAATAGGGGGCACTGACTCAAAATATTCCTAAAGATAGAACATAAAAATCCTAATTCTTCTAGTATAATTTTTGCCTGTAAATGGAGAAAACTTTTACATTACAGAAAGCAACATTCAGATCTATTTCTGATACCTGTTATTCCTGTGGTTTTGCAATCAATGATGCTAGTTTTGGACATGTGACATAAGATGGAAGGAAACTGGGGTAGAGGATTACTTGGAATGATTTATTGATTTATGCAGAATTGAAACCTACAGAATACCGAAACATCGTTTTGCTCCTGAATTCCCTTATTGCTCCTACCTTTAGTTCTGTTCTAGCTCATGAACTTTAAAAAGAATCTGTTCCACACTTAGTGTCAGAGTAGAAAGACACCTTCCTTAAAAGCTCTCTCTTTTTCACTGTCTTCCATTACTCCTGATACATTGCTGGTATATTATTACTGCACAAATGAGAAAGTTGGAACGGTGAGTGTAGAGGTTATTAATATCTTTGTTCATTGAACATAACTATATTGTATTGGGCATGGGGTATGTACACGTTTGACTTGCCTAAACTCTTCATTTTTGTGACAGCGTCTGATGAGTGTATAAGATGGTTTACATAAAATTACCTCTTTGAACTGTATCAAGAAATTCTTAACAATACAACAAAATTATTTTCTACCTTCTATTTCATCTCATAATTTTTTATTAAAGGTCCATATTCTAGGAAGATTTTGTGTATGACAAAATGCATTGGTTGGGTAAATATACACATGAGATTATAAATAAATTTATGTCTTAATTTTGAATCACCATATTTAACAGCTCTGCAATGGTTACTGAGTCTTTGTCTTCTTCATTCATACATAATATACCCATAGTTTAATTCATCATTTCTGTAAATCTGACAATTTCTTCACATCTAATTCAGCTTTCAATAAACTGCTTCCATTGGCCATTTCTGTAGCTCAAATAATCCTGTTCTAATTTGTTACTTTACTTAAGTGTTCAGTGATTTAAATAAAGATCATTTTTCCAACATATGAAATGGAGAAGGCTATTGGTTTCTCATGCTTATGATAGATTTTTGTATGATGTGACAATGTTAGAATAGAAAAATCAGTTTTATTGTAGTTATTGAAATTACTAAAAATTATACATTTAAGTATATGGTACAAATAAGGTGGCACTGCTTATACCTATTAATTGGAAAACTCTAAGGTAGGCCTTTCCACAGTACAGCTTGGAAGGGACAGGCTATTCTTACTGTATGCATTTTCTTTAAAATTCAAACAATTTTATCAATTTGCTTCACCTCATTTTAATTCAGACCTCAAGATCTTTGTAAAAAGTTTCCAGCCTTGGTAAATTTAATAAAAAAATTAATTTCTCTAGGGTTTGCAAATCTCATCATAAACTGCCTGTTTCACTGTAGAGTAATTTTAATTGGACCAAGAATATTTAAGAGATGCTTTTAAAATAGGCTGAGGTCAATCTGAACAGCAAATACTAGACATAAAGATATGCATAAAAGATGCCAGTTAAGAGTTACAAGCATGGCCTAGGATCTGATTTCCAATACAACTGGTATCTTAGAGAATGAAACCTCAGTAATACAAGGATCCTGAAAGCATTATGTTAACTATCTTTTCAGTAACATCCAGAGGGAGACTGAAGCTATTAGAGCCAATTTGCAGGTGCTAAGAGTAAGTCAAGGAAAGGTTAAGTAACTGGTTCAAGGTCACCATGCAAGTTCTAGTGCAGCTAAAACTGAGTGTCATGCCACTTCAAATGATGTCAGCTGATCAGGGGATCTTTTTCATATCTCATTACTCTAAGCACAAGAGTGGGTCAAATCACTGACTTCAAAAGAATCTTAAAAGTTTTCTTGAAAAATATAAAATTAAACACACACATACATATATACATTTCTTCTCAAGCTACAATTTTTAATCATCTGTTGCTTAGAATTCCTAATTTCCAAAGCGACTTGATTATGAGGAAGGATGACATTAAAATAAACTAAAATGACAGTCATATTGTTTATCACATGGCAAGACAAACTTTCAGTCATCTGGGTAGTTTAAAGCTGTGATTGCTTGATTTTTAAAAGTACTGCTAAGCCATCAATGGTTGTCTGACCTGTGTAGCCCATTTATTATTCTTTGTGAAGCTAAAGCTTGATTATTTGAATTGGGCCAGGAAAATGAAATTCCACTGTTATGCAATCTTTTCTCCCACCCTATGAAAGCAGGAATCACTAAAAGACACAAAAGCTATTCAAGCAGTACCTGGACAAACAAATGAAGGTGACTCCTGGATTCTCATGCCAGTATCCAAAATGGTCAGTTTTTGGCAGTGTTCAGAGAATTGCAAAAGAAGTGATGGATTCTTTGTCTCCATTTTATGGCCAAATGAATCCTTTCCCACTAAAATCATATTGACAATTTAGAGTAAACCAATAACAGTAAATTTTTCTACTAGTTATTTGAGTAATTGGTTTCTTTTTTAATGGATATAATGTAATTTTCTTATTTTTGTTGTACAAAATTAATATTCTTTCAAAGCCTTGGGACATATTGAAATTAATTGAGTTTATTTGAGAATATCTAAAGATGGAACTATGTTAAATATTGTAAGAGCTCTATAAGGGGGAATTTTTTTTTAATTTTTATTTATTTATTTATTTTTCGCTGGTTCTCGGTTCTGAACTCTGGGCCTGGGTGCTGTCCCTCTGCTATTCAGCTCAAGGCTAGCGCTCTACCACTTGAGCCACAGAGCCACTTTCGGCCTTTCCTGCTTATGTGGTACTGAAGAATCAAACCCAGGGCCTCATGCGTGCTATGCAAGCACTCTACCACTAAAACACTTTCACATCCCCTAAGGTTTTATTTAAAAAATATTTTAAGGACTAGATAGTAATAAACATTGGATTTAAGGAGCAAAGTTAAAACACCCAACTGGAGTTCACGTTTCCACAAGCTAAATCAGTTTTTCTTCCAAAATTAATTGGTTAAAACGCCACACATTTGTAGTGTAATAAATAATGAGTGACTGACTTGATAGAATCATCATAATCATAGATTTATGAAATCTTATTGGAATACAAATAGCTCTAGGGAGATAAAATCACTATCATTTAGGCTTATATGAATCCGTTATGAGACTTATTTAGTGTTAAACATCCAGGAGGAGAGCAGGGTTGAGATTTCACCCAGCATTCCAGGTAACATTCACTTTCACATAAACCAGGTTTTCCAGTGACTGTTGTGCAACTATATTCACCACAAGACTGCAAGTGGCACTTGTGACCCTTTTCAAGGAGATTGCCTCAATCCCTGAATTGCTAAACTCTCTCCTTATCCCGCCCTTCCTCCCTCTTCCCTTCTCTCCCACTGATTTTATGATTGGTAGAATCAGTATATTGAAACAAATGTTTTGGCTATTCTGGTCCTGAATTTTTAATGATCTGAAGACAATCCACTTGTTTTAATAGCCAATTGTAACCTAGTGTGTTTCCAAAGAAATTTTTTCTTGCCACAGTGCCAGTTTTTCTGATTCTAAAGAGCAATATCAGAGGCTTTGCACTATAGAGATATAACACTTTTAATTTGAAACTGACTCTCTATCTATTCTTGTCAGAATTCTCTGTGAACCAGCCAAAAAATAATGCATTCTCATAATGTTGAAAGCCAGAGCTAGAGATGTACAATTACCTCTAGTACCAAAGGAATATGTCTGAAATCTATGTCTCACCCATTTATATATATATATATGAAAAATTACCAAAAATGCTTTACATTTTTATTAAAGATTCAGTATTTTCTGTATTATATATTTCCTGAGATTAATAGTATTCTTAATATTGAAAATCCCTTCGAGAAAACATATTCCTAAATAGGTATGCAGCATTGCTATATAATATCCTAGATAAAGTAGAAGGGTGACTATATTTATCAAGGTTTGGTATTTGGGAGTTATAAAGCTTATCAACTAAGGGGAAGACATGATGAACTGAGAGCTAGATGATCTTTAATGTAGCAAGTTATATTTTGTAAAAATTAACTGTTTATGTGAGTATAAGTTGTTTTTAAGCTAATGGAATATGATCACTTTTGAAAACTGCGACATTGAAATAGTTTGGTACAAGTATGAACTGAAGTTGTAAGACCTTTGATCAGAATATAAAACACATCTTAGGTCCTAAAGTGTAACTGTCTATGGAGAATCAGCAATACAGTTTTCTCATGCATCTCCTCCCACAAACCTCTACAACAAATCAGATATTTCTTTGAAAATACTTTGTGTGTGTGTGTGTGTGTGTGTGTGTGTGTGTGTGTGTGTGTGTGTGCCTGCCTCCAGTACCTGGGGCTTGAATTCAGGGCTTGCACTCTGTTCCTGTGCTTTGTTTGCTCAAGGCTAACACTACCACTTGAGCTGTAGCTTTACTTTCTGGCTATATAGTGATTAATTGGAGATAAGTCCAAGCTATTCAGGTTTCAGTGTCCTGTGTAGTTAGGTTTACAGATATGAGCTACCAATAGCTAGCTACAGTTTTCTAAATATGATAATTATTTGTGTCTTTTTTCTTTCTTTTTTTTTTTATTTTGTTTTTGGGTCCGGTCGTGGAGCCTGAACTCTGGGCCTGGGCGCTGTCCCTCAGTTCTTCAGCTCAAGGCAAGCACTCTACCACTTGAGCCACAGCGCCACTTCCGGCTTTTTTCTTTTTGCTTATGTGGTGCTGAGGAATCGAACCCAGGGCCTCAGGCATGCAAGGCAAGCGCTCTACCACTGAGCCAACTTCCCAGCCCCTGTGTCTTTTTTCTTAAACAAGCACACTTGCATATTAATCAAATAAGTAAATCATCATGGTAGATTTTCAGCTCCTCAAAAGATTTGTACTAGAAATGCAAGCACACCTTCTTAATTCATATGTCAAAGTAATATAGAAATTCGATATTATTTTTATGCTGTGAAAATGAAGACAGAGAAAACAATATTGAGGTTTGCTTGCAAACAGATAATATAAACAAAGAGAATTCATACTACATAATATCTTTAGCCATATAGTAATTTCTTTCCTTCATTTTATTCTTTCTTTAGGGGAGAATTTTTTAAGTAACTTGTAAAGATTTTATTACAATAATATATTTTCATCTTTTCATGGTTGCCTTTTTGGAACCAAAGAAACTCAGGAAAATTCTAAGCAAATATAATATTGGTAGGCAATATTTAATTCACTAACATTAGTCATTAAAATTTCTTCTCTTTTCTCCTATTGCTTTAATGATTCTATTAATGGTTTTCCTTTTCAAAAAATGTTTATTATGAATAAATCACAAAATAGTATATGTAGAATGTGTCTAAGATAAAATAATTTATATTGATATGTTAACTCATTTCAATGTTTTTTTTTCATAAAGCACAGTAGGTCAATTTGTGTCAGTGACATTTTTTACTTCTATTATAAATGCAATTTTCAGTCATATCGTTCTCACTGGTTGCTACCAATGATAACAATAAGTAGATTATTCTTATTCGGTTTTTACTAACCAGAAATAATACTCTTGTTTTAACATTATCACTCATGTGAGATTCCAATTTCTATGCAAACTGTTACATGACCTAAGTAGGATGAAACTTTCTCTTTTGCCTTATTCTGATTTCTTGTAGTATCACAATATGCATAAGAAGTCAGGTACTGTCAATCTAAGCCCCTGATAACTTTAGTGATGGTTAAATGACTCCTTGATGAATACTTACAATAAGCAGCATTTTATTTTTATTTTTTTATTGTGAAAATACTGTACAGAGGGGTTACAATTACATGGGCAAGATAGTGAGTACATTTCTTATCAAGCATTGTAGCCTCCTCCTTTGTTTCCCCTTCCCATCCCATCCGATCCCCACCCGTAACAAAGTTGTAAAGTTCGTTTTTGACATAACAACTTGTACATCTCATTGTTGCAATGGGTCCACCTGTATCCATATTTAAATGATTTGTTTTTCCCCTTCCCCTCCACAAATTATACCGACATCAAATACAGTGAAAGCAGGGGTTATACTGTGGTGGAGGGACATACAAAGCAACAAAGAAATAATCTTATAAATGCGTTAGAAACAAATGCATGAAAGAAAAATAAACATTTGAATACATATCTTAGGGTTCATTTCCCTAACATCAACTTATCTGACCTTTTCTTCAATAAGCAGTATTTTATCTTTCTTTTTGATACTATTACTAACAAGACAATTTTGTTCTGCCTTCTATTAAAAATATCTATTCTTTTCTCCCCCCGTACATTTTACAATATGTCCCTTGCTTCACAACATCTCTTTTTTATCATAATTTTATATTGTCATTCTCTTGAGCTATTCTACTGGTAAGTCATAATTCATTTTCTCTACCAATTTGCATATTAAATATTCCATCTGGAATTATTTTTCATGTGCTGTAATTATTCAACTTCATGTTTTTCTTTACAAGCATAGTTTCTATTTTTGTTTTCTACAGTAATTAATTTTTTTGCAATCATCCAAAAAATGATTTTGCTGATCGCTGACTTATAGGCTGAAAATTTCCTTTTTCTCTGTCTGCTAAGTCTCCCTGTGCACCCCAGACCGCAGTCCTTTGTATTTTACTCTTTGCTTGTCATTTGTAGATAAACTGATTTTTTCTTCCTGGCAACTTAAGATCTTCCATTTTATTAGGTTTGTTTTGAGTAAACATTTTAAATAAATTATTTAAATGTCCAATATAACTTGTTGGACCTTATTCTTTCCTAACCTGAAGCTATATTGTATATGTGCATGGATATATCACAAAGGAACAACTAGCACATGCTAATCAAAGTTCTTTTTAAAATTTCCCTGCTTTTTCTTAAATTGTCTTTTCCCCTTGGCTTTCTGTCATCTTGGCATATCTCTCTACCTTGATAATTAACTAAATCCATCCTATTGCCCTACTCTTTTATTTTTACTCCTCTGCTTCTCAATACAACTGTATTAACTGTATTAACCATGAATTCTTAATATTATACAAACATCTAATTCTCTCCAAAAGCACTACATAATTTAATCTCAATTTCATTTCACAGATCAAACACAGCTGGCTGAAACAACCTCATAATTTCTTCTTGAAGTCTCTGCTCTTGTCTGAACATTTTATCAGTAAATGGGTTCTCAAAATGAGAAGATATTGGTGTCACTCAATTGAGAGCCAAAGCAATTAGCATAGCATGAATTTATTTAATGCTAGAATCAAAACACTGCTTCTAGATTGCATCTCTGTTATTTTTCAAGCAGACTACAGGTTCCTGTAATAATCACCCATTCATTTATTTTCTAGGAATTACATAAAGTTTTCAATCTACTTTTAATGGGTCCATATTTATATCCCATGTGAAGACTTATGCTCTCATTAAACTAACTCATATTTATCAAAACTTTGTAATAATATCTTTATTTTTAGATTCTGATTGGTTTAGGTTCTTATCAAAACATATGCACTACCTATCAAAACATATTCATTGCCTATCTTTTCTTTTTTTTCCCTGTGGGGGAAAAGAGGAGAAATTGAGTATTTCTTACTGCTTTCTTTTTCTATTATGTTCTGAGACCCTAAGAAAATAGAGTCATAATGTAATTAATAGGCATACTAGACTAAAAGTTAATAATAGTTTAACTAATTTCAGCCTTTAAAATTGTCAAAATATTCAAACATTAGTTTGAAACTATTAATCTCTAGAAATAACAATATTTGTGTATGATAACTCAGAATTTGAAATATCTAAAAATTATTTCCAAGCATAAGTGTGGAGAAATATAGGAGTGAAGAAAAATAAATAATACATCTGGTGATGTTAATCTCTCACAAACAGCCATACTCACACTTAGCAATTTATATTTTTGTACTGAAACACTTTCTTTGAAATATTTTTCTCTAGTATTTCTGTTGAAGAAACAAAGTCATATCAGAGAATGCTGCAACTGTGATTTATCCTTTGGTACATAATTTAAATCCAAAGGGTAAGGATGGAAGACTCCTTAGAACTTCCTACGTATTTTTACTTGGTTTGCCTATCTAGCCTTCACCTTTAATAAGCATGCTGAGGAAGATTAGTGGATAGCTTTATCTATCAATGGTGGAAAATGTGGTTTATACAAGGAAGTTTAGGAACAGAAAATGTGAGAGATAATTCACCAAAATCCATCAGAATTTCTCTTCAGTAAGCCTGGTCTCCCTTCACTCTTATTATGCTGCTTTCTAGTGTCTTCTTTCTTTCTTTCTTTCTTTCTTTCTTTCTTTCTTTCTTTCTTTCTTTCTTTCTTTCTTTCTTTCTTTCTTTCTTTCTTCCTACTTTCCTTCCTTCCTTCCTTCCTTCCTCCCTCTTTCTTTCTTTCTTTTCCTCTCTTTCTTTCTTTCTGTCTTTTTTCACTCTCTCTTTCTTTCTTCCCATCTTTCTTTCTCTTTAGTCGTTTCTTCCTTCCATTCTTCCTTCCTTCATTTATTTTTTCTTTCTGGCTCTTTCTTTCAAAAACCTTTGTGGCAGGGACCACCTTTCGATCACAGCAAGTGGGCCTCTCTGGGACATGTCAGGTGTCCTTGAGTTCAGGTAATGAGACAGTTAACCATGGGTGTTTCTCTCTGTAGAAACTAGGTATGACTTCCCTTCATCACTCTTTGAAATATAATGTTATACCCTGTAGAAAGACTTCTATTATTTATAATATTTTTAAAATAAATTATGAAAACCAAAGAATGAAAATGTAAAGAAAATAACATTTCAGTGCTGGAACCTAGAGCATTACATCTCCCAACACTTAAAGATTTTGAGAAATCACTGTTGGATCTATGTAGAAATACATTATAAAAAAAAAAACAAGATTATGATTTTTTTTACCATCTTGAGGCTTGAACTCTGGGCCTGGATGCTGTCCCTGAGCTCCTTTTGCTCAAGGCTTGCGCTCTACCTCTGAGCTACAGCGCCACTTCTGGCTTTTTTTTTCTTGTTTTGTGATTTCACTGGAGATAAGAGTCTTATAGATTTTCCTGCCTGAACTGGCTTTGAACTGCAATCCTCAGATCTCAACTTCCTGAGTAGTTAGGATTACTAGTGTGAGCCACTGGTGACCTAAGATCATGAATTATAAAGCAGAGACAAAGAACATATAAGTGTGTCCGCCAGCAATATCTGTCTACGTATGTTTCTATATATTTATCTAAATATTTATCTAGATAGATTGGTGTGGTGCTGAGTCAAATTTGAATGCATTTAATATAAATTAATATAAGTGTTAGAGGGGCTGGGAATGTGGTTCAGAGGTAGAGTGCTTACCTAGTATGCATGAAACTCTGGGTTCAATTCCTCAGTACCACATAAACAGAAAAAGCCTAAAGTGGAGCTGGGACTCAGGTGGTGGGTGCTAGTCTTGAGCAAAAGAAGGACAAGGACAGTGCCCCAGCCCTGATTTCAGGCCCCAGGACTAGCAAAAAAAAAAATTAGAGAATGTAAAATGCCACTATTATATAAAGGCATACTACAATATGATTGAAAAATTGAAATTCAAAAATCAATCATGCAATCATTCCACATGGAATCATAAATTCAATATATGAACTAGAGATATGGCTAAATGGCAATGTCTGTTTAGCTTTCAATTTTCTTTGGATATCAACTCTACCGTGAATATATCAAAGAAAAACAGAGGGAGAGAGAGAGAAGGAGAAAGGGAGAAATGAAGATGGAGAGAGAAGGAGAGAATAAGGAATACTAAGGCAAAAAGATCATTACTGCAATATAATATTGTTTAAAGTAATGAAAAGCTAAGTCAATCTCAATTTTGTTATTAGCCATCCACCAACCTACTTTCAGAGTTCTGATGAAATAATTTTACTTCAAATGTTCCCTCCTACATAAAATTTTAGTAGTGAGTAGAAGATACACTCCAAACTGGAATACAAAAAGAAAGCAATAAGAAAAAAATAAATTGCATACAATTGTATAGTCTAGCCCTATATTAATCATATACTTGGAAAGAACAGAAACTTTTGGTACTATTGATTTAAATATTTTAATAATCTTAAAGCAATTTAAATAATACTTAAGGTAATCTTAAAATAGAAAATTTCAAATATGAATATATTTATAAAGTCAATTGTTGCCACAACAAAATTAAAAAAGAACAGATGATACTGGAAATATTGGATGACAATAGGAAAGAATCTAAATAAAAACTAACACATATAGTATGATGTTGTTCAAAAAGAAATCTACCCTTTACCTGATGTACCTAACCATGACCCCTCTGTATATCACCTATGCAATAACTATATCTATAGCTATATCTTACCTATAGCTATCTATACCAACATAAACAGATAGAAGGATGTTTTAAAGGGAGATGCGCTAAAGATATTTTATTTTAATGAATGTCAAAAATGTTTTATCACATCCTTCATAGCCATTGTGAATGAGATACTCACAAATGAATTTCAGAGGGCAAGTGAAAGAGTGTAAAGCTACAGATTATACATGAAAGATTAGGGTTATGGTTTGAAGTGGATGAAATGCCAATGTGTTTATAATTACACTGATAATTATATTGCCCCGAAGCATTATATTTTCCTGGTGTTTGCAAGGCTCTGGGTTGATTTTATGAATTATGGGAAAAAATTGGATTGAGGCAGCAATCAAAGTGGTCTTAATTTTTTTGTATTTTTCTGACAGGAAATGTGTTCCAATTCCACTGTGACAATTGGTTGAATGGATAGAAAAGATCCAAAATCTATTTGAGATTGCTCCTCAAGAGAATATTGCTAATTTACAGCTGAGACATATTAGTACAATAAAGTAGCAGATTTGCTGTTGTAAAGAGATAATTTGTTTCATGGGAATAGATCATTGATCAGGTGCAGTAAAAACAGTATAAATGAAGTTGACCTTGCCTTATTCAAAAGTCAGAAATTGTATGAAAAGTTTAAATTTGGTGAAATCTCACTTTTTGGATGACAAAGATATATGGTAAGACTTTACCGTATGAATTGTTTGTGAGAGTGAAATAAAACATTTATGACGTTTAGCCTAGCAGCAATCACATACTGAATGTTTAATAAATTTTGGAATAGGATCAAATATATAGGTTACAGGGGGTACATTAAAAAAGTTTTTAAGGAATCTAGCTTGGACGGATGAAACAAATGATAAAAGAAGTCCTAAGATATGGTGGTTCAACTTGAATTCCAATGCTTGCTTTGTTTTGTTTGCTTGTTAGCCTAATCTATGAGTCGGTTTTCCTCTCTCTGCCTGGTAAGTGCTGGGATGAATTGTTATTTGTGTAAGGTGACGTATTTTTATTCAGCTTCACAAGGATATGAAAGTTATACACAATTAATAGGAGTAACATCTTGATGTAAGAAAAAAATTGTTCTCTACACTGGTGATTGTAATAAGATAACTCCCTTCTGCAGAGCAGAATAAGCTCTTCAGCAAGTGGTAAAAGATGCAATATAATTGCTAAGTTGCAATGATAAAGTAATTGTTTTTAATACATTATCACTGATTATATATTAAATGTAGGGACTATGTTCTTTCTTTCTTTCCTTCCTTCCTTCCTTCTTTCCTTCCTTCCTTCCTTCCTTCCTTCCATCCTTCCTTCCTTCCTTCCTTCCATCCTTCCTTCCTTCCTTCCTTCCATCCTTCCTTCCTTCCTTCCTTCCTTCCATCCTTCCTTCCTTCCTTCCTTCCTTCCTTCCTTCCTTCCTTCCTTCCTTCCTTCCTTCCTTCCTTCTTTCTTTCTTTCTTCCTTCCTTCCTTGTCCTAGGCCTTGACCTTAGGACTTGGGTGGTATCCCAGAACCCTTCTGCTCAAGGCTAGGTCCCTTCCACTTTGAGACACAGTGCCACATAAAGTTTTGAGTGATAGATTAGATATGAGTTTCACTGGGACTTTTCTGATGGGGCTTGGAACTCAGCTTCCTGAGTAGCTAGGATTACAGAAGTGAGCCACAAGCAGCCCAGATGGGAATATATATTTTCAACTGATGATATTTGCATCAGTTATTTAATCAACATATTTCCAGTGCTCTGTGGTTATTGGGACAAGCCCTCCATGTAAATCCAGGGACATGAATATTTGGAAAGCATAGAGTAAGCTGCTTAAATAGTTTCAACCTTGCATTTTCAGTTTATACTTCACTGATATATTTAGTTTTGTCTCTCCACAACTGGTTATCATTTTGAAAAAAGCCACCAATCTACAGCATGAAGATGAGCCCAAAGCAAGCTTATTTGATTAATCACAAGGGGGAAAATGTCTGTGATTTGGAAAAATCTACCAGATATATGTACCACCGCAATAATTGCCATTGTAGGAAATTGATACCATTGACACCATTTTGGATTCTGACATGCAAAATGAAGATAATTTTTATAATATGATTCACGGTCAACTACTGGTAAGGAACTCTGAAATACTACAAAATTCAGTCAAAAAGAAAAGTGGTTAACAGAGGAATATCATTTCATATGCAGTGATTTCCCTGACAAGGAATTGCTCTGTGTTGACCAAGCAACACTTGTAACAGTGTTCTTGGCTGTTGTGGCTGTCAAAAGTCCATCATACCTCTCTACAATAAACACTATTTTCTAGAAGCCTGTATATTGGCCAGACAAATAAACAGGGGCATGACATTTTTCTTGCAGAATGTGGTCCTGTTCTGAAAGCAATTTTCCTTGTATAATTTCTATTTGAAAATCCATTCATTTGTGACAGAAGTGTAAAGAGAATATTAATTTTAGTGCTTCGGGAATTGTTTTCCTTCGTGGCCAATGCAATACTGTCAATGACAGTGGGAAAGAATGAACTTGACAGTCGGCTGGCAAGATTTCAGGAAGGTGACTCTGAGCGACTCAGACTGGGCTTCACACAACTTTGATGATTCCAATTTGAGATCCCAGGTATCAAAAAACAAATGGTGTATGAGTACATGTAGACCATGCCTTTAATCCTAGCTACACAGGAGGCTGATTTCTGAGGACAGAATTTCAAAGCCAGCTCAGACAGAAGAGTCTGTGAAACTCTTCCCTCTAATTAGTAAGCAAAAAGCTGGTAGTCTCTCCATACCTCAAGCCATAAAACTCAGACACAAGTGCTCAGGCCCTGACTTCAAGTCTCAGTGATGGTACATGTATACAGTAATGATGATGATGAAGACAACTAATAATAAAAATAATAATAACAATGTATTTGAGAGCTACACTATTTCAATTGTCAGGATGCTTTCTGTATAAAGGTGTTCTCAGAGGTGTTCCAGTTTTATGTTTTAATTTTAAGAGATTGCTGGTGGAAATTGGGTGAAAGTGATGAATTTAGTTGGAAGTTGAAAATGTCCTTATTCAATAGAAGCTTCACTTTTAAAGGCGTTTACTTTACAACTTTGGGGGGGGGGGTGTAGTCATGGAGATGGGAAGGCAGGGATGGTAGGGGGAAATCAAAGGAGGAGGCAACAATGCTTGATAAGAAATGTACTTGTTACCTTGCTTATGTAATTGTAACCCCTCTGTATGGTATTTTCACAATAAAAACTTATTAAAAAATCATTTACTTGGAGATGAATGTCCAAAGAATTGTGCTTCCCAGAACATGGAGAAAGTACCACAGAATACAAGGAGTTTCAAGATGTCTGTGAATAATATTTACAGTGCTGACTCTTAAAGGGAATAATCCTGTCCCAATCTGAGTCTCTCTCTAAAGGATAAACCATATTTGAAAATTGCATTTTCTTCTGGGTGCTGGTAGCTCACGCCTGTAATCTTAGCTATTCAGGAGGCTGACATCTTAGGAACACAGTTTAAAGCCAGCCTGGGCAGGAAAGTCCCTGAGACCCTTATCTCTAATTAACCACCAGAAAAATGGAAATGGTATTGTGGCTCAAGTGGTAGAGCACTAGCCTTGAGCTGAAGAGCTGAGGAACAGCGCCCAGGCCCAGAGTTCAAGCCCCATGGCCGACCAAAAAAAATTACATTTTCCATTATTTATAATGAGGTAATGAGGGAAGACCAATGTAGTGCTTAAAAATATGGCTCTGGCTAGAAACAGACTTTTTAGGGAAAAGGAATCAAGGGTTGTCATTTCTGCTATTTAGTCAGCATTGACACCAAGGAATGTATTCTAATTTCTTCAATCCTAGTTTCTTCTGTAGTACAGGAAAATTCCCACTTTTGTGCAATTTCAAAGAAGTATTTCACCAGACTTCATTTCAGTGCAAATCTCAAATATGTTCTTTTCTGTACTATAGGAAAAAAATTTTTACATCTTTGAAAATCAAAGCATTCCATGAAGGGTACCTAGGAACTCACTTTTTGGATATTAATCGAAAAAGTACTAGAAATAAACATCTCATCAAACTAATATTTGAAAGCAGATTTTGGCAGCTCTAGTATATTGGCAGCATGGAATTTTATATCTGTATTTTTATGTATAATAAAAAATATATCTGGATTGAAGCTACGAGAGCTAAAATTCCAATAAAAATCTCTTAGGCATTCTTTCACTCCTCTGGTCATTATCCAATCCCAGGAACTAATGATCTAAAAAAAGATGAGAAACTCCTTGACATTCTATTCTTAGCATAGAGAATGCCCACATTTTTAGTCTTCTGCAACCTCATACAGCCTAGTGAAGTAAACAGAATAGTGCCCTTCCCATTGCAATACACTTCAAGCTAACTGTGAATTTATTTAGTTACATATCAGAGGAATAAGGTGATAATCAATTAAGCTCTGAATAAATGTACTAGATGTTCAAGTGGATTCAAAATAATCACAGAGTTACTTTAACTTCAGTTAAAGGACGTTAGTGTCAGGATGGAACAGAAAGAGACAGAGACTGAGGGAGGGAGACAGAGAAACAGAGGGAGAGAGACAAAGGTACAGAGAATGACAGTTTTGAAGATACTACAATGGAGGAAAGGGGCTTGTCCTAAGGAATGAAGATGAATGTGGCCTCTACATTTTAAAATACATTTAAAATGGATTTGGGGAACCATTTTAACTTTCTACTCTACAGCTATAATGTAATAAATATGTGCTGCTCTAAGCCACTAATTTTATGCTAATTAGTTTTAACAATATAGCAATAGAAACCTACCAGTGACATAAATTGGGCTTTAATTTATATCACTTTTATGAAGGTTTTAACCTATGTAAAATGCAACAAACTTTCTAGTAATTTTCTGGCTTTTGTTGTTTATGTCTCTACACCTAGAACACTGAGAACTCAAGAATCCATGGGCTCTCATTAGGTGTTCTCTCTTCTCTTGCCTGCGGGTGGATATCTTCTTGCAGAGCAGACCCGTATCTCTCTTCCTCTCAAACTGCCAGGCATCATTTACCATTGCCTTGGAAATTAGCTTAATTACTTTGACAGGTTTCCAACATGGAAGCTGACTGTGTCTTAAGGGTGCTCCCTAGGGTATATTATCCACATTGTAAAATAAGTTATCAGAACAGAAGCTATTAATCTTTTTGTGATGGCTACAGGAGCTCTAACCTTTAGGATGTGTTCCACCTTCCCTCGCGGAAAGTACAAGGGAAGAAAAAGGGAGAGCCAAGATAAATAAATGCTTACGTGCATCAAAAGATAAAACAGTCCCTCCTATAGTGCCCATGGTGGTCAAGGGCCTTTTATTTTGGAAAAATCACATGTGCATATGCTCGGACCCCTCTCTGAATCAAGAAGCAAATACTCACATAAAGGTTTAATTCGATCTTGGAAATATTTAACAATATTGTGTTTATGTGATTCGACCAAAGCATCGTAATTAAATTATTGTTTACTATATTTCATGGGCCTATGTTGCAATTGAAAGCTCACTACAGCTTCACTAGAGGTTTATGCTTACTGAATTCCTTGGCTCTAAGGGTTTCAAGTTCATTTCCATTATTGTGTTGACATATTTATCTTGATGCTCACCATCGTTTTTATTTCAGTGTAGATTAAGGAGCTGAAATTTTTGGAGATTAAATAATTTACATTACGACATACCATTCTTCGGCATAAAATTCTATGTGGTAACTAATTCCATTTGTGAATGTCTTTTAAATAAGTGGAGAGAGATCCTTGCCTCAGTGAGCTCAGCATTTACCATGAATGTTTGCATGACCTCACTGAGTAGTTGTGAAGATTAAACAAAGGAGATCTAGGACATTTATTTACCCTTATTAGTCAGTGTTATTATTAATCGTATCTTCTCCATTTTCTATCAGACTTGAGTAATTCATGTTTCCACGTGCTTAATAACAACCATAAGTGGTGTCTGAAAACTGAAAAACAAAACAAAACAAAGAGACACTTTTGTTTACTTGCATGCATACCAACTAAATTTAACCCACAAGGTAAATACTGGAAGAGTGTTCAGTTTGTCCACAAATTTCAGCAAAGGAAATATATGTGGGTGGAAACACACAGAGACTAGTTTGATAGTTTATGTTGCTGTAAAGCAAATAAGCTCCTATCAAACTGGTATACCGAAAATAAGAATAATATGATAGTAATTCATTCCTTTTTGATATTTCCCAGAAAGTTGATTTTTTAGTTAAGTAGCAACAAAATAAAAATAAAATATAGCTACACAAAAAACTTAAAAGTTCTTGAATAATTTCTCATCTATATATTTACACTAATTTGTGTATATGAATACATTTTCAGATATATTTAATACCAGGACTGTTTCCTTTAGTGTACGTGTGGCCTTGGTATGTGTTAGAAATATTTATATGCTACCTTTTATCTGGTAAACAAGACAAATAGCTATTAATAACTTCATTAACATATTCCATTTGTAACTTCATTATACTTTATAAAGAGTTGATAATTGCTTCCCTAATTGTGGCCTATGTTGATGATGTTCTTCCAAGAATTATTCCTACAAGCAAGTGACCTAATCTTTTTAAATTTGTCCACTTTCCCTTGTATCCCCTCTTCTCATTCATTTTCAGAATTTTAAGAAATAGGCTTATTTATTTATTTTTGGGGGTTGGTTGTGGAGCTTGAACTCTGGGCCTGGGCTCTGTCCCTCAGCTCTTCAGCTCAACGCAAGTGCTCTACCACTTGAGCCACAGTGCCACTTTTGGTTTTCTGGTGGTTTATTAGAGATAAGAGTCTCATGGAGTTTCCTGCCTGGGCTGGCTTTGAACCGTGATCCTCAGAGCTCAGCCACCTGAGTGGCTAGGATTACAGGCATTAGCCACCAGCACCCAGGTTAGGCTTATTTTTATTCATATATTTAAATCAATGATATATTTCATTGTAGATGCTTCAGTTCTTTACCCCCAGATACAAAGAAAACTACAATTTTGGCTATAAGAGTACAAAAGGGAGTGGCAATATTGCAAAGTGATTTATTGTCAAGCCATCAGCTAAGCATAAGAGACTTGCTAGCACTCATTTACTTATTTCAATTAAATGAGGAAACACTATCAACAAGCACTTTTATACTTTGATGAATCTGAACTCAAGTGGTGAAACATGTTTTATGATGCCCATCCAACATGCCATGTGAAAGGCTGCTATGAAAATTATCATACATTTCTGAAAATTATATAACCTCTTCTCTCCCTAACGTATAATGACAGATATGCAAAAGAAATATTTATCTCAATTACACATCTAGAACTGTCTTTAGTCTTTCATTGTGGTCCTCTGTATCATTTACTATACATTATACTGCACAGGATGATGTTCATAGAAATAATGAGGGATACAAATAAGACACTGAAGAAATTAAGGGATACTTCTACTTTAACAAAATACATATTGTTGACCTCTTCCATTTAGGAAAAGTCTCTGATTGTAGAAGTGCATTATGAGTGAGGAAAACAACAAAGCCACAGAACTGCAGCAAAAGAAAATTATAATTTGGGGCTGGGAAGGTGGCTCAGTGGGAGAGTGCTTGCCTTCCATGCATGAGGCCCTGGATCGATTCCTTAGCACCTCATAAGCAGAAAAAGCTGGAAGTAGTGCTGTGGCTCAATTTGTAGAGTGCTAGCCTTAAGCTGAAGAGCTGAGGGACAGTGCCCAGGCCCAGAGTTCAGGCCCCACAACCAACAACAACAAAAACAGAAGGAAAATTAGAGTTCATTATTCAGACTTATGTACATATTTGTCATGAAACTTAAATTTGGGTTTTGAAGTTAAATGGAGTACTATTGAGATTCAAGACACTATAACTATATTTTATACTATGAAATTAGCTTAATTTTCCTTTGTATGAGGATTTTATTTGGATTGATCTTTGCACTTCGAATTTTGGTCTTTTTTTCCCTTGTTGATTCTCCTATCTAAAAGAAATTTATTTTGGGGGGGGTCGGTTGTGGGGCCTGAACTCTGGGCCTGGGCACTGTCCCTCAGCTCTTTAGCTCAAGGCCAGCACTCTACCACTTGAGCCACAGCGCCACTTCAGGCTTATTTTTTCTGGTTATGTGTTGCTGAGGAATCGAACCCAGGGCCTCACGCATGCAAGGCAAGCACTCTACCACTGAGCCACCTTCCCAGCCCTCTAAAAGAAATTTTAAAGAGTTAATATATTGCCAATGTTTTTTTCCCCCAGTTTTATTGATATATAATGGGAAAACTAAATTTGAATATTTGAAACATTCACAATGTATATGCATTGTGAAATTATTACCACAAATAATTAACTGCTCTATTGTTTTACATAAGTTTGTATGTGGATACTCCTTATAATATATAAGCATATATATATATATATGTATATATATATATCCAAGTAGTATCTAAATAGAAAATCACTAAGATAATGCTAAAATATTAAAATGCTGTAGACAATAAACAGAAGCATACAAAACTTTTTACTCAATATTAGGAGATTGCTGGGTCAACATGCAACTTTCCCTCATCCAAGTTAGCTGGCATATCTTAAGTAACCAAAATATGTGTCTATCTCAGATGATTCTCTTTACTGATTTCCTTATAATGCACAGCTGCAATAATGATCCAGATTGTGAATCCAATAGAATTTTTTTATTGTGAAAATACTGTACAGAGGGGTTACAATTAGATGGACAAGATAGTGAGTACATTTCTTATTAAGCATTGTAGCCTCCTCCTTTGTTTACCCTTCCTATCCCTTCCCATCCTCCCTCCTCCCCATCCTCTCCCCCCCAAGTTGTAAAGTTCGTTTTTGACATGACAACTTGTACTTCTCATTGTTGCAACAGGTCCACCTGTATCCTTATTTAAATGACTTGTTTTTCCCCTTCCCCTCCACAAATTATACCGACATCAAATACAGTGAAAGTATGGGTTATACTGTGGGGGAGGGACATGCAAAGGAACAAAGAAATAATCTTATAATTGCATTAGAAACAAATGCATGAAAGAAAAAAAAAACATTTAAAATACATATCTTAGGGTTCATTTTCCTAACATCACCTTATCTGGCCTTTTCTGCCTGACTCATACATATACTAGATATTGCAAATAAGGGAAATCATGGGACCTATGCTTCTTTGGGCCTGGCTTACTTCACTTAATATAATTTTTTCCAAGTCTTTCCATTTCCTAACAAATGGGGCAATGTCATTCTTTCTGATTTTAAGCACATTAATATGATTCTTTTGGAAGCAGGTTTGCACTTGGCAAAGTCACATATTTAGGTGTGCAAAAGGAAACATTATGAATCTTCATAAGTGAGTGCAAAGTTCTTTTAGTTGCCAATTTACCACAGATAGTTCTACATTTCTGATAAATGGACCTTTGTCTTATTCCCAAATTAGTCTTCACTGCAGTGGATCTGTGAGAATAGTTGGTCTACCACTTAGGTATGTGATGTAGACTTCCATTTTGGTCATCTCTAAAGTTCATTGCTTACCTCAGAATGGAATTCTGTCTGAATTACTACAGTCTCCTTCCAGTAATGAAGACGTACTCTAGATCATCTCCAATATACATGTGTAAATTGCATATTATTGGAAAATTTAATCTTAGATAAACAGAAATTTCAAGGCAACAGTTGCCTGCTTCCTGTTTTCCTGTTAATATTATCCCTAAATAATATCATCACCTAAACCAGTAGACCAATGAAAAGAGGAGCTTAATCTCAATAATTATCCCAAGCTCTGCATCTCTCAGGATGATGCAGTGAAGTTAAACTGTATGAACCATATATTCATATAATATATGATTATTATATAATACGCAATTTAGTAGAATTTAAGAAGAATTATAACAGATAACAGTCAACTTGATTTCTAGAGATTTCAATATACACTGCAGCCTCTTGATGCTTGGATATTTCTAATAATTATTTTTGTTTAATGTGGTCTATCATGGACAGAGATTCATTTTGCCATTTTCTTCCTTCCTTTCTTTATTCCTTTCTTCCTTCCTTCCTTCTTTCCTTTCTTTCTTTTTTCTTTTTCTTTCTTTCTCTCTTTCTTTTTTATTTTTCCTTCCTTCCTCCCTTCCTTCCCTTGTTCCCTCTTTCCTTCCTTCCTTCCTTCTTCCCTTCCTCCCTTCCTCCCTTCCTCCTTCCCACCCTTCCTCATTTCCTCCCTCCCTCTTCCCTTCCTTTTTTCCTTCCTTCCTTCCTTTCTTCCTCTTTCTTTCTTTCTTTCTTTTCTTTCTCTCTCTTTTATTCCTTCCTTCTTACCTTCCTTCCCTCCTTCCCTCCCTTCCTTCCTTCCTTCCTTCCTTCCTTCCTTCATCCTGCCTGCCTTCCTTCCTTCCTCCCTCCCTCTCTCCCTCCCTCCTTTTCTTCCTTCCTACTTTCTTTTCTTCCTTTTCTTCTTCCTTTCTTTCTCCTTTCTTGAAACTTAACCACAAAGATTTATCATTTCGTTATCAATCCTTTCATTTCTATGTTTCTCTGTGGCTATTGAAAACAGAATATGTGTGTGTGTGTGTGTGTGTGTGTGTGTGTGTATACAGGGGTCCAATAAAGAGTAGTTGTGACAAATGCTGAAAAATTACTTGGAAAATTCTACATTCATTTTCAAGTAAGTGATTAAGTGCTCTTTGCTATAATGTTTTTAGTACTTTGTTTTGTAAAATGGTATTAAATTATATCTAATGATAGTTCCATAAGAAGAATGAAGATATTTTTGTCATTTTAAATTACATGTATGTTCACAAAATTACTGATGATTTCTGACCGCTTTTGTTTTGCATTCAAGCTATTATTGACAGTAAAATATCCTATCAAGCATTGATAAAATAGGATGAATTTTAAAAGATGACACTTTGGCAATATATCTTGACTAGTGAGAGGTTGATTTTAAATATAGAGCAAAGCCAAATCTAAACCTTAATAAAATATATATGGATTTATCAGTAGATTATTTTACATCCAGTGAACTTAAAATTGACAATAACTATTAGTTTAAATTATGTGCACACTAAAGTGTTTCTTCAAGCTGTTACTTGCTGTACTTGCTCTCTCCTTGGTCATGTTAC
Organism: Dipodomys spectabilis; assembly: GCF_019054845.1. NCBI lineage: Eukaryota > Metazoa > Chordata > Mammalia > Rodentia > Heteromyidae > Dipodomys > Dipodomys spectabilis. Next base: position 1,305,373 of record NW_024870720.1, on the reverse strand, counting down.
AAGCTTATTTTATTGTAATGTTTTTCTTCATTACTCCCTTATATATTTGGATGTTAGCAGTGGCAAAAAGCAGTAGAGAAGTATATTATTAGAGGAAGGACAATCATGGCCAGACAGATTAAAAAAAATAAATCCAATGTCAGCCAAATGTGAGTTAAGCAAAAGGGCTTGACAGAATTAAATTACGTTACTGTACTACCTATGGACCTAATGTAGAATATATGGCTGAAAAATCACAGATACTTAGTTGGAGTCATTCCATTTCAACCAAGACAATTTTAGTATGACTCTGGACATGTCTAGAGCATGTTGTAAAATGCTAGTTGGCATATAGACACTTAGGGCCTAATTACCCTTGAGGGAACAGAGCACACAGTGTTTCAGAATCGATGATGTTATTTGAGAGAAAACCTTGAGGAAATTGGACTTATTCATTTTAATAAAGGACCATTAACCTTTTTTGACCTTATTGAAGTTACAGAATTCTGAAAGCCATAGATAAAATTGATTGTAATAAATTCTTCTGTCTACTCTAAAAGTCAATAAGAGGAGAAAATGATCTTGAAATTGGGAAACTAGATATTAGAAATCAAATTCAGGTACAAACATTTGATTGACAGCATGAGATAGCATTTGACTGAGATATAACCACCCAGAGAAATAGAGCACTGTGTGTATACACATTTGTATGTTGTGTGTATGTGTTTGTGAAATGCTAAATAATAGTTATAGAGCTTTCAAATAATACAAAGACATGTTATATATGGAAATAAGTGCTTCGAGCTCATTATTCAGGGGACAAATATTGGAAATGCATGCATTAAGCTCTATATTGCCTCAAATGAATAAAGCAAGGACTTCCATTGTGTTGACAATATCCTGGCTTCTCCCTAGAGAATATTTTTCCATGAATTTCTCAATACATTGATGGTAGAATCATCTTTAAACATTACTTTATCTCTTCTCTCTTTACATGGAGTACTATTTCTTACACAGTTAAGTTCAAGCTCTTTGTTAAGCATTCTAAAATTTGATCTTAAAACATTCTCAAATCATGTCTTTAGATTTAATACCAAAGTGTTTAGCAAAAAAAAAAAAAAGTACATTTTCAAATTTGTATCTCCAAGAAAATCAGAAAAAATAATAAAACATAAATATTTAAGTCCTAAAAAGCAACTCTTCAAGATGAAATTATGCTATAACAAGGCCCAAAATCTGACAAATGTTTGTAGGTGGCTTAACTAGTACAACATAAAAAATATCCACAGATCATGACACCATTAAAAAAGTACTATGGTAAATGATAGTTTAAAACAAAATTTCAGATTAAAGTTATATTATTGAAGGTTTTTAGTGCCACATGATTTGAGATAAATTTCTGGAAGGAAAAGTATGAGCAATTCCCTTTTCCCGTTTTATACTTACTTTGCACATAGTGTAAAGAAATTTTAACAACCATTGAGTTTGAAATTCTTGGTTTTCAAATTATTCTATCAACAATCGACATACTGCAGCCAAATTTTGAAAGTAAAGATGACATAAAATAAAATTTAGGGCAAAAAATATAATTTCACAAAGAGCATTTTACTGTTTTATTCAATTTACTCTCCTATTGTTTGATTGTGGGCATGAATTACTGGATTTTTTTTTTGCAAAGCTTTTAGAGCAAAAGTTGTGTTATGTTAGTTAAAATGATATAATCAAAAGTCTGTTTTCAGTATGTTGAGCAATGTTTCTTGATTAATATAATTAATTTTTAATTAAAAATTATATTCTTGGAAATAATTTCATGAAATCTTATATGTAATACATATACACATACATGTATACAATTGATTATATCCTAACAATTATCCTAATAGTATTCTAGTTTAAAATTAAGAGATAATTTTATGCAAATGAAGCATATTAAGTTCATTAGAATTTCACTTTTCAAAAGAATAACTGATTCTGTTTTTCTATGTAAGTTGTGTATAAGTATCAATAGTAATCAGATTTTATACTGTGATATAAAAAGTGCTACATCTAAATGCTTTGACAACTGCACCCAAAAATAGCAGAGTGTTTTTATTGGAAGAAGTCTCATCTAGTGGGTGTCCATTATAAAATGTATCAATATTCTCCCTCTGTGTTCTGACAGTATTCAAGTTGAGTGTGTGTTAACTGCACTCTTGACTGGATTAATAATTATGTAAATACATGTATTCCCTAACGCCTTGTTCCTGGCATCAAAATAAACGACCTTTGAATAACCAGAAGCCATTAACCTTCTTCTGAGAAAGATAAATTTGACAACTTGTACTTTCATTGATTCAAAGAGTATTTCTTTCAGAATTCATCCTTCTGATTGTTTTAAGATAGTGTTCTTGCTTTAGAAATATTCAATATTGGTGAGTCTGTTTGCTAAATTTATGACTGCCTTTAATATTCCTCTAATAGTAGATACAAGTCAAATTTACATTTCCATCTTCAAAAATCCTTAGAGCCATTCAACATTTTGAAAAATATTGTGTTTATATAAATGAGAAATAACTTACTATATATCCAAAATAGTTTGTAAGTTTCTGTATATCTACGGCTATATGATGAAGTACTTTTTGTAATTTTTAAGTACTTTTCATAGTTTATAAAACGTTTAAAGGCATATCAATGTTCTCTAAGTTCTAATGTTAAACAAAATATGCATTTATTGTAGATTCTTTTCTTTTTTAATCCTGGAGGTCCTCAGGTTTGAGCCAAGGCCACAACCTGGATTCAGGCTCTAATCTGCTGAGTCATGGATCCAGAGCTGCTTTTTACTGGTTGTTTATAACATAGCCTCTCCCTTCCTGCAGAGGTGTTTGACTGGATTGAGGGACATCTATTTTAGGCTCCTGTTCTTGCTGTGATGATAGTCAGATACCACCATATCCACCTTCCCTCAACTGAGATTCAAAAAATTCTGTAGACTTTTTGACTTCAAATGGCTTGGATTATAAACCTCCCAACTGCAATTTATTATAGAGCTTATGATATCACACATATATCAATGTGCCCAACTCTAGATTGAAAAGGGGTCTCATGAACTTTTCTTCCCAGAATAACCTTTAGCTGAGATCCTCCTAAACTCAGCCTCCCAAGAAATTAGGATTATAAACTTGAGCCAGCAGCTCTCAGGGATCTATTGTTGATTTATAGCAATACAATTTGTATGATAATGGAACTATTGTTTGAATATCTCCTGCAAAATTCATGTTGAAATCAAATTGCCAATGAAATAATATTGATCTGGGTGCCAGTGGCTCAGGTCTGTAATCTTAGTTACTCAGGAGGCTCTGAGGATTGCAGTTCAAAGCCAGCCAGGGCAGAAAAGTCCATGAGACTCATGTCCAATAAAACACTCAAAAACCAGAATTGTCATTGGAGCTCAAGTTATAAAGCATTAGCCTTGAGCACAGAGAGGCTCAGGGACAGAGCCTAGGCTCTGATTTCTGATTTCTGTGTGTGTGTGTGTGTGTGTGTGTGTGTATTTACACATATACAAGAAATAATTTTATATATGTGTGTATATATTTATACATATATGCTTATATATGTGTATATATACATATATATATAGAGAGAGAGAGAGAGCTAGGCATTAGTAGCTCTCTCTCTCACACACACATACATAGTATTAACTAGGCAATAGTACTCACACCTGCAATCCTAACTTCTCAGATGTCTGACAGCTGAGAACTGAACCTGCAAACATGCCTGGGCTGAAAGTTTGAGGGACTCTTATCTCCTATTAACCCACAAAAGACTGGAAATGGAGATGTGGTTCAAGTGGTAGAGTTCCAGCCTTGAAAGAAAAAGCCAAGGATGCATACACACACCTACAATAAGCCAAGGACACGGGCACGCATGTGCATACACAGAGTATATTCTATGCAATGATTAGGTGCTAATGCATCATTAATGTATTAAGGTCATCAAAGAAATAGATCAGCTACTTTGAGAGCTTTAGATTTGCAAGTAGTGAGTTCAGTTCCTTTTTTCATCTCTGCTATCATATGCAGGCTTCTAACTATGAACCAAATAAACTTCCAGTATTTACATTTACTTGAGCTTTGGAGTTCTGTTATACTAACTTCAAATGAACTAAGATAACCTATATGGAGACAGACTTAAATAAGCACATACTATGAAAAAAATTCTATATTTCGCTGAGCACAAGGTCTCATGCCCGTATTCCCAACAACTCAGGAAGCAGAGATTTGGAGGATAATGGTTCAAGACCAACCACGGCAGAACCTAGAGTCTTATTCATTCTATGACCTTTTTGAAAATTATAAATCATACCATTATATGCCATAAATGTGATTGCAAACCAGAAAAATGAAATACATTTACCTATTTCCATTTGGCAACATTTATGTTCTTATTATAAAATTTTATATGATTACTTATGTCTTTTTTAGTCCATATGTTATTAAATAAAGGGACAAGTTTTATTTATCTTTACATTCCCAATAGCAAACTTAGTAATGCAAAAATAATAAACAATAAAGTTTTTAAATGAATATTTTAATTAAGTTTGTGATGCAGATGAAAACTACCAACAGAAAAGTCACCAGGGAAATAACTGAATTATGCCCCAAACTATATAATAACACTGGGTCTTAACTCACATAATTAAACAATGGATGCATTTCAAATGTTTTGGCATTATTATACATTCATATTACGTTATTGAATCATGGGATTTGTCTTGAGATCATAGAACATTTATTTAAATTTTGCTATGAGAATATGTTAATGTGAAGTAATGGTAGCATAATTAATGAGCTCTAAGATCACTTCTAATATAAAGTCTGCAAGAATATAGGCTGTATTTGTTATTCTTTTGAATGAACAGAATTTTGAAAGTTTTACAGAGAAAGAAAAATTATTTTGAATGAGTATTGATAAATGCCTGATGCATCCATCAAATATCTCGTCAGTCATCCAGAAGCAAGCAATGCCTGCCCTCTAGTTCAAATCAATATATGTTTGTTGTATTGCACAACACAAAGTAGTTAAGTGCTGCTTTCAAAATTCTGGAAACATATTAGTTTACAATAATATCTCTGGGCCTGCAATATAAAAACAGACGTTATCCCTAAGGAATAACTCATATCTCTCAGAAAATAGAAACCTTAACACAAAAAGTGATCAAGGAAATATTGATGGAATTACTTGACAAGAACTTATGGTGCTTATTTGATATCTGTATATACAAACATGAGCCTCAGTATTTCTGAAATAAAGGCAGAAAACATTTTGGAACATTTATATTTGTAAGTAAGATGTTGACAGCTCTAAGTTTAATGTCAGTTTAATGTCTAAGTTGAATGTCTTAATACAGTTTGCTTCTGTTTATTTTAAATAAGGTTTTAGCAGCATGGTTTGAGGTAAGCTATGATATATGGCAACCTGTGAAAAAGTTTTCATTGTCCAAAAGTCTACTAAGAACTATAACATTCCTTCATATTGGAAAATGATATGTGATCACTCATTCTACAAAAGAATGTATTCAAATAAAAATGCTCAATAGACACATGAAGAAATGCTCAACTTCTCTAGCCATAAAAAAATGCAAATCAAAACAACATTGAGATTACACCTCACTCCAGTAAGAATGGCTAGAATCAAGAAATCTATTAACAACAAATGCTGGAGGGGATGTGGCCAAAAGGGAACCCTCCTGCATTATTGGTGGGAGTGTAAACTTGTTCAACCACTTTGGAAAGCAGTATGGAGGTTCCTCAAAAGACTCCACATAAGCTCCTCTATGAGCCAGCAATCCCACTTCTGGGCATTTACCCAAATGATCAAACAAGACCATACCAAAGCTACCAGCACAACTATGTTTATTGCAGCATTATTTACCATAGCTAAGATATGGAACCAACCCAGATGTCCCTCAGTAGATGAATGGGTCAAGAAAATGTTGTATACATATACAATGGAATTCTATGCCTCCATCAGAAAGAATCAAACTGTCTTATTTGTTTGGAAATGGAAACATTTGGAAAACAATATATTAAGTGATGTAAGCCACACTTAAAGAAACATAGGTCCCAAGGTTTCCCGGATCTGCAATAGCTAGTATAGTCTAGGACAAGCAGAGGAAGTCAAAAGCAATGTACATATGACCAGATAACCTGATTCTAAGCAAAATGAATACCAAGATAGGGACACAAGAGGTTTTATCTTTGTTGCTATTCTTCTTAATGTACTTATAATGTACTATGTGATTTTTTGTTTCTTTTGTATGTTCTTCTCCCATAGTACAACCCCTGTTGTCACTGTATTTGATTCTGGTGCCCTGCATCTTGTATATTCAGTTTTTCTAATTTGAGGAGGGAAAGAGAAATAACAAAATGCCGAATTAAGGATACAGGATGACCCATTGTAACGACGAAATGTACAAGACGCTATGTTGAAAATGAACTTTACAACTTTGCAGGAAGGGGGGAAGTAAGGAGGGAGGATTTGAGGCAGTGGGGAGGAAAGAGATGGTAGGGGAAATATAAAGGCAGGTGTGACACTGCTGGATAGGAAATGGACTCATTACTTTTTTCATCTTTACAATAAAATATATATTACAAAAAAAGAATGGATTTACTATTGCTGGCTATGGGGAATCATTTGTCTGTATTATAAGATTGGTACAGAGAAGGAAAAGGCAAGTTTTTATTGTGCAACTGGTGTCTTGGGTGTGTGCATGGTGATGAAACAGTATTCATTGGTTTTCATGAGAAGCAAGTTCTGCCATGTCAAATTGTTGAAATATAAGTTGATGAGAAATAATTTTGATTTATTATTTTATTTTTAGTGTTTCCCTTCAATATAAGTGTACCTACTAGTTATACTGTTGAATAAATGTAATTTGATACATGTGTTTCCATCTTAACCAATCCATAAATGATGCTCTCATCTCAAGAACTGAGATGAGAGCATTAGGTACAACATGGCTTTGTTAAGTCAAGATGAAATCTGAAAGCATTGTGGTGTAATGAATAGGGGACACATTTTTTTTTACATTTTTAAAAATTTTATTGTAAAGATACTGTACAGAGGTTACAGTTACATGAGTGAGGTAATGAGTACATTTCTTTTTGAACACTGTTACCCCCTCCTTTGTTTTTTTCTCCTACTATAGCTTCTTCCACCCACCTCACCCACACTTTCCTCCCTCCCACCCTGGAAGTTATAAAGTTCATTTCCAACATAGTACCTTGTGAGTATCATTGTTGCAATGGGTCATTCTGTGTCCTTGTTTCAGCATTTTGTTATTCCCCATCCCCTCCCCAAATTAGATAAATGTATATACAAGATGCAGGGTACCAAAATCAAATAGAGTGACAACAGGGGATATACCCGAGGGGGAAGAACCTACGAAAGAAACAAAAGAAAGTCACATAGAACATTTTAAAAAATGACTATTTTTAAATATGATGTAGTTTTGATCATTTTGACAAAAATATGTCCTAATAGTAGAAATAAAAAATATTTTGTCTACTATCTAAATATAGCATATTCTTTTGATTTTTATTGAGTTAACCAAGAAAATCCATGGATCCTTTTCATAATTCACTCTTAAATACATTAACATTGTTAATATTTAAATATTCTTAAAACTTAAATCAAGAACATGATGAATCTACTGGTAGAAAGTGCATCTTAATTTGAAGACCAGTAATCAAGGGTAATCATCAACCAGTGAGTCTTTCAATCAGAAGAAACAACTAAGATGAGAATATATCTAAGAAAAATAAATTACAATGTGAAAGAGTAGTACACAAATAATATAAAATGGAATTTGCATTGCAATGTCCAAAATACAGTATCATGCACAACTATCTTAATGTAACTACCTTCAATTTCTAATGACAAAAATCCTCATAAATAGGCATATTAAGAAAACCTGTCCCTGGCTGGGAAGGTAGATCAGTGGTAGAGAGCTTGCCTTGCATGCATGAGGCCCTGGGTTCTATTCCTCAGCACCTCATAAGCAGAACAAAAAAAAAACAGGAAGTGGCACTGTGGCTCAAGTGGTAGAGTGCTAGCCTTAACTGAAGAGCTGAGGGACTGCACCCAGGCTAAGAGTTCAGGCCCCTGACCAGAACTCCCCCCCCCAAAAAAAAAGAAAGAAAAAAAAAAAAGAAGAAAGCCTGTCCCCAACCAAATCTAATCTCAAGTGTTAATTCTATCTATTCATTACTGTCTTATTAATTTTACTTAATGGCAGATGAGTTAACACCTTAATTTTATAATAAAATTTTTTAAATGAACCTCAGTTTTGATCTTTTTAAAACAACCGAAAGACTATTGGAAAAGAGCTGAAATTGTTGTAATATTTTGAGAACTTCAATAAAGTTGTTATATTCATTTTATTTCTATAAAACTCATAAAACATATACAAATACATATGTGTATATATGTGAGTATGTATAAATGTATTACATATATATCAGTTTTACAAAATTTATATAAAACTTTCATTGTGAAACGTTTAAAATATTATTGCATATCAAAAAATCCCACAACTAAAAAAAAAAAAAAAATCCCACAACTTTACTAAAGTTCTAATATAGACACAATTTGTCAAAATTGCTAATTGTATCCAATTAAAAACTTAAATATAACCAAAACAATTGCTTTGAAATATGTTTAGGAGAAATTCTTATGAAAAAAAAATACCTAAAACATCTGATGAAAAATGAGCCAGGTAGACACAATGGAATTCAATATTACAAGCTAAGTTTTATGACAGAGTATTATTCATCCATAACAGACTACATTAAAAAAATTGTCATCACTTAGAAAGGGAATGGAATAGAAAAGCATCAAAATGAGACAGATTCAGAAAGATAGATACTATTTGTCCTCTATCACATGTGAAATTTATATGTATTAATTATTTGTTTATCCTTGAGCAGTTCATGAGTACATTGCATCTTGATCAGTATCACAACTTAAATTATCCTTGCCCATTTCTCCCAAATGGATCTATCTCCTCAATTTATTTAGCTCTATGAGATATCTAAAAAGGGAGACATGAAAGCAGAAACATAGTAAGGAGGAGGCTACAATGCTTGATAAGAAATGTACTCATTGCCTTGCTCATGTGATTGTAACCCCTCGGTACAGTATTTTCACAATAAAAAACTTATTTTGAAAAACTTGTTCAACCACTTTGGAAAGCAGTATGGAGGTTCCTCAAAAGACTCCACATAGAGTTCCCCTATGACCCAGCAATCCCACTTTGGGGCGTTTACCCAAATGATCACAAACAAGACCACACTAAAGCTACCAGCACAACTACATTTATTGCAGCATTATTTACCATAGCTAAGATATGGAACCAATCCAGATGCCCCTCAGTAGATGAATGGATCAAGAAAATGTGGTATATATACACAATGGAATTCTATGCCTCCATCAGAAAAAATGACATTGCCACATTTGTTGGGAAATGGAAAGACTTGGAAAAAATTATATTAAGTGAAGTAATCCAAGCCCAAAGAAACATAGGTCCTATGGTTTCCCTTATTTGCAATATCTAGTATATGTCTGAGTCAAACAGAAAAGGTCAGATAATGTGATGTTAGGAAAATGAACCCTTAGATATGTATTTTAATGTTTTTTTCTTTCGTGCATTTGTTTCTAATGCATTTATAAGATTATTTCTTTGATGCTTTGTATGTCCCTCCCCCACAGTATAACCCCTGCTTTCACTATATTTGATGTCGGTATAATTTGTGGAGGAGATGGGGAAAAACAAGTCGTTTAAGGATACAGGTGGACCTGTTGCAACAATGAGAAGTACAAGTTGTAATGTCGAAAACGAACTTTACAACTTTGGTGGGGGAGGGGGAGGAGGGTTGGGTGGGGGGGGTGGGGAGGGGAAGGGAGGCTGGGAAGGGATGTGATGGGTAAACAAAGGAGGAGGCTGCAATGCTTGATAAGAAATGCACGCATTATCCTGCCCATGTAATTGTAACCCCTCTGTACAGTATGTTCACAAAAAATAAAAATTATAATTAAAAATAAATAAATTAAAAAAAAGAAATGTACTCTATCTGACTTAGGAAACCATATCATCTCTGTATATCACCTTTACAATAACAATAAATAAATGAAAAAAGTTAATAGACTCCATAATAAATAGCAAGAAAAATCCTTTCCTTTACAATGGTCTTTTCTTTTTTAAATAAAATTTTTGGTTCTGAGAAAAAAAAAAAAGAAAATGTGGTATATATACACAATGGAATTCTATGCCTTCATCAGAAAGAATGGCAATGCCCCATTTGTTAGGAAATGGAAAGACTTGGAAAACATTATATTAAGTGAAGTAAACCAGGCCCAAAGAAGCATAGGTCCCATGGTTTCCCTTATTTGCAATAACCAGTGTATTTCTGAGTCAAGCAGAAAAGGTCAGATAAGTTGATGTTAGGGAAATGAACCCCAAGATAAGTATTCACTTTTTTGTCTTTCATGCAGTTGTTTCTAACATATTTATAAGATGATTTCTTTGTTGCTTTGTATGTCCCTCCCCCATGGTAGAACCCCTGCTTCCACTGTATTTGGTGTTGGTGTAATTTGTGGAGGGGAAGGGAAAAAACAAATCGTTTAAATAGGGATACAGGTGGACCCATTGCAACAACGAGATGTACAAGTCATCATGTCGAAAAACAAACTTTACAGCTTTGGTGGGGGGTGGAGATGGGTTGGGGGGGCAGGGGGGGGTATGGGAGGGGATAGAAAGGAAAACAAAGGAGGAGGCAGCAATGCTTGATAAGAAATGTACTCGTTTTCTTGCCCTTGTAATTGTAACCCCTCTGTACGGTATTTTCACAATAAATAAATAAATAGAAAAAAAGGGATCAGTAATCAGTGTGTGGTCAAGAAGAAGAAGGTAATATAAAATTAAGAAAATAGTAGGTAGAGAAACATTCTATACATGAGTGAAAAAATTACAGATAGAATGGAAAGAGGAAAAATGGAACAAAGAAAGGAAGAAAAGGAGGGAGGGAGAAAGGAAGAAATTGGGGAAGAAAAAAAAGAAGTAGGGAAGGAAAGAGAAGAGAAGAATGGGCAAAGAAAGAGGGCAGGGAAAGGAAGGCAGGATAGAAAGATGAACTGATTTTGCTCTTTGGTCTTCCATAAATGTAAATTTAATGCTGAATAATGTCTTATTAATTTATACTTCCTCTGTGTTTGCCAATCTGTATTTATAAGCGTATGTTATCTTAAACCATGAATTCATTTCATAAAATTTTATTGTTAAATTTTTGAATAAAGACGTTGTAATTTCATATATGAGGCTATGATTACAATAACATTGTCCCCATTATTTCCCTCCCATTCCTATTCTTAAGTTACATAGATCAATTTTTACATTATATACAGTGAATTTAATGTCTGCATTTGCTCACCCTTGTATTTTTGTTTGTGTGTCTGAGGTTATATTAAGCAAATATATATTATAATATGATACTAAATTGTTGTTTTCTGCTTCTAGCTACTTATATGATAGCATTGGATGATTCTTTAACAGCTCCAATGCTACCATATATTTTGTAGAGATTGAGCACATAAATAATCAGACTTTCTTTTTTTTAAATCCCATTTGAGTTGATAAATTCAGTCACTTTCTGCATGCTTTTGATGGCTTTGCTTGTTTATTAGCTTTATGTAGTTTTTGTCTAAAGAATTGATAAATCCACAAGTTAAAGGCCAAAGCTATCACTGAGTGTAATCTCGTACCCATTGCAGCTTATATGGTCATGAATACATTATTCATGAAGTGCATAGAAAACTCCTGGTGTGAATTTGTCTCCTCCTAAGCCTAGAAGCATGTGCTAAGGCTTCCACTCCAAAACAAACATTGCATTCTGCTTCCCTTCACTCCCCTAATGTCTACTCTTGTTTACCATACTTACACATTTGAGCCAAAACTATCAAGGGGGCTGGGGGTGTGGCTTAGTGGTAGAGTGCTTGCCAAGCATGCAGGAAGCCCTGGGTTCAATTCCTCAGTACCACATAGCACAGAAAAGCCGGAAGTGATGCTGTGACTGAAGTGGTAGAGTGCGAGCCTTGAGTAAAAGAAGCTTAGGGACAGTGCCAAGGCCCTGTAATCAAGCTCCAGGACTGGCCAAAATAAACAAACAAACAAATAAATAAATAGTATATCCTCTCTTAAAGAAACAACTATCAAGTGAACCATAATTAGGCTAGAAGGGCAATGAGTCTTCTTGACATTTTATTAGTACCCTGTCTTTGGTATGTCCTATGTCTCCAAAGACAACTAAGATGGTTATAACATTTTAAACACTGATATTGTACGGTTGACTCACCTTGTGAGCCACATAATCAATCAGTGAAACACAGAGTAGAGCTCTAAGGAAAATTACCCTCAAAACAAATCGTTTAAATAGAGACACAGGTGGACCCATGGCAACAATGAGGTGTACAAGTCCTTATGTCGAAAAACTAACTTTACAACTTTGGCGGAGGGAGAGGGTATGGGGGTTTTGTCGGGGGGAGATAATAAATGTATTCATTATCTTGCCCATGTAATTGTAACCCTTCTATGGTATTTTCACAATAAAATAAAAAAATAAAATTAAAAGAAAGACATAGCAGGCAGAGTCACATCTCTTCATAGTTATCTTTGATCGAATCCCATATGTACTTTTGGTTTTATTTTGTCTAAAGTATTTTCTATATACCCTATCAGCTTACGTACACGGGCAGATACAGTAAGATATACCTGTCTAGCTGGAGAGAGGAAAGAGTCTAAAGACCTTGAAAAGACAGAAACTAAAGTGAAAGTTAGCTGAGGATCTTGTAAGTTAGATTTACTTCTCAACTATATCTTACTTTATGCTAATACTGTAGTAAACGTTAATAGGTCGTGTTTGAATTTTTATGCAAGTTTATTTGGTATCTGAGCTAGAATTGATAGTGACGTGGAATCAAAACATGTATTTTAATTGTGATATGATGCTATTAAAATACTATTTTAAAGATATTTTTATGGTTTATGATTAAATTTTATTATTTTGTCATATGTGTAATACATTATTGAAAATTTAGTATTTTAGCAAGTGTAGCAGATATTTTATCCCCACAATTATAAAAATATAAGATAATTGTTGATAATCTATTTTGCTTCCAGTGGCAAAATAACTTTTTAATATCATTTTTAATTAATAAGATACTATACATCTTTGTGATAGCAAAAGCTGTGCTTTTTCCACTGAGATACCATAATTTTTTGAAACCTATAAGTCTCCAATTTAAAAAGAAAATCCACTCCTTTGGATTGAGTTTATTTTCTTTTCATTATTATATCTGACAAAATATTACATATATTAAAAGTATTAGTCAAGCACCAGTGGCTCATGTCTATAAGGCAAGCTACTCAGGAGGCTGAGATCTGACGATCACAGCAGTTCAAATCCAACTTGAGCCAGAAATTCTGAAAGATTCTTATATCTAATTAACCACCAGAAAACCAAAAATAGCACTAGCCTTGAGCTAAAAAAACCTTGAGACAGCTTCAAGGCCTTGAGCCCTATAACCCACAGAAAGTAAGAAAAAAAGAATCAAAGAATACACACAATTAACAAAAATAGTAAAAATATATTTTATTTTATATCCATACCTTTATATCTTAAGACAGTTCTAAATAGCATTATAGCATAGTGATCAGTCACTGCTGAGTCGTTAGCAAAGATTTTGAAATTAAAAATTGTCTTCAGAAAAATAGATTATCTAATATTTCATACTAAGTAAAACCTAACCAGAGTTAGTATGTAATCTTATCCTTTATTATCATCAGAGGAATCTCATACACATCCAAACATACTAAATAAATTTACTATCAATAAGGTATTAGAAAAATACATGGAATATTTAGGTTTTTTAATAGACTTACTTTGTAAAGTGTTAGCTTTTGTTTATGATGAGCCACACACTTATCCAGGAACAGGAATAATATAAACAGAAAAAGAAAGTTCCTCACTCCATGCAGTATGTCTTTAAATGGAGAAAGAAATGTGATCATCTATAACTGGGGATAAACACAAGTTTATATCAGTACCTATATCCTCAAGTAGAAAAAAAAGCAGAATAAAGACAAGTGGTGTATTCTTTAGAGATATTTAACAAAGGAAAACTGCAGGAGGTAATTTTCCAGCTGAGAAAATATAGTTATCAGCTATGTCAAAAGTAGTATTTTTTCTTAATATATTATTTATATACATCTAATTTGAACAAGTACATGTTACCAATTTGGAAATCAATATTTGAAAATAGACAATATGTTAAGTACATCTTTTTTGAATATTTCAAAAAAGAACAACACAAGTAGCATGCAATCACGTGTGTTAATAAGAATAGTAAAACAATTATATATATCATAGAAGTGTGGGTCCTATTACTAAAAATATGCATGTAACTTCTTTACCAGACGTGTGTGCATATTATATTTATAGTTGGCTAAAATCACCATTATTTTTTTTTTCTAAAATAGCCAGTGGTTTGAAAATGCAAGCTAGAAATTAGAGCTAAAAAAGCAATACAAAGAAAATAAAAGTACTGAAAAAAATTAACCAAGCTTAAATCTCACATTTGATTTAGGTCAACCTGGAATGTTAGATGAATACTTAATTCACAATTCATCTAAACTAGGTCATCCATCCCTGGTGACATATGTATATCAGGAATTAGCATTGACTTTCAAGTCACTGAAATATTTCTATGGAACTTTGGAAGAGTTTCAAATAATTAAAACCTGGCTTCTGCTTTTAAGATTAGATTTAGTGGTATTTGAGAATTTAAAGAAACTATAGCACTAGAATATGTCCTAAATTGTAATGTATTTATTGATCCAAAATAAATGATATTACAATATTTTATTGCATTAGTTCTTCAGAGAGTTATTACACCTTGCTTTCTAATAAGCTGTAAAGTAAGAAAGTCAATATACTATAAAATAATGTGAATATTCTCTAAGTTTTGTAAGACCATGTTCACTCATTTAACTTGGTTTACTCAGGTTTTTCCCTTGGCTTCACATATGTACTCACTCAGTCTGAGAGAAAAAAATATGTGTCCAATTTGCTACTTTAGACACAAAATTGAGGCTACAGCCATTCTATATCATAGTCTCAACTGCAGAAGGCAGTTTGCTCAGCTCTGCACTGTGGGGCAGGCTTCAATGGGGGTGGTCACCTATAAGGAGATCTACAATTTGCTGGTTTACTGTCTGTGTGTGGTACCCTTTCCAGATGAAGTTCAAAACAATCTATGTCACACAAGTTCACCTTCCAATGTTTATATTTAATCTCTACCCCCTCTCCCAAACTTATGGCTTCTTTCTCAAGTGCGGCTAAAATCAAAAGGGAAAGAACAGGGTTTATTTACTGTGCATAATTGTAGGAATAAGAATAATCATAGGAAGAAAGAAAATGTGATAGAGATAAGAGAACTAGTCCTTTCGATGAGTAAGACTTGAATTTAAATCTTTACTATCCCTTGGTAAGAACAGAAAAGTTATCCATTGTTTTAAAGTTCAAGTTTTTCAGAAATACAATCCAAGTACTCCTTGTGAACATGTAAGATTTTTTTTAATTGTGAAAATACCATACAGTGGGGTTATAATTACATGGGCAAGATAATGAGTACATTTTTTATCAAGCATGGTTGCCTCCTCCTTTGTTTCCCCTTCCTATCCCTTCCCATCTCTCCCACCTCTCCCTCCCCCTCCTCAAAGTTGTAAAGTGTGTTTTTCGACATAATGACTTGTACATTTCATTGTTGCCATGGGTCCACCTGTATCCCTATTTAAATGCTTTGTTTTTGCCCTTCCCCTCCACAAATTATACCGACATCAAATACAATGAAAGTAGGGGTTTTAAAATGCATGACATGCTGGAAAAGGTAATGGCTTAATAGATGAGGTGCTTGCATTGCTGTAGCTAAACTTTTAGGGCCTAATGTCCTTTTTTTTTTGTAAAATAAAACTGAACCAAATGATGGACTGATACAATCCCAGTTTTTGATTCAATATTAAATTGATATGGTTCCATCCACCACATGAATGACAAGTTGAGGAGCTAGCTTTGAAGGATTCTCAAGACAATATGTCTTTTTTTCCCCTTTGGACCTATTAGAATGCTTTCAATGTTTTGGTAACGTGTCAGTGAAGTCTTACATCTTTGGATAAATCTATATTAAATTGTAAGCCACACAGGTAACCTCAAGTATCCTATATTTTATTTGTGTAAGAATTGTTTTCTACAGCATACCAAGACAAAATCAAATCATCTGAACAAATATGATTAATAAACTACTTAAATGAATCATACATGCTAATTGACTCTTAGAAATCAACCACTTTGTTCTGACATTGAATTAGGGTAGTACATTGATGAATATAATCAAAGTATATCATATGCATATATTCAAATATTAGAACAAAACTTCTCACTTTATAACATTAACAGAGGCTACCATAATAGCTTTTATTTATTTTTTTTCTACTTCTTTTTTATTGTCAAGGTGATGTACAGAGGCCTCTCTTCAGATCATATAAATCTTTCACCTTTTAGTAAAATAACTTTTACAAGTCTCTCTTTTATGGATCATATACACTCATTTCTAGTTTCATGAATGAATTACATGCTTAAGAATATAATTGTTAAATAACCATGTCTGGAATATGTGAAATGTTTATTTCCTTCATGTCTCCTTGTCTGCTTTTCTTTATTAATAAATGCTCCTTTTTCCACTCAACTTTTAAGGAGTCACTATAATTCCATTTATTGAACTTTTCCAGGGGTTTTCTGGGAGTCATTTTATTAGCATAAACTCAAGTATGTCTGAAAATGATTCATTATTAAATATTAAATCATTCTTTTATTATTCAGACAATTTCAAGCATTTTAGGTACTGTGCTTTAAAGGCCATGTAGATCATGGGAACAAATATATATGTAATATATAGTATATATCATATATACTATATAGTATATATAATGTGTATGTACAAAGTCTATTGTTTATGTACCTTCTCCTCACCAAGCTCTCCTTCCTTAACATTGGAGAGAATAGTTTCAGCTGAAAACTGAATAGATAACTGAAGGGTATTTAAGTCCCCATTATCTTTTTTTCTTTTAAATTCATAATGGTGATAATTTGGCACACTTCCAGATATTGGGTAAGAACAGCATTTTAAAATCTGTTGATTTTGCTATTTTCTTAGTAGTATATATAGAAGGTCAAAAAGCAATTGTAATTACAGGTAAAATAAAATTTAGGGTTTATCTGTTTACAAAACTAGTTTTGTAAATTATATTAGACTATTTTACCTCTTGTGTTTTCCACATATTAGTCATCTTTATGAGACCAAACTGAAAACCTTTTAGAAAAAGCTGTCTTAAGCACTCGTTATTTTTCCTGAAACACTAAAAAATTAGACCTTAATTTAATATATATTTCTTAAATTTCTTACATTTTATGCATTTATTAATATCCTTGTGCACATGGCTTTTACAAAAGTGTTCTGTGAATTTAAACTAGCGTGATAATTTAAGAAATGAAAACAAGAAACATGAAATAGGGCTTGCAAGGAAAAATAGTGTTTAATGTTCATAAAAAACATAGGCTATTTATATATACATATATACATGTATATATTAGATTTTCAATGAACAACCAGTTGAAATAGGGAGAAGATTAAGAACCACGCTTTCACTGTATTTGATGTTGGTATACTTTGTGGAGGGGAAGGGAAAAAACAAATCATTTAAATAGGGATGCAGGTGGACCCATTGCAACAATGAGATGTACAAGTCGTTATGTTGAAAAACGAACTTTTACAACTGTGGCGGTGGGGGGAGGGGGAGATGGGAAGGGATGGGAAGGGGAAAGAAAGGAGGAAGCAACAATGTTTGATAAGAAATGTACTCACTATCTTGCCTATGTAATTGTAACCCTATAGGGTATTTTTGCAATAAAACTTAAAAAAAAAATAACCACGACATGGGAAATGCTAGTTTGTTTCCTAGCCTGGCCAATGTGCAACTCTAAAACATTTGTTTTTAAACAAGTAAAACCAACATGCACTTATTTACATTTTTTATACTCAATGTATTCCCATGCCATAAATTTTTACTTCAGTTTCTTCTGGAATACCTTTTTACTTCTGTGCAACCTCTTTCTTCTTCTGGTTTAGGAATTATTTGCTCCTTTTCAATAAGGATCATTTCCAATATTGGCACACAAAAATAGCAGACCTATTCTGGTGGTTCTGTATTCCTGTCTACTTTGAAGAGTAACACAAAAAATATCAAGATTCTTGACAAGCCCAGATAGAACAATACTTGATACTGCCTCAACAGAAGGAATCTGGTCTTTCTGGCATGTACCTGCCATCCCCCAACTAGGGGTCAGTTAAAATAGAAGGATCTCAACTCAAGTTCCCAGCTGGAGGTAAAACAAGACCCTATCCTAAAATTGCTCAGTTGTGGATAGGGCTGAAAGTAAGGCTCAGTGCCAAAATCCCATCTCCATCTTAGTAAGTAGGAATTCCTGAGTTCAAACTCCAATACAAATAATAACAACAATAATAATGGAGACAAAGATGGATGTTTTTTCACTTGCCCTAACACTAAAATGGAAAAATTAAGTCTAAGTTTTACTATAAATGATGATGTCTCACATAGATGGCTTACATTATGAACCCCTCTCCCTAAAAAAAGCAGACAAATGCATATGAATTGAAAGAATGGACACAAAATAAGTTAATACCACAAAAGTTTGCATGAGCTGGATCATTCTGTGATATAAAGGGATTATAGATACTTACAGTTTTTTTTAACTTTTGCTTTCATTTTACAAAATAATTCTTTTTTTAAATTAATTTTTATTTTTTTGTGAACACACTGTACAGAGGGGTTACAATTACATGGGCAGGATAATGCGTACATTTCTTATCAAGCATTGCAGCCTCCTCCTTTGTTTACCCTTCACATCCCTTCCCAGCCTCCCCCCTGCAATCCGACCCCCCCCCCCCCCCCCCCCCCCCGTCTTCCTCCCCCTCCTTCTCCCGCACCAACATTGTAAAGCTCATTTTCCACATGACATATTGTACTTCTCATTGTTGCAACAGGTCCACCTGTATCCTTAAAGGACTTGTTTTTCCCCATCTCCTCTACCAGTTATACTGACATCAAATAGTGAAAGCAGGGGTTATACTGTGGGGGAGGGACATATAAAGCAACAAAGAGATAATCTTATAAATGCGTTAGAAACACATGCATGAAAGAAAAAAACATTAAAATACATATCTAAGGGTTCATTTTCCTAACATCACATTATCTGACCTTTTCCACTTGACTCATACATATACTAAATATTGCAAATAAGGGAAACCATGGGACCTATGTTTCTTTGGGCCTGGCTTACTTCACTTAATATAATTTTTTCCAAGCCTTTCCATTTCCTAACAAATGGGGAAATGTCATTCTCTCTGATGGAGGCATAGAATTCCATTGTGTATATATATACCACATTTTCTTGATCCATTCATCTTTTGAGGGGCATCTGGGCTGGTTCCATATCTTAGCTATGGTAAATAATGCTGCAATAAACATAGTTGTGCTGGTAGCTTTAGTGTGGTCTTGTTTGTAAACATTTGGGTAAATGCCCAAAAGTGGGATTGCTGGGTCATAGGGGAGCTCTATGTGAAGTCTTTTGAGGAACCTCCATACTGCTTTCCAAAGTGGTTGAACAAGTTTACATTCCCACCAACAATGAAGTAAGGTTCCCTTCTGTCCACATTCCCTCCAGCATCTGTTGTTGTTAGAGTTCTTGATTTTTGCCATTCTAACTGGAGTGAGGTGGTATCTCAATGTTGTTTTGATTTGCATTTCTTTTATGGCTAGGGATGTTGAGCATTTCTTCATGTGTTTATTGGCCATCCTTCTTTCTTCTTCAGAGAGGTTTCCACTCTGAAAACATTACAGGATGGAATAGGAGAAACCCTAGGCTCAGGCCGAAATTTTCTGAATAGAGACCCGGAAACACAACAAATCAAAGAAAGGTTGGACAATTGGGATTGCATGAAGTTGCAGAGTTTCTGCATGGCAAAGGACATAGCTAGCAAGATCAATAGAAAGTCCACGGATTGGGAGAAGATGTTCACTAGCCATACAACAGACAAGGGTCTCAATCTAAAATATACTTGGAACTCAAAAAATTAAATCCCCAACAACAAATCCTCAAAGAAACAACTGCCCAATAAATAAGTGGGCTAAAGACTTTACAAAATAATTCTAAGTTGTCTTATTTTCTCACAAAGGTACTAACCTCAAGATGCCCCCAATGATCATACTTGCTTTCATATGTTTATGCTTTTCGAAGTAGAGACCTCTCATGTTGATTCAAACCTGACTTGAAAGTAATGGGGTGTGACTTGCAAAGATCAAACACTGACAGAAATTATGGCACCTTTCATGTATTCTCTTGGGTTGTGGATTCTGGGAGATGCTTCTGCTTTGACTGCTATGATGTTAAGGAAGGCAGTTCTGTACCCAGACATCTCAGGAACAGCCGGCAGTAATTTCCCAGTGATATAAGAACCACCTTAGAATGAATTTTGGATGACTGCAGTATTTGCTATTGGAATATAATCTCATTAAAATCCAAGTCATAAACCAGCCAACCTACTCTTAAATTTATTTGCTAGTAAAATACATGTCTATATCAATATTATTTTAAAAGAGTACATGAAGTTTCTAGAGCAGAGTAGATTAATTTTTAGATGCTTTATAGTATATAATTAGCCTGGGTCTAATCTTTACCCCTGGGTGAAAGTGAGATGTTATTCTTGTATGTAAGACATACTAGGAAAAAAGATGAACCTGGCTATTAAAATGTTTGTTATTCCATATCCCCTGTAAATGAAGGAAAACATGTTCATGTGGGTGTATCTGTTCCCAAGATCTATGATGGTATGTTCAGCATAAGGGTCAGATGAAGATGGTAGGTCAGCACCACTCTAGGTTTGCTCACAGCATGAACAAGAGCTGCTCACAGCATGAACAAGAGCTGCAGCGCAGACTAGTTCAGTCAGTTATTTGCACTTGATCAGGAAATGCCAACAGCAAGTAGGACATGTCAGGCCTGCAGGGTCCTAATTGAGGACCTACATAGTCATTCTTTGCCAGAAGTCATACTGACAGATACCATACATAGCCTGTGTGATTGAAGTAGTACCAGGCAAAACTTCAACTCTGCTTCCTTTAGAGATCTTTATACCCTTTTTTAGGAGGTTAAGGTCATAGGTAAGAATGCAAGTTACCAAAATGAAATACAGTGACAACGGGGATATACCATAGGAGGAAGAACATACAAAAGAAACAAAAACAGTCACATAGTTCATTAAAAACAACAACAAAGAAAAACCTCCGGTGCTCATATCTTGGGGAGAGTGGAACAACAAAAAGCTAAAGCAAGGACACAGGATGGCCCATTGCAACAAGGAGACTCACAAGACGCTCTGTTGGAAATGAACGTTACAGATTTGGGGGAGAAAGGAGTGAGGGAGAGGGGAGAGAGGAGGGATAGTCTTAGAAAAACAAAGGAGGGGGTAACAATGCTGGACAAGAAGTGTACTCATTACCTTTACTCATGTAACTGTAACCCCTCTGTATAGCATCTTAAAAAGAAAATAATTTTTTAAAGGTTATATAGTCATAATAACAGAGGAGCCTTGTCTTCTTAATGACCTAAGTTTGGTGACAGAAATACACTGTTCCCCACAGCAGGGATATTAAACATGGAAATCATCCACCATCCCTGCCCTTTTCTCTTGTCTACCTGCACCTCATTATATGGGTGCATTATTATGGTCCCGGTGGGTACCCATAAGGCTATGATGAGGCTGTTAATCCCCATCTCTTCAAACACCACTCATCTTCTCATTATAAACCTGAATTGTGTCCACCATCTCAGGATTCTCTGCTGTTTTTCTGCACTTTCTCAAACATCCATTTTGGCTTCTCTATGTATTCCGAAGTTGACTCTGCCAATTTGGATTACTTTGCTACTTCTAGCTGTGAGAGATAGGCACTTTCTCATGCGCTTCCTGACAGAATGCAAAAGATACATTTAGCAGTATTTTCCCTTGACACTGAAGATGAAAAAGACCCTATGGTAGATCTCTTCAGAAATATCTGGTTTACCAGCCACACTGATAAATCATTTGGGATGAGTATGTGGATGGTGTGTATAGAGTACTGTATGACCTCTGACCTCCAGGAGGCAGATATAAAGTCCTGGAAATAGTACATAATATTATTTATAAAAGGCCTCTGTAGTCATTACTGGCTTTCGAGAAAATAGCAGTTTCCCAGGCTGCTCTGACTTCACAAATCCAGCTGTTCTCTATGGCCTGATTGATACATACATCTTAACAGACTCTTCCCAGTTATCAGTGGCCAACAGGGTTCTGAAAAGCTAATACCAATAATGGGCCTGAGTGACCCAGGAGTCATGGGTTTATAGTTGGTTACCATTTTTGGAATCTGACAACTAGGACACAGCACAGCTACTGCTTTTGAAGAATGTCATCATCACATTGCCTCTAAGATGTCCTTTACTAATCTCTTCTCATCTCTGAACTGCTCATATTTTATCAATCTATATTCCCTGTTATTGAGGAGACTGATACCTAGGGTTGGTTCCAGAGGCCACTAAAAGAGGCTTTTATTATCACCTAGCCACCAAATTCTTGGTAATGATGATGAGGTACTTGATGATCACTTCATAGTGCCCTTGTTCATCTAATA